>NC_067164.1:5919740-6228144 GCF_903995435.1 Acomys russatus | reverse complement strand
TATTTTTCATAGTATTTGAAGAATGTTACTGGTATTTTAAAATATATTGCATTGACTCTATTGATTGCTTTGGGTCATGTGAACATGTAAAATGTTGTTTTTTTCTAATCCATACACATGTTGTGCCTTCTCATAGTGTTTGTTTGTATGTTATCTTCAATATTTTAATAAAAATTTCCATAGTTTGTTGTTGAAGTCTTTCACCTCTTTGGTTAAAAGTGTTTCAGACACTGTATTTTATTATTAGAAATGGCATTGCTATATAGCTTAGTGTTCTAGAAGTTCAATATTGGCATATAAAAATGTTCCTGATTTATATGTTAACTTTGCATTATATAATTTTCAGAAATGTTTAAGTAATTATAATAGGTTTTGATAACATCTTAGGGGATGTCTGTGTACAAATAAGATCATGCCCTTTTCAAATTTAATCAATTTGACATCTTTTTTCTTTGAACTAATTTCTTTGTCTATAAATGTTGTATACAGTAAGCAAATAGGCATCATTGACTTGTGTAGACAATCAACAGCCTGAGGTCCAGAGGTATAGCCTTCTGAAAAACCAGTTTTGTGAGCTCTGAAAGAAGGAAAGTGCCTCCCTCCTGCTGGGGGCAGACTACAAGGACCCTTTGGCCAAAAGGGTATTATCAACCTGCCTTCTTCTAGAAAAACACTTCAAAGCTGCAATGTTTTAACAAAAGGATCCATTCTGGAGGAAGGGCCCAGGAGATGTCCTGGGTGTGTCTCCTACAATTTACATCACAGGCCTTTGAAAACCAGGGGCCCTCACATGGGGGAGGGCACTCTGGTCTTTTTCTTTCTGTCCCCACACCCTTGTCCACGTTCCTTTTATCTTTAAGCTTATTTTGGACTCTTGTTATAGATAGAACATATGGAAAATAGTTTGTCAATTAAAACCTAGCTCTTACTTCTCAGCTGTCTTTTTGACCAAGTGCTCTGTGCTACCTTGCATGCATTTAAGTCTGGGGCTCCCTTCCCAGCCTTGAAGAGATGCAGACCCAGCTCAGAGCTACCCAGAAGTGAAGGGCTCCCTCCCACAGATGAGGCTGGGAACCTGGGCCCCACTTGTTCTTTCATCGGAGTAGCAATCTGTCCATTGCCTCCTCACTGCATCCATATCCTCCTCCTTTGGATTTTTCTGGTCTACCATGTAGAGTGATCCATCCGCATGACCCCTAAACCAGAGAGGAAGATCAGAAGATTGACAGACTTGATTTAGTTATTTGTGAAAAATAATTTAGCTTTTTTTTTTTTTTTTCTTTCAGTGTAATGTTAGATGTCAGCTTATTATGTCTGGCCCTAAATGGCCTAACGTACATTTCTTTCTTCTCTAATATTTGCACTATTTATAACAAACAGATATTGGTCCTAATAAAATGTCTTTTGCCCCTTATTCATTTGGTATTCTATACTATACTTATTGACTCTGTGTTGAACCATCCTTGTATCCTTGTATCTGTGGAATGACACTCATTTCAGTGAATGTTGCTCCTTTTTTTTTTTTTTTACTGCCATTTTATTAGCACTACTATTATTTTACTTTTTCTAGAGGTAAGCAACCTGTATTTATAAAATTAGACTAAAAATAAAAGCAATTGAAAATTAATTTACTATAAGAATACGTGCACAGCACTCTAGGGAGTCAAACCAAATGGCTGCTTCTCTAAGTTTCCTTAACACCTTGTTTATAATTCTTCTGTAGTATTTGATCATCATGTAGTCTAAGCTCTGCCACTTTACCATCAGTTAGTAGTTAAACCCATCGTGACTGTAACATTCAAGCCGTAGAAAAATCAATTTCCAGCAGGACAGAAACCTGAAACAGAACTTTGTCCAGCTGAGTCTGAGAAACTGACATAATCAAAATTTAAACCTGAAAAAAGGAAACTAGCACACTTCTTAGCACTGGCTTAGGTCGCAGAGATGTGGTTACGGTGTGCTGCAGTGTGATAGGATGCCCTCTTGTGGTAGCAGGTAGGGTTACAGCACAGCCTAACCACAGGCAGTGGTTGTACAGAGGACTGATAGAAGGAGCAGCTATGAAAGGTTAGAGACACAACTACGGTCATGCTCCTTTTTATTTGGGTGATGAGCCCATCCTTTCCAGAGCTAGTGTATTACCAGAAGTGCCAAACCTCTAAGGGCAAAGACCATTTGTGCATCAGAGAAGTTTCTGCAAAGTAGCATAGGAACGGTTTAGGCATGGAGACATATGTGGAATCAAAACCTGGCTGCGCCATATATCTATATGCTCTGAAAACTCCTTCTTTAAACTCTCTACAGTCCCTATTTTTCACCCGAAAGTGAGAATTATAACATTTATTACCTACACATAGAAAGGACAAGAAGAAACAGGTCCTACATACTGATTACTTATGAAGCATTCTGCAAAGAGCTGTTGTTCATAAGATTGACAACAGTATTTTTATATGTATTTTATTTTTTATAATTTATCCACATTACATCCCAATTGTTATCCCTACCAACTGACCACAGCCTATCAGATCTCATTAGGATAGCCTTTATCCTCTTCCTCTGCCAGCCTGCAAGGCCTTCCTGCCAAGGGGAAGTGATTAAATTGGGGGTACCAGAGTATTCTGTCAGATGTATTCCCTGGTCCTCTTAGTAGGGGATCCATGTGGAGAATGAGCTGTCCATGAGCTACAGCTGAACAGAGGGTCTAGGTACTCTGCATGCACCTCTGATACACCTTGGTTGGTGTATCACTTTGTGCAGGCCCCCTGGGTCCAGTTTGACAAGAGTATTTCTTTGCTAAATAATTATTCTCAAATACTTCCTTATGCCCACTACTTGCTAGACTTGTTCAAGTTTAGGGAACTAGTGCTGGTACAATGTATAATGCTATAAATTTTGCCTGATGAACAAAAGACCATAAAAATGTTATAAATATATTATTTAGTTGTATGCGTAGGACATTATTGTGATGTAGAGGAGGCACATATAAGCAACATTGTAGCTGATATAAAATATTTACTAAGGATTTTCAAGAACAAGTAATGTATTAGCTTTCATTATAATATATATTTGAAATATTTTAAAATTACTGATCCATAATAACAGAATTACAAAGACATTTTTTAGGTCATGGAAATTCAAGGACTTGTCACTGGATTTTCCTTGACTCTGGTAAAGGTTTCATAATGAACAAGACTGCAAATTTGAGTTAGTATTTTTTGACAGATAAAAAGATAATATTTTAAAAATGCACAATGTCCATTATAGCAGCATAAAAACAAAAGACAAGAGAAAGCACATGTGCACAGAAGAGTCTAATGAAGTCAGATAGATGTACCACAGAGAAGAGAATGAGAGAACCACCTAGAGCACATTCTCATGGTCTATACATGCCATGCCCAGAGTCTGAAGCATCACATTTCACTCCAAGGAGATTAAAGTGAGAGAAAGTTTGGCCATTGGCTTATGCTTATTCAAGAACCTCACAGGAAAGCTAGTCTGTGATTCAGTTGTGCAACAAGCAGCAAAATACTGGACAGCAGATCAAATTGTGGAAAAGCAGTATCTTTACGAGGTAACACACACTAGGAAGATATATGTCAGAACGTACTTTGCAGGCATCGTTATAAAACCACATGAGATGACTTAGGAGAGTGTGCAGAAGTGGGGCTCAAACTATCCTGTGTGTCCATATCAGTGATTTAGAGTTTTGAATGTGGAATTCTAGGCCTTAACATGAGTGTTTTGGCTGCAGAGTATGGAATGGTGAAAGATCTGGAATACTAAAAACACTTTCCATTTGTTATGTTGTGTAAGACGTTTGAGAATTTATCTTTGAGTGATGAAAATAGGAGACTCTTCCAATGCACAAAAGGTTGCATGAGAGGAATCAGTGTATCAGCAACACACACACACACACACACACACACACACACACACACACACATACACGTAGTGGATGTAAACATGCTTTTGTTTTGATCCCAAGTGTGGGTTGAAACAGACTTGTGTGAGAGTGTGCAGTGTTTTTCCGCTGAAAACAGACTTGTGAGAAAACAGGTGATATTTGTCCACTGAAAGAGGAACCACCTCTTGCAGGGCAACTGATAAACATCCTAGTATGGAATACATATATATATATATATGAGCCCAAAACAAGAGACAGGGCTTTTTATGCTCCTAGAGAAAACTGCTCCAGCGAAGACTTTGAGGCTCTGGGCTCTGGTTGCTGCTCTGGGCTCCAGTGGAGTTCTTCATTCAATTGCTGGTTTGCTATTTAACTGGTCTATTGGAAGCCTGTGGACTACACCATTGGAATTACTCCAAGGAACTGAGTATTATAAAGGTCAATTTCTTCTGTTACTTTTAACCTGTTTTCTCTCATATCTAGGGTAAATGGGTGGGGAAAAAAGTCTAAGCATTAAAGAACACCAAATAAAGTAGGTTTGAAAAAGTCCAAAGCCTACCACAGACGTGTTTTAGTAAACCAATGATTGTTATTCCTTGAATTCTGCACTGCTTTAACAATATCCTTGAGCAGAAAGTTCCAAACATCTTCCAAGTGGTTTAGTTTTTGTTAAAGGGTCTTTCCTGTTGTCTGAGGTAATCCAAATATTAAAGGTAAAGAAATCATCATCAGCTCTATGGTCAAGGCTTGCTGTCCCACGTCCATGATTATTTGCCTCTGGATCTGAAACTTTATAACTTTCTCACAGTACAGAAGCTGTAGAACATCCAACACAGGTATAGCATATTTTCTGAGACTTTCAACTTGCATTGCCCAGCCATTCGACTGAAAAATGACAAGGCTAGGCAGCAGTGACTGAGTTTACTGTCATCTCAGATTTGCCGCATGAGGGACTGAATTCAAAGTAGAAAAATGAGCTCAAGACTCACTGTGTACTTAGATACAGATGGGGTCCAAGGCAAAGGAAGTACCCATCTCATTCTCTTATTGCACGGATTAGATCCCCTGGATGAAGAGGGATGGCATCAAACTGCAGGAACAAGTGAGGCTTCCCTGGCTGCTGGCCCCTTTTATTTTTCTTGTAGGATCTATTCTTTCAAGGTCTCAGCATATTTCTGTACTAAATTAGAAACATCACCATGACTGATTTTTAATCTTCAGCAATGAATTTAATGATCTATTTGAAAATAGGAAAGGAGGAGAAAAGAATAGGAGGGAAAGGAAGAGGAGGAGAAAGAAGGGAAGAGAAGGGAGGAGAGGAGAGGGAATGGGAAGGGAAGAGAAGGGAAGGGAAGGGAAGGGAAGGGAAAGGAAGCGAAGGGAAGGGAAGAACGAACCAGCCGAAAGACCCTTCAACCAAAACCAAAATACTTGGGAGATGATTGGAACTTTCTGCTCAAAGATCTTGTTAAATAGTGAAGCATTCAAGGAATAACAATCACTGGTTTAATAAAACAAACAGATGTGTGTGTGTGTGTGTGTGTGTGTGTGTGTGTGTGTGTACATCCAGTAGTTAAGCAGACTTTTCTTCAACCATTAGCCATTGTGTAAGAATATAAAATGGTGTAATAAATCCCCATTACAGGTACATTGAATTTGATTGATGATTCTCTTCAGAAGAAGTAAATAATAGAGTAGCCTCCACTCTGCAGTATGTATGTTCCACCACATTTTGTGGCCCTGGCATAGGGCTTGATACACACTGCTGAAGGGAACAAGACCCTATTCTTGTGGCAGAAGTACTACAGCAAAATGTTATCATTATGATACAAATAGCACCCCATCCAGGAGCACTGCCATCTTAGGGAAGACTGCCCTGATCTCGCTTTCTTCCTCCCAATAGAAATGACACTCACTCATTGACCGTCCTAATTACCAGGAGGGAAGAAAGCACATTTAGAAGGAAACTACTTGATCATGAACATTTTACCTATACTACAATACAGGCCTTAAAACACCTGCGTGAAAGTGGAAAACATGCCTCCCAAAGAGAGAACATGGGTCTGTAGCTTATCACAAATTCTCATGTCATATACAGATTGCATTTGGTTTGGTGTAGATTATTCAGCTGAATGTCTATTTTCAAAACCTGAGATATGTTATATATTGTATGTTTTATTAGGAGGGGACAGCTTATTCGGAGCCTGTAATCTGAAGACATGGGAAATTGAAAATCTCCAATAAAAATACATATAACAATAGTAAACAACTGATGAAATAGCTCATGGTTAAGCTAAGTAGATAATTCAAGGGCAAGGCCTATGGTATTTTAAATACCTTTAGACATGCAAAATGCTGTTGGATTTTATACATAACCATTGTTCGCCTTATAGCTATAGTAGGTGGAAATCACTCTTCAAATTTGATAAGTAGAAACTTGGTGGCAGAAAAAACGGATGAATTAATATAACATGAGTCCCTGGATCTCTCAAACATTTCTTCTTTCAGAAAAGAGAGAAATAATTCTGCCTATTCCTCTCATTTCTCAACACTAGCAACTAACCATCCCACTTAATTTCTCTTCATCCAGTTTCAATGCCCTCATGCGAGGGAAAAAAATCCATGCCAATCTTAATCATCACTTCTTTCACTCCAGGAAAAAAAATTAACCATTTGTCAAGGAATGAATTAGTCAGGGCCTTTGAGGAAGAAATGGAAACTCAAATCATAGGCCCAGCCACATGAAAGCTCAGTGGGAAACTACACTCTTCCTGATAGCCACAAGGAATATAATGTATCTAGGAATAACTTTAAGCAAGCCAAATGAAAAATGTGTTTGAAAAAAACTTCAGGTCTCTGAAGAAGGAGATTTAAGATGACATTAGAAGATGGAAAGATCTCCCTTGTTTATGGATCAGGAGAATTAACATAGTAAAAATGGCCATCTTACCAAAAGTAATTTACAGATTCAATGCAATTCCTATCAAAATATCTACACAATTATTTAAAGACATTAAAAGATCAAGTCTCAATCTCATATGGAAAAACAAAAAACCCAGAAGAGCTAAAAACAATCCTGTATAATAAAAGATTCTCCAGAGAAATCTCCATACCTGATCTCAAGCTGTACTATAGAGCAACAGTAATTAAAACAGCATGATACTGGCATAGAAACAGGCTGGTTGACCAATGGAATTGAATCAAAGACCCAGAAATAGATCCACACACATATGGACACTTGATTTTTGACAAAGAAGCCAAACCTATTCAATGGAAAAAGGATAGCATCTTCAATAAATGGTGGTGGTCTAACTAGATGTCTACTTATAGAAAGATGCAAGTAGACCCATATTTATAACCATGCATAAAACACAAGTCTAAGTGGATTAAAGACAATATAAAACCAGACACACTACATCTGTTAGAAGAAAAAGTGGGGAAGAGCCTGGAACTCATTAGCACAAGAGGCAACTTCCTGAACAGAACTCTAACATCCCAGGATCTAAGGTCAACAACTAATAAATAGAACCTCATGAGGCTGAGAAGCTTCTGTATGGCAGGAGACACTGTCAAGAGAACAAAGTGATAGCCTACAGACTGGGAAAAGACCTTCACCAACCCTACATCTGACAAAAGTCTAATATCCAAAATATATAAAGAGCTCAAGAAATTAAACACCACAAAACCAAATAACCCAATTGAGAAATAGGGCTCAGAATAACACAGAGAATTCTCAACAGAGGAATATCGAATGGCTGAGAAACACTTAAAGAAATGTTCAACATCCTTAGTCATCAGAGAAATGCAAATCAAAATGACTCTTAAGATTCCATCTTACACCCATCAGAATGGCTAAGTTCAAAAACTCAAGTCACAGCACATGCTGGCAAGGATGTGAGAAAGGGGAATACTCTTTCATTGCTGGTGGGAGTTCAAACTTGTACAACCACTTTGGAAATCAATCTGGTGCTTTCTCAGAAAACTGGGAATAGGGCTACCTCAAGACCCAGCTATTCCTCTCCTTTGACTATACGCAGAAGATGCTCCACCATACAACAAGGACATATGCTCAACCATGTGCAGAGCACCCTTATTTGTAATAGCAAGAACCTGGAAACAGCCTAGATGTCCCTCAGTTGAAGAGTGAATAAAGATACTGTAGTATATTTACACTATGGAATACTACTCAGGTTTTAAAAACAAGGAAACCCTCAAATTTGCAGGCAAATGGATGGAACTAGATATAAGCATACTGAGTGAGTTAACCCAGACCCACAAAGACTCACATGGCATATAACCACTTATAATTGGACACTAGCACAAGAAAATGTCCCCTGAAAGTCTTCACTAAGCAAAGGATTGGGATAGATGCTGGGAATTTCTACTGGGACTCTAGGTGAGAGAAGTAAGGAAGAATGCAGAAATAGAAGGATCCAGAGGGTCTTGGAAACATGCAAGAAGACCATTAAGGCTGGCCGATCTGGACCTAGGCAGGCCAGAGCAAACTACTCTACCAACCAAGGTCAATGCATGCAGTAAACCTAGAACCCCTATCCAAATCTAGTCAATGGACACCACATTCTCCACAATTGTGAAGAGAGCAGGGACTGACTTGGGCATGAACTCTAGTGCTTCCTACTCGACCACTTCCCCTTAGTGAGAGATCTGGTGACAATCAGAGGAAAAGTAAGTAGGCTACCAGGAAGAGGCCTGATAGGCTGAGATTATAGTGGGGGACAAGGTCCCCTTCTGTCACAGACCTAAGGGAGTGGAATAGGATGAAAGAGGGAGGGAGAGCAGGATGACACAAGTGATGTGATAACAAGTTATATGTAATCTGCATAAATTACTTGGAAAAATTTTTTGTCATGTAGAATATTGTTAACAATAGCTGCATGCTATCCAAGTTGGATAGCAAGACATGTAAGGCTTCTGTCAGAATGAGGCTGATAAATGGGGGCTGAGGGCGGGGGCAGGGGCGGGGAAGAAGAGTGAGCCTGCAGTGAAGAACATAAGACAGAGGGCGTCAGAAGGAAGCGAATCTCCTGACAAATATAAGCACAGGAAGACATACCTTAACCTTCTAACCCAAGGCTCTCGCCTGTTCAGTAAAGAGTTAGATTAGATGACCTCAAACTCTTTTACTTTTAGGACTCATGAAAGTAATGGTTCGATAAGTGGAAGAATTCTGCTGGCTGTTTTTGGTTCTGCTTTTAGTTTTTTTTCTAAGAGCGCCATCATGCAGAGTAGAGAATGAAAATCCATTTGAAAACCTGTTCATTTTGGCTTGTCTTTATTTTATACATTGTTTTCATCTGCTCTATTGAACTATTTAATAACCAGTTGAATAAATTATGTCCAGGGCACAGTTTAGAAAAAAAAAAGTTAGCTATGCTTATAATATATTTTAAAGGGAGCAAAAAATGTACCAATGAATTTTGGTCATTAGAAGATAAATTCCTGAGGCTATAACTTGGGAGGTATAAATGGTAATATCATGGAGTAGTGGGGAGATACAGTTTGGGTAGAAACTTGAAACACAACTGTTGTTAATTATCAGTATAGCCTAATAATTGTTTATTATCAGGCCTATAGTTATTATTGCATCAGTATAACCCACTAGCAATCAACCAAGACACAGACACTTGTTATATTTTAAAATAGCCTTAGTTAACCTGGGGCAAGGCAGACATCAATTCTCTAAACTACTTCCCATAGTGAGTCAGGTATGGGATCCCTGCCCTAATCCCATGCCATCTGGCTCTAATAATTTCTGTCAAACTATCTCTCACCAATAATCCCAAATACTTGCTAATGTTTTTCATCTGGGCCAAATCTCCATCCACAGTGACCATGTGCTTCTCTTCCATCTAACCCATGGCAGCCTTCTTTTTCCTGTCTTCTGCTTGGGACACTCTTCCTCTTCAGTTCTTTCTTAATCTTTCCAAGGTTCTCTCTGTCTCTCTCCAAGCCCAGGAATCTTAGCTATGCCTATCTCATTTGTCCTGCCCAGGTGAATGGCTTTTAATTAATTAGCATCAAAATACATCAGATCAACCCCCAATACACAAGTGTCTACAGGACCCTGTAACACATTTCAATAAATAAAAAAAGGCTAATTGGGGATGAAGAGATGGCTCAGTGGTTAAGAGCCCTGTCTGCCCTTCCAAAGGTCCTGAGTTCTACTCCCAGCAACCACATGGTGGCTCACAACCCTCTATACTGAGATCTGGTGCCCTCTTCTGGTGTGCAAGCTCACAATGCAGGCAGAACACTGTATAAATAATAAATAAATCTTTCCCCAAACAAAGGGCTAATTATAAGATGGTAAATAGAGATTGGCTGTCCAACTGAAAAGCATGGGAAGCAGAGGAAATGGTGCACATTGTGAGGAAGCTGATTAAATAAGATTTCCTTCAAGGGATAGCTCATACTAGTCACAAGAAGCAGCTGTCCCCTGGGAATACAAGTGGTCTGTCATCACTTGAAATATCCAGTAGAAATTGGGAATCCTTACTTTTAAACAAAAACTCTTAATCTTTTCCAGTTGAAGAGTGACTGAAATGCAAACACCTGCTTTCTATTACTGTGAAAGGCAGCAATGCACAAACCAGAGGACATATTTTCATGTCATCCTTGAACACTCAAATAGGGATGTGTTAGTAACAATAACACACATACTGGTGAGCCAGCATTGTGGGTATGGTGGCTCATTTTATGGCAACTTGATACCAAATAGTGTTTTGGGAAAGGGGAACCTCAGTCGAGAAAGCATTGCCTCCAGATTGGCCTTTGGTGCATTTTTTTTACTTAGTGATTGATGTGGGAGGGACCAGACTATTGTGGGTGGCGCCACACCTGGCCATAGTGTTTTATGACAACAATAGGAACCCTAGCTGAGGGCAGGAGAAAGAAAATTCTCAGTGGAGAGTTTAAGGTAGGGCAGTGTTACCTATGAAGGATACACATAGACATGGAGGAAACACAGTAATAGGTATTTCCATTACTGTTGAAGAAAATCATCTAGCGAAAGTTGAGGAGGCTGAGTTTGCTCACAGAGATCTCCACAAATCTCAACAGGAGGGATTTGTAGGGAGGCAGAGTTAGTCACAGCTACAGACAGAATGTGAGGTGCTCACAAGATAGGAAACATCCTGGATCTATGTCCAACTGTTTCGCAAATGAGCACAGTGAGTGCCCTGCAGAAGAACAGTTTACCAAAGGCTGTGCCTTTTGCTACACTGGGTTGAGGGGAGACACTCAGCACTTTCTACATTAGATCTTGTCTTCATTTTCATTTTGACAAAGCATAATGCTTTTGTTATCTTAAAATGGTATTTTCATAAACAACAAAGGAACATTACAATAAGTGTACCCTGTGACGATGCTTTGTTGTTAACCTTTCCCAACATCATAAAAATCACACAATGCAATGTCATTTAAAACTAAGCACAAGGCAAGCAACACTTGCACTATAGAATATTAAAATGGCATCCATTAGATAATTGTTTCTTTCAAATGAGTTTATGTAATTGTGAATTTAAGAGTATGTTGGAGTAAAGTACAGAATAAAATATGCCATGAGAAGCCTGAATATTTGCATTTTCCTTCCTCCGGGTACACGAAGAAGGACAAAAATATTTCCTGGCAAGAGTTTCCAAAAACTCAACAGTCACATAAGTATCTATCACTAGAAACTGACTAGGAAGGTTGACCAAGGTACTCTGTTAAGAATGGATGAATTTTAGCAATGTGCACAGGTATAGGACTAAATTCCAAATAAGATAAAAAGAGAATACAAACTCACCATTTTAACATCCTTTTCATCTATCTATCATCTATCTACCTATTCATATTTCTATCTATGTATCTATCAACTATCAATCTATTTACCTATCTATCTATCATCTATCATGTATCTATTATTTATTTATTTATTGTTTTTAGGTTATTTAGATAAGGTTTTAGGCTAACATGGAGCTCACCACGTACCCCAGGTTTGCCTGAACTCATAATTTCTCTGCTTTTACCTCCATAGTAGTAAGATTACAGGGATTTTTACAGTGTTATACAAAAATTGCATTGATTTCTATTGTTGGTTGATATCTCTGAAATAGGAAATTGAAAGTTTCAAGTGTCCATATTTTGTGACAGAGCTTCAGTAGGTAGGCCAGGCTGATCTAAAACTTGAGATATTACTGTCTTAACCTAATCCTCAGGATTTTGAAAAATGTCTTTACAACTTTTTAAAGACAAAAATTTATCAGAGTTAAACAGAAAAAGAAACTGATCTGTGAAGTGGGCCTAGCAACCATAGGCAATGCCTCAAGAAGGTTTGAACCTAGAGTTGCAGAGCTGACCCTGAATGGGCCACCATTGCCTTGTCTTTGTTTCCTACAACACATGAAAATGACATCAGAACAGTGGGGTGTGCTATGGCTTTGAATAAGGTGGCCCTCTGTAGCTAAGGAAACAGCACCTCCTTGGGTAGTGTATAAGCTATTTCAGGAATCTCACAGAAACAGTTTCTTTGTTCTCTGCCAGCAATAGGTTCTACATTAGAATACTATAATATTTATTCCCCCCCCCCTTTTTTTTTTAAATCACATACTGAAATTTCTCTGTAGGTAGAATTTTACAACTTCATAGACTATAACTTTACCAAACGTTCTGCAGAAGTCTAAATGAGAAATATCCCCCAGAGTCTTATGCATTTAGTCCCCAGCTGGAGGCACTGTTTTGGGAAGTTAGGATGGTGTACTCTTACCAGAGGAAGTGTCATTGGGAATGAGATTTGAAAATAAAAAGTCAGGCTTACTTCTAGTTTATTGTTTCTGTTTTTTTTTTTTTTTTTTTTTTTTTTTTTTTTTTTTTTTTTTTTGCTTGAGTTTCAATGTTGGCAATCTCCCAGTGTCTTTTTTTTTTTTCATTTTTTAATTTTTATTAATTTATTCTTGTTACATCTCAATGGTTATCCCATCCCTTGTATCCTCCCATTCTTCCCTCCCTCCTATTTATCCCTTACTCCCCTCCCCTATGACTGTGCCTAAGGGGGGCTTCCTCCCCCTTTATATGCTCATAAGCCATCTCCCCCCATACCTGCTGTCTGTTGCTTGCTGTCCCTGCCATTTTGGACTGGAGTGACAAACCTACATAAGTCTTCCTTCTATAAATTTCCTTGGTCATGGTATTTTATCATAACAAAATAAAATAATTCACATGCTATGTTCATTATCTTGAGAGGTGTTATCAATGATGTAAGGATGGTTTTTCACAGTTCATTCTTTTTAGAATTTTTCTAAAGGTAAACTAAATTGTATGTGGCTTGCCAGGCATTGATTGCTTTCTCTAGATACTAAATTTTATATACAACACAGCATAAGCTATATGCATCAAAAGCATATAAAATATATTTTCATTACCTAAGTCATTAATCAGTGAGACTTCAGGGCAGTCATAAAAAACTGTCTAGGCTCAGTTAAGTATCCACAGATGCCTCACTGACATACTTTATTTTAAGCTTTCAAAAAATGTTCATCTATTTATTCCATAGCATTAGGTAATAGACTATACACTAAATATACAGAAGACTCTATCTATCATTTAGCACCTACTCTTCATATGGAGAAAATATACATAAAAAGTAACAAAGAAAAAAATGTATAACTTGTTTTGGTAATGTTCACCAATAATAAAGTATTATATTAATAAATTGTAATGGCAATTATAATATTTGCAAAAATTTTTGAAAAATAATCAGAGGTAAATCTGTTCCTTCTAATTGCATGATGATTTGTCCTGGAGTATACACTATGGAACACAGCTTCCTTTCATTCTGTTTGTCATCCCTTCAGGACATAGTAATTTTATGTGTTACCTTTAACATGAACTCTTCTCCTGCTTTGATTTATTCAAAGCAATATAATCCATGTATTAAGTACCCCAGTATTTAATAATTTGGTATGATTATAAGTAGAAGCCAAAAGTCAAACATTCCAAGTTACCAAGCCCCTACTCCAAAAATAAATTTAAATGCACTTTCTTTTCTAATAGATTTAGTGTATCTGGTTTTATTTTGAGGTCTTTGATTCACTTGGACTTGAGTTTTGGGCAGGGTAATAAATATGTGCATCCTCTACTAAGGGGAGCAGGGACTGTCTCTGACATGGACTATGTGGTTTGCTTTTTTCCTAGCTTCCCTCTGTCATGGCTGCCTTGCCAGGCCACAGGGAAAGAGGACAAGTTCAGTCCTAATATGATTTGATGAGCTAGGGTGAGTGGGTAGAAGGACTTCCCTTTTCTGATGTATAGGGGAGAAGAGATGGAGGAAGAAAGAAGGAAGGTGGGATCAGGATGAGAGGAGAAAGAGGGCTATAAGTAGGATGCAAAATGAATAAATTAATTAATTATTTAATAAAATATGGGATTCTAAGCAAAAAAAGATCAGGAAATGAAAGTGAAGTAACTTTTCTCACTGTCTTTCCTGTGTGTTTGTCCTTCTGAGCACGTCTCTTCTGCATTCTTTAAAATATCAACTATATGTTATTAAGTTATATAAGAGTTAGATGGCTCAGTTTCCTGTGTAAGTAACACATATGCATAATTTAATAATGAATAACTTTCTAAGCAAAGAAATTTGTTTTGTGTTAAGACCTTGCATGACAAGCAGAAACAAAATCAGGTAATATCATCTGTAACACAATTAGTTCCATTCCACATGTTTGCTTCATCTACTTTTCTACCTGCTAAGATTTATTTATATGTTTTAGCTTCCTGTACATTGACTTATACTTCTAAATTATCAACTTTCACATCTCTATGCCTTTATACTAAGTCAACCATGTTTATGTCTTATATTCTCTTCTTTAATGTATTTAATTACTTTAGGTTATAGTGCTCTATTAACATCTGGGCTAATTCGAGGAGAGTGAGTTGATGTTGGGCTGATCAGACCTGGACCTTTAACTTACAATGTGGAGAGCATTGAGAAGCTTCATACATTGCAGAATGAATAACAGGACCAAACCTACTTAATTTGGTTTACTTAAGATTTATATGAATTAGCATATACAATTCTCATAAAGTTCTCAGTAAACTATGAATATCCATTAGATAAGTCCCATAGTAGTTTATTCCAATGCACAAATATTTATTACCAATATAGTACTTAAATTCCACCTACTATATACTGTTTCATGTAAACCATGGCAACACTGTGTGCTATTATTTTAAAACAAATCCATACATGTTAAAAAGCATTGCTGGCTAGCATTTGTAAATGATGTCCTTTGTGGTTTAAATACCATTTCCATCAATAAGTGAAAATTCCTGTCTCTATGTATATGTACTTACCATCTTGCGTCCTCTTCTATGAGTTAGCATTTCCTTTGCTGATTTTGTTTATTGGTTGATATTTTCTTACACAGATGTGCTTTATCCGTCACAGATGATGAGTGTGCTAGTCGTGTGATTTTACATTCCCTGTTTTCACCTTCATGGCTCTGAGCCACCATTGTTCTCCCTAATAATTGCTATTCCTGTTGAATATTAAGTATCAAAGTTAACCCGTCACTTAGTCCATTTGTCTCATTGAACCACTTAGAGAAAGTGATTTTTTTTAATGAATTTATTTATTAACTGACACATAAAATAAATAAAATTTCAACGTGGTACTGCTGCAGAGAGGTGAGCAGTTCATTAAGAGCAGCTGTTGCTGGTCTGTCCTAGCCCTAATCCACTGTGGCTTATGTGAATAAGGACACAATGAGCCTTGACTAGTTGTGACAACATATTACTTCCCAGCTCATGTAGCAAAATTAACATGGTGTTAGCTCCTTACACTCCCTAGGAGGACACCAAACAGGAGGGATCAAATTAGCCCTCCTGTGGGAACATGAACCGCAGATTGATGCATGGCAACTTCCTGAAAGAGACGGGTATCTCCAAGATAAAAAGAGTAGGAGAGGAAGCATTGTGGGCCTGCTCTACCACAACCGGTGCCATACCAGTGCTGGTCTGTGTAGTCATGCAAAGACACAAGGTGGGTCTCTTCCTCTGTAGGCATAACTCAGAGACTATTTAAATGAGAATGCTTAGTCTCATAATACAACCATTGATTTGTTTAATATCTTTCTAGAGGGTAGAATGAATGAGACACGGGAGAAAAACTCAAGGAGAAACAGTATTAAATGAAGATGCTTGAATACGTACCCAGCAAACCACATTTGCAAAGGTCAGAATCACTTGTTCTTTATTGATTTGACAATAGTTTATCAGTGGAAAACCAAAAGTTAATAAATAACTCCTATGAAGTGTCACTTATTGAACTAGGTCTTTACAATATATGTGAAAGTCAAATGCATGTAAGTACATAAAAATCATTCTATGGCTTTAGCTAAAATAAGTGTTTCTTGTAAAAATCTTTTTATTTATTATACTTTATACACAATGTGTCCCAATTGTTATGCCCTTGCTTTTAGCTTCCTGTTCCCACCCTCCATCCCTCTTCCTCCCTCTTACCCTACCCTAGCCCTTGACAGGGAGGTCCTCTTACCCCACCATCTGACCTCAGCCTATCAGGTCTCATCAGAATAATCTGCATCCCTTCCCTCTGTGTACCTGCAAGGCCACCCACCATGGGGCAGTGATCAAATCACTGGCACCAGAGATTCTGTCAGAGGCAGTCAACACTCTGGAGAATTAGCTGTCTATCAGCTATGTCTGAACAGGGGCTTTAGGTTCTTTGCGTACAAAGTCTTTGGTGCATCTGTTTGTGCAGCCTATTTCCCCCTCCCACCCACCCACACACACACACACACACACACACACACACACACACACACACACACACGGGTCCAGATCCTCCAGGCTTGATGGTCTTTTTGTGGAGCTCCTGACCCCTCTGGGTCCTTCCATGCCCCAAACACTTCAATACAATTCTCAATGCTTAGCTCAGAGACAAGCTGCAAGACTCAGTGGGGTCTCTCAGAGGACATCTATGTTTGCCCCCAAGGCCATCCTGCCAAGGGGCAGTGATCAAACCACAGGCACCAGAGTTCATGTCAGAGGCACTCCCCTCTCTCCCCTCTCCACACACACTTGGAGAATGAGCTGTCCATCAGCTCCATCTGAACAGGGAGTCTAGGTACTCAGCATGAATTGTCTTTGGTTGGTGCATCAGTTTGTGCAGGCCCCTTGGGTCCAGATTTGCTGCCCTTGATGATCTCCCTGTGGAGCTCCTGACCCCATTCTTTCATACCACACTCACTTGGAGTCCTGGAATCTGGTCCAATGCCTCATTGGGTGGACTCTCTCAAAGGATATCTATGTTGGGCTAATATCCACTAATAAGTGAGTATATACCATGCCTGTCTTTCTGGATCTGGGTTACCTCATTCAGCATGATCTTTTCTAATTCTATCCATTTGCATGCAAATTTCAAGATGTCCTTGGTTTTGATAGTTCAATAGTACTCCATTGTATAAATGTACCACAGTTTCTTTATCCATTCTTTGGTTGAAGGACATCTAGGATGTTTCCAGATTCTGGATATTACAAATAACACTGCTGTAAACGTAGTTGAGCAAATGTCCTTGTATGGTAGAGCATCTTTCAGGTATATGTCCTGGAGTGGTAAGGCTGTGTCTTTAGACAGCACTATTCCCAATTTACTGGGAAAGTTCCAGATTGATTTTCAAAGTGGTTGTACAAGTTTGTACTCCCACCAGTAAAGGGGAGTGTTCCCCTTTCTCCACATCCTTGCCTCCATGTGCTGTCACTTGAATTTTTGATCTTAGCCATTCTGATAGGTATAAGATGTAATCTCAGAGTCATTTTGATTTGCATTTCCCTGATGACGAAGGATATCTTCAACAAATTGTACTAGTCTAACTGGATGTCTACATGAAGAAAAATGCAAGTAGATCTATATTTACCATCCTGCACAAAACTAAAGTCCAAGTGGATTAAAGACCTCAACATAAAACCAGACACACTAAATCTGTTAGAAGAAAAAGTGGGGAAGAGCCTTGAATTCATTGGCATAGGAGACAACTTTCTGAACAGAACACCAATAGCTCAAGCTCTAAGGTCAAAAATTGGCAAATGGGACCTCGTGAAACTGAGAAGCTTCTGTAAGGCAAAGGACACTATCAACAGAACAAAACGAGAGCCTACAGAGTAGGCAAAGATCTTCACCAACCCTACATCTGACAAAGGGCTAATATCCAAAATATATAAAGAACTCAAGAAATTAAACAACACCAAACCAAATAACCCAACTAAAATTGGTGCACAAAGCTAAACAGAGAGTTCTCAGCAGTGGACTATCAAACAGCCAAGAAACACCTCAAGAAATGTTCGGTTTCCTAAATAAGTGCTTCTTAAGTTGTAAAATGGAGGCGAATCAGCTGTAGTCTCCATGGATGCAGTTGTTTTTGGGTGATGCATTCTACAGAAGCTTCTAGGATTAGTAACGTCCATTTTAAAAATAGCAAAGAGCTCTCTCACCAGGTTGCAAGTATCTACTGTTCTGCAGGAAACCCAGGTTTGGTTCCCAGAAGCCATGTGGTAGATCACAACTATAATGCTAGTTTCAGGGGATCTGACAACCTCTTTTGGCCTCTGTAGGCACCAGTCATGCGCTTGATGCCGGCAAAGCATTCATACATGTAAAATATAAATAATAAATATTTAAGAACCTATAGTAACAGATGACCCTGTGACTAATATATGTGGCTCAGTAACTAACTGTAATACTTTTGCCTCATTATTGGTCTAAAAATATGAAGAATTTTTTTTTCCTGAATCCAATTGACATTTATTTTTAAAAACATTTTCTCTTTAGCATAGCTATCTGGGTATGGTATATGCAAGCAATTTGGAGAGGGTTGTACAAACCAGGTAAGAAACTAAGAAAACACATTCTTGGTGTCAAGATTATAATCTGCCAAGAAGAATAGGAGGAGATACTGATGGATATTTGGCAGTGCAATGTATTTGCATAAACATCAGAAGAAAGATAAGGCAGAAAAAGCCTAGAAAAATGTTTTCTGAGACGTGTTAATATTTGGCATTAATGATGATATTGAAGAGATCATAATTAAGACAACCATGTGTCTGCCAAAGCCCTATGCAGGAAGAATCAAAAAAAAAATCCAAAGCTTTTTTTTTTTTTTTTTTATGCAAAAGCTTTTTTTATATATCATGTGAGTGCCTACTTCTGAATATCTGAAAGAGTCTGTCCTAGTGACTAGCTGGTCATTATTAAGTCAGATCTGAGAGAAATCAAACTGTAACTGTTGCCTGTTGTGCTAATGGTACCCATGTAGCCAGGGAGGATGGGGATACACACATAAGTACAACACAAGATGATGCCAATCAGTATTCTCATATAGATGAGGGAGGAACTCACAACGTCCCAGCACTAACTATTGGCAAAAAACAATGGCTAGAGAAGGGAGAGTCTTTGTTCTTTGGGGCCATGGCCACTGGTAGATTTCTGACACTCTAGTGGATTGTCCCACATACATCCATATATAATCAACAATAAGTGGATTTAGTTGATTTATTTTTAAAAGAAAAATGAGGACATGATTTTGGAAGGCGAATATAAGGGTAGATATAGAAAGAGTTGGATGCATATGTGAAATTTCCAAAAAATAAAAATTAATATTAGGCCATTTAACAAAGAGCACACCATATTACAGGAGGCGTGTGGTGGGTAGGGAGGGACGTAGGAAGACAGCACAGGAAGAGATGACTAGGTAGACATTTAGAGTCAATGTAGGAACCTTGTGCACTGGAAATTTCCTGGAATCTATGAGGGCGACCCTAACAGGACTATTATATGAGAAAAGAATAATTATTTTTTTAAATCTGAAGAAAGATTTGAATATAAATCTTTAAGCCATGGTGGCAGAAGCTGAAATAGAAAAAAAATAGAGACATATGAAAGAAAAGCGTGTAGCAGGAGATAGCTAGATTGGCAACAGAATTGTGTCTTGTGCCAGGGGCAGTGGACCTTTGGAGGTTTTTACAGCATAGTAGACGTGAGAAATCAGTCACTCACAGAAATGCCCACATATTAGAACACTCGTGATATTATTACAAATCCCAACTTGACAATTTTCCAAGATGGGACTCCCTAAGCTGAAACACAGGTTCGAAGATTTGCTTCTTAAAAGGTTCTACAGTACAGCCTTGTCAATCACTAGACAAACTGCTGAACCCAGAAAGCCAAGTGACCCTTTCTGCAGTGTTCCTGGAAGCAATGGGATAGGTTTTTGTCACTAGTTTTTTTTTTTTTTTTTTTTTTTTTTTTTTGGTTGGTTTATAACTCTGTTCCTGGGGCTTTTCACATCTTTGGAAACACCTGGATGAATTGATATCTACACCCTTTCTCTAGAGAGATGAGGATGAGGATGATGAAAGGCATGAGGCTACGGGTGCAGGAGGTGTGGCTAGGGGCTGAGAATTCTGCATTTTTAACATGCCATGGTTCTGCTCCCTCTTAGGACCACATTTTGGCAACCAGCCCTCAGAAGAAGAAGTGGGAGAATGGGAGAAGTCAGGAAAGGGGTCAGGGGAAACAGCATTAGGGGTAATCTAAATAAGCACTTTTACAGAGATGGTGGTAATTTCATGGAATAGGGCACCTGAACTGTGACTTCAGTTAGGGAACAAGTGAAGAAAGTGACACTGATGGGAAAGGATGTGAAGGGATGGCATGAAACTGGAAGGGTGTGAGAGCCAAAATAGAAAGTGAACTCCACTTTGTAAGACATGGAATCATTTTGACCTCAACGAAGGGTATGCATAGAAAGGTCATTCTGAACACACTTACTCAGCCATTTAATGTTTAGCTTCTTCAGAATAGTTCTAGCATACATATTCATTAGGGTTTTTGTTTGGTTGGGTTTTGTTTTTGTTGTTTGTTTTTTTGTTTGTTTGTTCTGTGGGTTTTTTTGTTTTTGTTTTGTTTTGGTTTGGTTTTAGTTTTTCAAGACAGGGTTTCTCTGTGTAGCCTTGGCTGTCCTGGACTCACTTTGTAGACCAGGCTGGCCTCGAGCTCACAGCGATCCTCCTGCCTCTGCCTCCCAAGTGCTGGGGTTAAAGACGTGCCCCGCCACACCCAACATTTTTTCCCCAAAAATTTTTGGAAATAAAGTAAGAGGCATTTGCATATTTTTATCAAATACTATTATTTTAAAAGCAAAAGGTTGTAAAACAATACATTAGCAAAGATTTTAGGTATTTAGGAAACAAAATTAAAACTGTCAAGAAAAAATGAAATTCCTTTTACAAAATAATATAACAGTGTTTAGTAATAAAATTTCTACGATATTGTTTATATTCTTTGAAATGTTTAAAAATATATATGCCTGTCTTCAGGTATCAATTCATACTTGCTCAGTGTTAATCACCGCAATGACAGAAAATCACTTTATAAAGTCTATTATTTATTAATCATAGGTATAGATTTCACAATGTTTTTAAGAGGCTATTATTTTAAGTAGCTTAAATGTCACACTGTTATACTGGTACCTACAAGATTCTCTTTGCTGATATTGAAGGCATGCTTGATTTTCAACCAGGCTTATCCTGAATGAAAAGACCTTAAGAGCGTACAAATAGTGCTTCTGTCTAATGCTACTTTCTATTGCTGTGCCCGGTGTTGAGACCAAAAGAAACTTCAGACCAAAGAGTTTAGGTCAGCGAGGGAAGCGGCCAATAACTCAACCAGGAACAGAGGCAGAAACCACAGAAGTAAGCTGTTTCGTGGGCTCGTTGTCTGGCTCACACTCAGCTACCCTGCTTAATACCTCCATGGATCGTTTGCCCACAGGCGGTATCATCTACAGTGAAGACGTGAAGACACGTCTACAGGCGAACCTGATGGAGGCAAGAATTGAAGTTCTCTCACTCCCTCATCTCAGCACCTCTGTGCCACTGGAAAAATGAATCAGCGCAGTTTCTACATCAGTTGTATTTATCTTAGTACCGCTTTTAGTAGTCTCATCAGTCTCAATTCACCATGAGTTTCTTTAAATGTTAATGCTAAACAGATAAAGGTACTTTCAGATCATCGTCAAATATATTAGCTAAAAATAAATTTCTTGCATCAAAAAGATGAAAATCTAGGGATGCTGAATTATGGGTGGATATTAGGCCCCTATGAGAGTCTTTGCTCAGCGGGAGATCTGGAAGGATGCTGAGACTCATTATTGAACCCCAGGAGAGAGGGGTATGAAAGAATGGAGCGATAGAAGGACCCAGAATGTCCAGGAGCCCCACAAGAAGGCCATCAAGGCTGGCAGACCTGGACCCGGGGGCAAGGGCTGCACAAACTGCTGTACCAACCAAGGACAATGCATGCAGTAAACCTAGACCCCCTATTCAGATCTAGCCAATGGGCAGCTCATTCTTCATGGTTATGTAGAGAGCGGGGACTGCCTCTGATATAAACTCCAGTGCCCCCTATTTGACCACTTCCCCTTGGTGGGGAGGCCTGGTGGCACTCAGAGGAAGGGGAAGCAGGCTACCAGGATGAGACCTGATATGCTATGATCATATGGTGGGGGAGGAGGTCTATGGGAGGGGAATAGGGTAAAAGACAGGGGGCAGGGCAATGCTAAGATACAAGTGAAGGGATAACAATCGGCATGTACTCTGAACAAAATATTGAAAAAGAAAAAGAAAAATATACCTTATTCAAGTTATCAAGAGAAATATAAAACTGGATTGATCTAGAAAAAAAGTACTTTCTTAGTCACTTTATGTTCCATGCAGCTACCTAACTTTTAGAGGCAATGAAATTATTAAGAACATTTATTTGCATTAGGAGGAGTCATGAGACATTTGAAGAATCAGCAAATTATACATTAATAGATATCTCTATTGTCTTCTATTCGTGAACCAAAATTTTCAAAGATCTGTGTGCCGAACTGTTTGGTTTTGAACCAATATCTCAAGCCTTGTGTATTTGCTTCAGGAACTTTCTTTAAGCCAGGGTGCCTTAAGTGAATATGATATTAAATTCCAGTGATCAAGAGTCCCTCGCTGGTGTGTTCCGTGGATATCAATCAACAGATGTAATAAACCCTGTCTTTCATTAGTCTGGGTTGGTACCTTTATCATTTTCAGTACTTGTCCTGAAAATGTTATTTCTTATGGTATGTGATTATAATCACATCCTATAGGATGTACTTTGATGAAAAAAATGTATTTTAAAATATCCATGATCAGAGATAATTTGATGGAGAAAAATTCCTGTGGAAACACACCTCCAGTACACACCATGGACAGTAGGGGTTTGATAATAGGCAGGACAGACTGAGGGCATATCTCAGAAAGCAGTGGAGATGACTGGCCTGAGATGTGGACCAGGTCCTTCTGGTGGGAAGGAACTTGGCTGTGGTTCCAGAACTGTTTTAAGAAGTCACAGACACTTGTTTTTTGTTTTTTAAATATTTATTTACTATGTGTACAGTGTTCTGCTTGTATATACACCTGCAGGCCAGAAGAGGGCACCAGATCTCATTGTGGATGGTTGTGAGCCACCATGTGGTTGCTGGGGATTGAACTCAGGACCTCCGGAAAAGCAGTCAGTGCTCTTAACCACTGAGCCATCTCTCCAGCTCCCACAGACACTTGTTAAGTTGGCCACCTGAAGAACCCGGGGAAGAAATTAAACATACCAAATTTTTTTAAGAATAGTTGAGACTGGTCAATGAGTTTTAATTTGATCACTTTAC
Organism: Acomys russatus; assembly: GCF_903995435.1. Classification (NCBI taxonomy): domain Eukaryota; kingdom Metazoa; phylum Chordata; class Mammalia; order Rodentia; family Muridae; genus Acomys; species Acomys russatus. The sequence continues at coordinate 6,204,486 of NC_067164.1, read as the reverse complement.
ACCCCCTCGCTCATCACCTTCCAATCCCACCCTCCCTTCCTCATACCCTCTCCCTCCCTCCCCTCGCCCTCAGAAAGGGGAGCTCTCCACTAGTAACACCTGACTCAACCTATTAAGTTTTTATCTTTCAAAAGATGCATGCTAAAGTGGATGGTTTTAATAAAATATCAAGAGAATAAGTTAAATTGACAAGTTAAAAACTATATTTCAGATTCAAAATGTAAATAGCTGATAAAGATCTTGCCCCACTTGGGCTCAGTAAATATATTTACCATTAGCAGGAGAATATTGAAACCACTAGAAATGCCCAGAAATGAGTTATATCCTCAGTTTAAGGTAAGTTTTGAAAATGGCCAAGAGGAGAGCTTGTTTAGAAAATTCTACTACAAAAATAATTATTGATGTGCATTAACATTAAAGTATGTGTGTTAGTTGGTTTCAGTATCAATATTTAAGAATCTTAGCTTACTAAGAAATATTTTTTCACAAAATGTTTTGATATTCATGGAATGTATTAAGCATTTATGAGGGAGAAGATGGCATTTACACTCTCATGTTCTGGACCAGTGAGGTGACTCAGTGAGTAAAGACACTTGGTGCTAAGATGGACAACCTGAGTTGACCCCAGGGATCCCTGTGGATGAAAAGAAACTTACTACCTCTGTTGTCCTCTAATCCCCTTGTGTGGGATTAGAGTTCTGCCACCTCCCCAACACATTAAAAAAAAAAAAAATTTTAAATGCCTCATGTCCATGCCAGCTGATTCTTATTGTTAGTTGTTGTAAATAATGCTGCAATAAACATGCATCCCATGCATAGATTAATGGGTTAAGAAAAAGTAGTAATCCCCCTCAGGAACAGTCATAGGGGAGGGGAATAATGGGAAAATGGGGGGGGGAGGAATGGGAGGATACAAGGGATGGGATAAACATTGAGATGTAACAAGAATAAATTAATAAAAAAAAAAAAAAGAAAAAGAAAAAGTAGTACAAATATAACATATGATCTTAATTGGCTAAAAAAAAAAGGGGGGGTGAAATTGTGCCACTTTCAGGAAAATGAATAGAGCTAGAGAGTGCCATGTTAAGTAATTTATGTCAGATTCAGATAGATGAATATCACGCTTTCTCCCATGTGTGGAAAACTCAGTTTAAAGATAGATATAAATCATGGAAAGGGTGTCAGGGCAGTGGTGGCATACACCTTTAATCTGAGCACTCGGGAGACAAAGGCAGGTGGATCTCTGTGAGATCCAGACCAGCCTGGTGTTCAGAGCAAGTTCCAAAGAAACTGTGTCTTGAAAAACCAAATATATAAATATATGAAAAAATAAAAAGGTACCATGATAGGGAATAAGCTCTAAAGAGAAGAAGGAGAGTAAAGTAGAAGGAGCAAGATAAAATGCCAGGTTTTCTCTCATATGTAAAAATTAACATTTAAATATATACATATGTGCACCTATACTGACCATAAAAGCAAAGAGATTTATAGGCTCACAAGAGGAAAGGAGAATCAAGCAAGGGACTAGTGCGGATGGGCATGAGCCAAGTGTGGATAAGTTTGTATGAAAAGGTCCTAATAAAACAAGTGTTTGGTACAGTAACAGAAATAAATTAAGGCTTAAAACAATCATGCTTAGGAACAATTATTCAAGAAAAACTCAATTTAAAAATATCTTATTGGTCGGGTGTGGTGGTACACGCCTTTAATCCCAGCCCTTGGGAGGCAGAGGCTGTGAGTTCGAGGCCAGCCTGGTCTACATAGTGAGTCCGAGACAGCCAGGGCTACACAGGGAAACCCTGTCTCGAAAAACCAAAAATGAGTAAATAAATATTTTACTTAACAATTTTATACCATATATTTTGTCATGTTTTCTCCTCCTATAACTCCTCCCAGAGCCTCCCATGTCATGATCTGTCTTTAAGTTCTTCATTGTCTCTCTCCACCTGTCTCTCTCACATCAACCTATTTATCTTTCTTTCTCTACCTCTACCTCCGTGTATGTGTATGCATATATTTCAGAAGAAAAATATAGCAAATAAAATGTTATAATGCCTTAAAAGTTTAGTTTGAAGGCTTTCGTGGGACATGCCCCTTGGGCTAGTGTGCAGATATAAGTGAGTATATACCATTTGAGTCTCTCTGCTTCTGGGTTAGCTCACTCATTACGATCATTTCTAGCTCAATCCATTTGTCCACAAATTTCGGGAATTCCTTGTTTTTAATAGCTGAGTAGTATTCCATAGTGTATATGTACCACAGTTTCTTTATCCATTCTTCTACTGAGGGACACTTAGGCTGTTTCCATGTTCTGGCTATTATGAAAAAGGCTGCTATGAACATGGTTGAGCAAATTTTCTTGTTGTGTGCTGGAGCATCTTCTGGGTATATTCCAAGGAGTGGAATAGCTGGGTCTTGAGGAAGCCCGATTCCCAGTTTTCTGAGATAGCACCAGATAGATTTCCAAAGTGGCTGTACTAGTGTGCATTCCCACTAGCAATGAAGGAGTGTTCTTCTCTCCCCACATCCTCGCCAGCATGTGGTGTCGCTTGAATTTGTGATCTTAGCCATTCTGATGGGTGTAAGATGGAATCTCAGAGGAAACTGGGACAGAAAAGAGGACATCCTATTGGGACTCTAGATGAGAGAAGCATGGGAGAATAGCAAAGTAGAAGGATCCAGAGGGTCCTAGAAACCTACAAGAAGAATATTATGATAGGCAGATTTGGGCCCAGGGGTCCCACTCAAACTAAGGTACCAGCCAAGGACAATACAGATGGTAAACTTTAAACCCCTACCCAGATCTAGCCAATGGACAGAACATTCTCCACAGTTGAGTGGAGAGTGTGATATGACTTTCTCACGTACTCTGGTGCCTCACATTTGACCATGTCCCCTGGAGGGGGAGACCTGGTGGCACTCAGAGGAGGGACAGTAGGTAGCCAAGAAGAGACTTGATACCCTATGAGCATATACGAGAGAGGAAATTCCCCTCAGGAACAGTCATAGGGGAGGGGAATAAAGGGAAAATGGGAGGGAGGGATACAAGGGATGGGATAGCCATTGAGATGTAACAAGAATAAATTAATAAAAATTTTTTTAAAAGTTTAGTTTGAGACTGATATAACACATTCAAATGTTAAAGACATATGTATGTTGAGTACTTTATGTTAGAAAACTATGGCCAAATATTTATTTATATGAGTTTCTAAGAAGTTGCAACGTACATGAATCCACTAGGGTGAAATTAATTACATTTCAGTGATGTCTTATGCTAATGCAAACACACAGGCACACACATAAACACAGCACACATGCATACATGCACACAAACAGGCACAAGCATACTCACATGTGAACACACACACACACACACACACACACACACACACACACACACAATCATTTTCTTTCGCAAATCCTAATAAGAAGAGACAAAAGTCCAGAAATAGGATAAACAGCATTTAACCCATGGGTAAGTTCTCAAAACAGATGTAATTTAAAAAAAAAAAAATGAGTGTATTTTAGAATCTTTTAAGTCTTAAAAACAAACTCTATGGGGTCAGATTGGGAATTACAATATAGTCAAATTGCCTGGACCTCAAACATGCTCACATACAAGCTAAATTTATTTTACCTTTGAAAATAAAATTCTAGATGATCATAATCTATAGGTTTGTAAATCACTAAGGTACATTTATACATATTAAATTATTAAACAGCTCAGTTCAAAGCATCCCTGTAGTTCAATACAATGTTATTCGTGTATGTGTGCAAGGGTAATTAGCAGAAAATGCCAAAAAAAATAAAAATAAATAAAAAAGCAAAGAAGACAGCTGGTGGTAACATTTATCTTTATCTTCAGTCTATGCAAGAAGTAGTTAATTAGCATAATTACACAGTAACTTGGGTTTTTACAGTTAAAATTATTAGCTAGTTAGTAAACATAATATATATCAAAGATAGATTATTATTAGCAAATTGGTAGTTTTCAAGAAGTTGAGATTTGGGCAGGAGAGTCTTAAATGGCATTCTTGCCCTTGGACTGTGAAGGGCAGTCATACAAGCAGAGAAACCTAGGCCCTTTTAAGGTACAACATGCACAGGCTTAGGTTTTTCACCTTACTCCAGAGGCTTGCTTCATTGCCATCCCAGGAAGCATGCCAAACTGAGTCTTACCATATTTGTAATGCCACATTTGAAGTAACCAGTAACTTCTCTAAGGGTGCTCAGGGAAGAACCTCTCCCCATGCCTTCAGGTCTCAACATCTATAGGGCAGTGGTTCTCAACCTGTGGGTTGCGATACCTTTGGGACTCTTTCACAGGATTCACATATCAGATATCATACATATCAGACGTTTACAGTATGATTCTTTTTTCTTTTTTTATTAATTTATTCACATTACATCTCAATGGATATCCCATCCCTTGTATCCTCCCATTCCTCCCTCACTCCCATTTTCTTCTTACTCCCCTCCCCTATGACTGAGGGGGACCTCCTCCCCCTGTATATGCTCATAGGGTATCAAGTCTCTTCTTGGTAGCCTGCTATCCTTCCTCTGAGTGCCACCAGGTCTCCCCATCCAGGGGATGCGATCCATTATGAGGCATCAGAGTATGTGTGAAAGTCAGACCCCAATTTCCGCTCACCTGTGGAGAATGTCCTATCCATTGGCTAGAAATGATCATAATGAGTGAGTTAAGCCAGAAGCAGAAGGAGTCAAATGTTATATACTCACTTATATTTGCACACTAGCCCAAGGGGCAGGTCCCAGGAAAGTCTTCACTTACCAGGAAACTGGGGCAGAGGGGAGGACATCCTTTTGGGACTCTAGATGAGAGAAGCATGGGAGAATGGCAAAGTAGAAGGATCCAGAGGGTCCTACAGTATGATTCTTAACAGTAGCAAAATAACAGTTATGATGCATCAGTGAAAATAATTTTATGGTTGGAGTCACCACAATATGCATTAAAGGGTCACAGCATTGGAAAGCTTGAGACCACTGCTAAAAAGAGTCAGTAAGGAATCCAGGAGTCTTGTGCTAACAAGCTAGGTAGGAGCCCTTCCAAACCAGTCCTCCAGATACAAGGATTGATAAGCTAACTTGTCAGTAAAACAAAAGCTTAGGAGTTTATAGGAACTGTTTAGAAAGCATGTTTTTTTCAGACACCCAATCACTCTATTGCTGATCTGCTGAGTCTACTTCTAAAGCTACTTAGGGCTGGATTTGCAGTGTACGGCAAAAATCTGTCAATAAAGAATTTAAAGCCAAAGAAAATAACATTGCTTAACCTGAATCCTGAAGTCTGCTCTGGCATTCGAGGTTTTACTTACATAAATCTTCAATAATTTGTCTTAAGCATATTTCAATACCACCATATAAAAATATCATAACACATTTTCTCTGAGTTATAATAAAGGAGAAAAAGTACTTAGTTGTGTTCTAAGTTCCTGTGTGGGCTCCTCCCTAAATCATCTTTAGCAACATTCATCCAAATGGATAGATTAATGTTCATTTTAGTTATAGATACATTACAGGGAATGGTTTACAGAACATATCTGAAATTAAAGTATATGTATTAGAATTCATCTGTCTCATACTATCTTTTTTATTTTGGTTTGATTGATACTAGCTAATTGTATGTATTAATGGACTTGAGCATAATATTTCAATATAGACATACAAAATACAGTGAAGGAGCCACCTCTGTACGTAATCTGCTTTTTTTTTTTTTTTTTTTTTTTTTTTTTTTTTTTTTTTGTCATGCTCAGCCTCTCACAGTCATTATTTTGGATTCAGATCAATGCCGATTGATCTTCTTAATTTCTATGTTCAGTTTATTTCATTTAGTATATTACAGCGATTTTGGTACAAATGAGAGTATTATCTCCCTGCTATTTTTTTTTAAATCACTGAGTGTTCGTGCATGGGCACACATGCATGCCTGTGTTGTGCTAACTCGTTTTATGTCAACTTGACACAAGCTACAGTCATAGGATAAGGAGGGAAATTCGGTTGAGAAAATGCCTTCCTAAGATTGGCTTCTGGGCAGGCTTGTGGCATTTTCTTAATTAGTGATTGATGGGGAAAGGGCCCAGGAGTTGTGGGTTGGTGGTCCTGGGTTTTGTAAGAATGGAATCCACTGGAGCAAACCCTAAGCAGCACGCCTCCATTGCCTTTGCATCAGCTTCAGCCTCCAGGTTTCTTCCCAGTTCGAGTTCCTGCCCTGACTTCCCTAGTGATGGACTATTTCCTGGAAGTATAAACCCTTTCTTCCTCAAGTTGCTCTGGTCACAGTGTTTCATCACAGCAATAGAAACCCAAACTCTCTCTCTCTCTCTCTCTCTCTCTCTCTCTCTCTCTCTCTCTCTCTCTCTCTCTCTCTCTCTCTCTCTCACACACACACACACACACACACAAACACACATGCATATTTGTATATATATATATATATATCACATTTTCTTTATACATCTATCCATTTATGTAGGCAAATTGAACCCATATTTTAGCTATTATAAATACTACCACAATAAACATGAATGTGAAGATAGCAATTAGGTATGCTAAGTGTGTATGTGTGTGTGTGTGTGTGTGTGTGTGTGTGTGTGTGTGTGTGTCCTGAGATCTCAGGATTAGGTGGTAGCTCTGTTGTCAACTTTATGGACTTCTATACTGTTCTCCATAGTGGCCCACCTTTAGGACATCACACACCTAGCAGCTAGTGGGCTCTTCTCTGTTATAAGCTAGAGAGCAAGCCTGTGCCTTTGGGTCAGTATAAACTGTGACACGTCTAGCTATGATGTCATTTCCTATTTATCTACCCTGGCCTTATCTATTCCAGCTTTATCACTGAAAATAAAAGTCTGCATGAGTATATAGGTCACAGATAACATTATAAATCATTATTTAAGTATTTTTAACTATTAGGTTTAATTTAGATAGTTAAATCTAAAATTATCAAGAATTCCCTTCTTGGTTGTGTCTTTCATTAGTTCATAATAGTGAAATTTCCTAAAACCAAGTGTTTCATTCCAATACCACTGAAATGCTCTGCTTTTTGAAACTGCTGTTATCTATTTACAGTAAGAGAATCAGTGGCTTTCCTTTACACATGAAAGGTGCATAATCTCGCCAGTCCTTACCTCTGGCAGCTTTTAGAACAGGTCTATTTTGCTCAAGCCTTTCCCAAAGGCTAGTAACCAAGTCATTTGTTTTGGCTCAATAAAGAACCTCACATCAACAAAGAAAACATTTGCTAATGAATAAACTTGTAATTCAGAAATGCACTCCTTTGTTTACTGCCAGTGAATACTAGTGCAATTATAACACACAAGACATCATTAGAGGAAAAACGTCCATCAGTGAGTGGATTTTCTTCATTGCTGTTGTTCATCTCTTCCTGAAATCACCTAAAATACAGCCCTGGATTAAGAGAAACATCTGCAAAACTGATGCATATATTTTTTCATTAATTCTAGATTATTGAGCTGCGCCATAAGAGAGCCCATAAAAAGATATGGGAATGTATTTCCAAAATGTCCAAATTACATCCATAAAGAAGCCATTCAGTTTGTTACATATAAAAATCTTTACAACAATGCTCAAGAGAAATTCATATTTGACTTTAAATTCAATTGTAGTTGTCTTTTTCCTAGTATATTGAATTATTGTTAATTTATGCCTAAAATAATTTGTTGTGTACCAGATTCCCATGTAGTAGCTTGAATGATCTCTACTATCAATCGCCATCAAGGATGTATCCATAAAACACTTTAAACAACCACACTTGTTTCAGTTTTTATCCTCTAACATTTGCTTATCACAATCACTTCCCTCAATGTATTTTTCAGTTTAGTTTAGAAGGCCCTGAGATCTCTTTTTATTTTTAGAAATAGAACAATTAACTAAACAATTAATTAGCCAAGCAATTGATTGTAAGCTTTTGGTATGAATATGCTTCTGTGAGTGTATTTTATGTATGTGTACACATGTATATATTATTCTCATCACTCTTCCTTAATAATCTCACTTTATTTGTGTTGTTTATTCTCTGCCCAAATTACAGAAGCATAGCTAGGCACCCATGTGAGGCACTTTATTGTAATTTGTTTACATTGTCCAATTGTTGATATTTTTAAGAAACTAAATTTCCTTACGGCAGCTAGTGTTTCATTTCTCTAATCATTATCTCTGTTCAAGACAATTAGAAATGATGAAGGCCTCATTGGCTAATTAGGAAGACCTAAGGAACACTGCTCCACTGGCTTAATTAAATTCTTTTAAAATCTCACAGTACAAGCCAAGGCAGGCTGTTAAGGATCAGCACATCTTGTCCCTTTGGTTCCATTTTTCTTTTGGTTTTTCTTTTAAGCCAGAGTGCTTCCAGGTTTCCTGAAAAGAGAGTGAAGTAACCACTAAGAGGTATTAACTGAAGCATCCAAAAGAATACAACTTAAAGTTTCCTTTTCTCTAAATTGCTATTATGCCATTCAATTTTAAAGGACCTACTCTTTTGCTCTTTCCACTTTCCAAGCCAATAACCCATCTCAAGTGAAGAGTACACAGAAAATTCTTTGCTTACCTTCTACCATTGAAAAGAAACTGGTTATTATGTTGATAATTATTTTCTCATAATTCTGTGTCCTAAAAGTAAATATAACTCTTACCTATCCTGTTGCTGCTATTACGTAACTCTAATAGATTTTTAAAATTTCTGCATTATTTTGTTATTATTTCTTTTAGTTTCCTTCTTTCATAATTAATATATATTATGTGCTTACCCAGCCATTGATTTTTCCATTCATTAAGCTGAATTTTATTTATGCATGAATTATGCATGCTTATTTGACTTCAAAAGAATATTTTGAGCTAAGGAGAATAGCCATGTTCCCTCTGTGGTTATGGTACAAGTGAAGGAAACTAAGAGAGGAGATAGAAAGAAGGCAAACAGAGGACAGATAAAATCCTTTAGCACCCAGTGAGGTTCTCACAGCTGAAAGGTCAGTCATGATGTCTTGTGGACAGTGGATTGGAGGTTTCTGGAATCATAGTTACTCATCAAACAGGCTAGACCGTCTTTTTCATGATTACATTTAATTGACTGCAAAACTGTCTCTTCCAGTCTTATAACCATACAGATATTGGCCAGTAAGTTGACTAGAAGAAAGCTATAGTATCCTGCAAAATTTCACTAAAATTGAAAGACTGGCATAGGCCCATTGCCCTTTCCCTTGAATTTGTCTAGAGATTACATGAGATCATCAGATTCCATAACTATTTTTAACCCGAATGCATCTTTGCTCATTGATACATAACAACTTTTATATCAGTACTCAAAATCAGACTCAAAAATACATAAATAAACATGATAAACCAATCATTCTATTAACAAATGAATCAGAAAGACATCTTTTCATTAGCTTTCCCGTCATTATCTCCCACTGAGATCTTATTTGTGAACTTTGAAAATTAAGAATTTTTAGGCCTGTTGTTAACAAGATTGTCATATTTATATGCTTTGAACAAACAACACATTGCTTGTAGACCTTGATTACATCATGTAAAGGTTAAAATAATCATATAATGATAACAATGTTTCATCCATGATGGCTGCTTGCTTCTCTTCCATCAAAGCCAAGGCAGCCTTCTCCTTCTCCTCTCTCCTTGGGGTCATTCTTCCTTTTTATCCCCCAGGATTCCTCTGTCTCTCTAAGCTCAGGAACCTAAGCCACACCTATCTCATCTGCCCTGCCAAGGTGGAATGACTTTTTTTTAAATTAGCATCAAAATACATCAGACCATCCCCCAACAAGTAATAGTCAAATACTCACTTCAGAATATCATCATATATGTCTGTGTAGTGTAAAAATTACTAAACAAAAATTATAGCTTGAAAAAGCTTGACTATTTTTACTATATTCTTATCTATTATATAACTTATAACTAGACTAATAAAATAGTTTTATAACACCATGAGCCTTGATGAGAAGTTTTAGAATATAGATAAGATACATAAGAGTTAAAATATAAGATGAAATATTAAATTTATCAGAAACTTTACAAAAGCAAAGGAGAATTTAGTGGAGGTGTATATTTATTTTTCTGGTAGTAATAAGTGAGTCTTAAGAAAAGACACAGCTTTGCAGCCAGAGTCTGACAGATGGAGTAAGATGGGGGCAGAGTTACAGACAGAATAGCAAGAGACAGGACATAGAAACAGAAAAGATGATCAAATAGCAAACTAACTGCCCTTTGCCTTCAGGATAAGACAGGGGAAAGCATTGCTAAGAGACAATGTCTGGTGAGTACCAGATATGAAGTCATATGATAACCAGTAATGAGCTACTTATCAAAATTAACTATGCTCACACACTTTTTTTTTTTTTTTTATTGAATCAACAGTTTATTGAAGAACAAACAGGACTTGGGCAACTACTTGTGCAGGAAATTGAGGCCTAGGAATACTACGCCCTTAAAACATAAAGGTCATTGACTCAAAGACCAAACAAACAAACAAACAAAAAACAAATAAAACCAGGAGGCAAAAAGAGAGGGGGCTACAATCGGGATGTAAAGTGAATAAATTAATTTTTTTCATTAAAAAAAAGAAAAGAATTTGCAGCTGTTCAACTCAACAGCCAAATACTTGTTTTAGTAGGAAGACTGTTTGCAACCGAAGACACAACTAAAGGGCTGTCTCACGTGCTCTGTAGTGGAGTCCCTATGGGGGTGTGTTCCTAATCACTGATTCTCCTTTGCTTTACTCATCTGCCCTCACAGATTACCTTTGCATAGGTGAATCTGGAAACACTCTTTCCTGGGTTCTCTGAATCACCGTCAACTTCATCATTAAGCTTTACCAAATGCTCTTGCTTTCTGCAAGGAGCTGAACAGCCTTTTAAAACTCACCAGTTGCTGAGGGAATCATGAGGCATGTGGCTTTTGATCAAAGGAAGGATTGAGAGTTTGTGGTACCAATTAGTTTGGTTAAAGTGGGAAGTGGGAAAAGGAGGTAATTTAACTAACTCACTTGGCGATGAGAAAGCAGCCCTGGGTTTTCTGTATAGCTTCTGAAAAGCCAAAGGCTAAAGAAAGTCTGCAGAGCATCGCTGTCACCACACAAGTCTTGGAACCTTAAACCTGATGCCTATTTGTTTTTTCATTACACCCCAAGCCTTGTTGTGACCCTTGGAATTCTATTTAATCAAACCACCACACATTACACACATGATGGAGCCACAGCTCCTCAGGGGACATTTAATGAGCCAAAATTTGAAGAGTCTGCATTAAGAATGCAATAGAATTGTCCTAAGTAGAGTCACTATTGCTCTGATGAAAGACCATTTCCAAAACACAAGTCAAGGAAAGAACAGTTTATTTGGCTTACACTTCTGCATCATAGCCCATCATTGACAGAAGTCAGGGCAGGAGTTCAAATAGGGCAGAATGCCAGAGGCAGGAGCTGATGCAGATGCCACGGATGGGTGCTGCTTACTGGCTTTGTCTTCATGGCCACAACATCTAAAGGTTTAACTTTATCAGGCTTGAGAGAGTCGAGGGGACTCAAAGCTTGGAAAGATTTAGTACATAAGTAGATGCAATTCTGAATGTTTCACGGATTGGTAAACACTGAAGATTTGCAGGGTCCTCAGTGAAAATGTGTTGCTGGTGTGATGAGCATGGCTTTCCTTCACAAAACAAGACACATACGGCTTTGAAATGTTTCCAAAGCATCCACTCAGTGTTGGTGCTATCAATGCCAAATGTTGTTTTTGCAAGAAGTTGTACTCCTACCACAATCTTTTTCATAAATATACTTTGTTCTATTGATGGAGGTGAAATTTCTACGTTATAGCAAGTCTCTCGGGGCTGTTAGTTGAATCTATAGAAGAGTTTACCTACTCTATTTACTCAACTCTATCCACTGTCTCGCTTTACTTGTAGGCATAATTTAACCTGAATAGGGGAAATCGATATTTAATTCTAAAGGAGATGGTGAAAACCTATTTAGGGGTATCTGATTTTTTCAAAATGGAAATATATGAAAATGATATCCTAAACAGTAGAACAAGTAGAGTAATATAATAATTAGCAACAAAACATTGGCAGCTGTTCAAGCACGGGGTAAGCCTGGTTTCTTTGTGTGCTCTTATTCTTGTACCTGGGTCAGTTAACCATCTCCTGTGAGGCTGTTTTTTTAATATGTCAAAGGACACTATCCATGTGGCAGATTAATGACAAGGGCTTGGAAACATGATATAGAAATAGTATTTAACCAGCAATGAGCAGAATCATAGCAAATGCAAACAACTGAGAGCTTCCACTCACTTCTAACACGCAAGTCTCTAGTGAATAGAAGCCACCCCAGCTCCATCAATTAGATGTAAGACATAGGACTTCCTGAGTGCTGATACACCCTTAGACTGTGACAATGTCTTAAAAGCTGAGCATTGTGAATGTATAAATATAGCAGGGAAAAAAGATAAAAAAAAAAAAAAAGATATGGAACCAGCAAACTTGTGGTGGATTAAGAGCAGGACTCGGTTGAAGCCCGAGTGTTCTGTGAGGTTGCAGCATGACAAAATGGCTTCCTTCCTTGCTGACCACATTGCCTTTTCAAATGACCTTTCTTTCATGAATTAGGTTTATTGATCTTGAGGGAGGAAATGTTAAAAAACCATTAACAGAGGACTGTGAGACAGTGGAGAGAGCCTATTTCCTGTTACCTTCAACTAAGAGTCACCGAATGAAAGTCATATGGAGATTTCCTCAGTCAGGAAGTCTTGGAGGGTCCAGTGGCTCACATCCACTACCCTTGTCATGGGCCTAAAACTGACTTGACTACCTGAAGATCTTCAGTTTTTCCTTTTCTGATCTGCAGCTTTTGGGTTCATCTGCTGATGAGTAACATTTCATTCCGTTCCCTATGCTTTGTGTCATTCTTTCCAGGTTTTGATTGTAAAAAAATAATAAGTGAACTAATAAACAAGCAAATATGCACCCACTCTTATTATCACATAAATATAAGATAAATGTTACCTATGCTATATGTACTTGAAAATAGATTTTTCACACAATGTATTCTGATCACAGTTTCCTTTCCCACAATGCCTCCTAGAGCTGCCATGCCTACTCACCATCCAATCCATGCCCTTTTAAATACCTATCTTTAGAAACTAGTTAACAAAAAAGAATAAAATAGAAAAAGCCCAAGAAACATAGACACACAACAAAACCCATAAAACACAAAATTGAAAAACCATAATACAAAAATAAAAGACCAGTAAGTAGACAAAAAAAAAAAAAAAATGCCCAAACACAGGACTATGAGACAAAAAGTCTACAAAGTACTATTGAGCTCAAGTAGTGTTTGCCTACTGCTGGTCATGAGACCTACCCTTAAATGTGGTCAATATACCCAGTAAGACTCCAATAGATAAAACTAAATTTTTCTTTACAATGGAAGACAATTGGACATAGATTCTCAGCTGGAGACAGAAGGCCCTATCCTCTCCCCCTACTCAGTGCTGGGTCTCCCAGTCTGTCTTGAACCTGTGCAGGCTATGTGCATGACGTCACAATCTCTGTGGATATATATTACGTATGTGCATCCATTCTGTTGTGTCTAGAAGACACTGTTTGGAATCATCCACCCTCTGGCTCTTCAAACCCTCCCACCTCCTCTTTCAGATAGCTCCATGGACCACAAATACAGGGCTTGGATGCAAACAACCCATTTAGGGCAGAGTATTCCAAACTCTCTTGCCTTCTTCAAATGTTCTAGTCATGGATCTATTCATTTCTTTCTATCTGCTGTAAGAGGATGATTGCTTGACAATGGCTGAACAAGGCACTAATCTATGGGTATAGCAGAGTGCCATTAGGAGTGACTTTACTGTCATATTTCTTCAGCACAACACATATAAAACTTTTTGTGAACTCAGTATGTGATCTAATTTAAACATTGCCTCATGTGCTCTAGAGAATATGTGTACTATTGACGTTGGATAAAATGTTTTTCACATGTCTGTTGATCTTTTCTCTATGTATTCTTTAACTCCATTATTTATTTATATTCTAGGTGAATTATTTATCCATTGTTTAATGTAGGATATTAAACTCCCTCACTTACATTATATTTCTGTATACATCTCCCTTCAGTTTTGTTAACAGTCTATTTATGTGTTTAGATGTATGTGACATTGAGTATATGTGTGTGTGTGTGTGTGTGTGTGTGTGTGTGTGTGTGTGCTGATTTTACATCTTTAACATTTTATAATATTCAAAACTACCACTTCTTACTTACTTGTGAATTTTGTCTGATGCAGGTGTACCTACCCTCAACCTTTGTTTTCATTTGCTTTGGATATTATTACCATGCCCTCACTTACAGTCTACACAGTATCTTAACACCAAATAGCCCTTTTATGTGTAGCAGATGGTTGGCTTTTTTATAACAATTTTGCCCCTATATTTTGCAATAGAGAAGTGAGTCTGTTTATATTCAATATGTAAAGTTATCAATATCTAAGGATTATTAAAGTCATTTGGATAATCGTTTACAGTTTCTGGTATATTTTTTGTTCCTTTGTCCTAGCTCTTGTCTTCCTTTATAATTTAACAACATTTGTATTAGTTGCTTTGATTGATTCACTTCTCTTTATCATTCCTTTATCTGCTACAGACATAGTGTTGAGATAGTGGCTTTCCCATCAAAACACCAAGTGTTCACAGACCTAGTCTAGTTTCCAAGACTTGGACTAGGGAGTGATGGTCCTTGTTCTCAGGATGCATATATTGACAGCTTCTTATAGAAGAGAGAGAAGGAGCCCAGAACTTGGTCCTGTTTGGGGGAATCCGAAGCAGTGGCATTATTTGTTTACCTGTGAGCCAAGCTGCTAGTATTCTCTAAGGAAGAGTTCACAATAGCAAACCCTAAAAGGATCACTGTTGTGTGTACCACAAGGAATCTATGGCTGCTGTGGAAGACTGATAACTACCTTGATGGTGAGAGTGACTGAGCATCTCAGACAAGCCAGATAGTAGAAACTGCAATGTCATCTTCTACGGCTGATTTTGGAAGCTTCTGTGTCTTAATTTCACTTTTTTGTTGCCGTGATAAAATAGCAATGGAGGGGGAAAGGGCTTATTTTAGCTCATTGATTCCTGGTTACAGTCTATCATTGTGAGGAAGTCAAGGTCACAGGAACTGAAATCATCCATGGGCAAGAACACGGGAGGAATGACTGTGTACACACGTCTGTTCTCCACTCCACTTTGTTCTCCACTTTGTTCTCTGAACTCTGTTCAGTTTTGGATTTCCTCTCCAAAGAATGGTATCACTCACACTGAAGAGATCCACCCACCTATCTGTCAGATATGCCCCTGAGCCAACGAAATCTAGAAAATATCTCAATGGGACTTTCTTCACAGGTGGTTCTACATCATGTGATGTCCACTCTCCTGACTCATCATCCGCTGCGCCTATGATTTCTACCCATGCATCTTCTTGTGTTTCAGGGATGCTCATTTTCTCAACACCTTTCTGTTCAGTTATTGCCATTCTGATCCACAGTATGGCTATATGTTCTAAAGTGGATATTTTTAGCATTGCCCAGAGATATTCTCACTTGCAAAGCATGGTTTTGGTTTAGTAGGTTCTTACTGAGGGTGTTCGGGAAAACAATCAACTAAAAAAAAGCACGCAAAGACTCTCTGACAACTAAGCTGTCAGACCCCTCTGCTTTTTTCCCCCATCTCTTTTGGTACCAGTGTATTTTCCTATGCTTTTAGTTCTGGTCATCATTTAGTTTTGTCATATAGCTCTTGTGATAGCAAGAAGGAATTGCCTTTACAGCTATAATGCTAAGGACGATTTAAAACTGAGGAATGTTAAAAGGCTTCAATAGAGACTGTTGGAGGAAGCATGCAAGTGTCTGAAAGGAAGCTCAATATGCTGACCAATGTGTGAAACAAAAGTTTCAGGTCATATTCTGCTGGCTGCTTCTTTTTGACCATTGATTAATAAATTCTAGCAGATATGGGTCTGAGAGGCCTTGATAGCCTATAGTAGTGTGACCATTGACAGAGTTGTTCCTAATATCCAGAGCAACCCACTGACAAACAACTACCACCCACAACTTCAGCTCTGAGCCATTGGTTTAGAACAGTTGCCCTCACCCATGATAGCAGCCGTAGTGTCTGAGTCTAAAATTCCAGCAAACACAATTGCTCCCCCAACTGATAATTAACTTCATCAAAGTCATCTACTTCTTAATGAGTTTTCAGGAATGTCAGAAAGGGCTTTGTTTCTTAAAAACCATTTTCTTATCATTACTATTGGTTTCCTCATTGTGGAAACTAAAGTACATATGGCTAACTCATTGTATAACCCTCAGAAAGAACCTGTAAAACAAGATTACAGCCTTCACAGTAAAACACCAAGTGAGACATATCTCAAACTACACACCACAGAAGACAAAAGTACTATTTTTTTTATTGAACCTGTTAAAAAATTTTAGGACAAAAGTGAGGAGTGTAATATCAGTTCTGAAATAATAATCTTACAGATGCCAAAAGGTTCGTTCTCCTCCTTGTAAAACTAAAATAAGATGTTTGCCTTCTTAATTGCATTGTAGTGGATGATATAATAACCAAGTCAAACATACATCACTTAATAAATAAAGCTTTATTAAATATATGTTATATACAAATCACTATGGAAAATCACTATGGAAATGTAGGTAGAGAAAAATAGGAACATATTCAAATGGTTTCTAATATACCATTTACTAAATACTGAAAAAATTAATAAACAAGCATAAAGTAAAAAAAAAAAAAAAAAAAAAAAACACTTAAGAACAAAAGCAGACTGACCAGGCCTTTGGTTTGAACAGAATCATGAAGAAAAATAGGAACATATTCAAATGGTTTCCAATACACCATTTACTAAATACTGAAAAAATTAATAAACAAGCATAAAGTAGTAAGAAACACTTAAGAACAAGAGGAGACTGACCAGGCCTTTGGTTTGAACAGAATCATGAAGAAAGCATTCCGTAGTCTTGGCTTAACTACTAGCACTGTCTATTTTTTATGTTTAATGATTTTCACAATGGTCATTAGCATCCTTATTAATCAGCTTTCTGTCAGTGTAACAAAATACCTGAGACAATTAACTTGCAAAAGAGTTTATTCAGCTCCTATTTTTAAAGCCTACAGCTCATGTTGTCCGTGGTCTGATTTCTCTTGTCCACACATTGGGACAAACGACAAAGACAAGAAAGAAGCATGTTGTAGACAAACACATATCGTGAACCAGGAAGCAAAAGATAACTAGGCGATATGGGGGCTCATAATTCCCTTCCAGGAGACTTAAACTCTTCTAACTTGTAACTGGTCTCCCACCTCCCAAGGACTAAGGCTTTCACACATGATCTTTGAAGCACATTCAACCTTCATAATGTAGTGGTTTTCAAATTAAAATGTTGTTTTTTATATTTATCAACTGCAACTTTTGCTTTTATATCCTTTCCATTTTATAATACTGCAAGTAAGTTCACTATCTCTAAACTTAACCTTACAATCATTAGCTCAGCTAATAGCTTTATTTTTATCCAGCTCTTTCATTAATAACACAGAAGAAATCAACAAAACACGAACAAGCAGTATTTCCAAGAATTATGGTATAAATTGTCCATGACAATGCCCTTAATAAACATATTAAATAAAAGCACATTTATTCAATTAATAAATCAAAGCAGCAGTGGCCAAATCTAAGAGACAAAATGTACTGAAGGGCATACATCAAAGCTATAAATAGACTGGAGATTAAAAGCATCCTCTCTGCATTAGGAAAGATGCTGTGGATGCGTCCTCTGATTGTAAATGATAAAGCTTTGCTCCTATTACAAGTGCCGTTTGCCAAATGAATTTGTAATGCCCTATTTCACATTATCAGTGCTAATATTAGTTCTCCTGGCAAGATCTGACTTCCAGAAAGTATTAGCAAATGATAATGAAAATACTACCATAATAAAGCTACATCCTGAGACAGTAATGCACAGTGGGCAAGTCTCTGACCTGTGGCTACAGGCTATGCTGGACACACTTGGCAAGGTTTATTTAGAGCCATATACAGACTATTGCTGTTGATTTGAGCATTTTTCTTTCTTTTCTTTCTTTAGTTCTGTTAACAATAAAGATATGCCTTAGATCCTTGGCACCAAGTAAAAGAATTATCTTCTAAGAACAGGAAGAGCTGTGATTACAAGAGCAGAGAGTATATTTACCCAGGAATTTGACATGGCATAAACCCTATATCATCTATCTATGGAATGTTGAGACAGGATTCTGACTTACAAAAGAAACCTTTGGTTAATAATACAGCACTATACATTGAATGGAATTAATCTATTATTCTATTATTCTGTTCTTCTAAATAAATGGATGAGGTCCAAGGGATGAGACAACTGAGTGAGATTTCCAATTTTCCAGTGGAGTGAGCATTGGCTTCTAACAACTCCCACCAAGGCAAAATAAAGAGATTTACAAATCACTTGATAAAAGAAGGTTTTGGCAATGCTTAGAGGGTTACAAAATGCTTAATTTTTTTAAACAGTTTAATAATAACAAGCATCAGAGAGTTGAAGGTTTATCAAAAGAAAAATGGTTACAAATTATAAAATAAGTTCTGTCTTCTGAACCCTTCTTCAGTCTTTCATCTTTCAGTACTTTGAAAAGATGATTAAATTTCTGAAGACCATGGGCATGGTGGTGAACACTTTTCATCTCAGCACTCAGGTGAAAGAGGAGGATTTCTCTGTGTTCAAAAGCAGCATGGTCTACATAGTGGGCTGAGGCGCCTGCTGCATGACTGAAGCTAACCATTCCACTAAAAGCTCACTCTACTCCTTTTGTTTCCATAGCATGATTTCCGTTAGGGATGCAGTTTTATTACAGTTGTACACTTTAGAGTGACTTGTAAATAGTAATCTCATGATGGTCATGTCAAATGTATGCATTCCTATATTTTCATGAAAAGAAAAAAAAATGTCATGTAACTTCCTGAATGTCTCCCTCAAGAAAAATGTTTTTTCTTGATTTCTAGATTTTTACTTACCGTTCTAACCTCAACATTCTGCACAGAAGAATACAGATCCAGAAAATATTTGAAACTATACATTTTAAGATTAAAGAAGTTTATCATGAAGTGAGTTCTATATTTTAAAAAAAAAATTCTTTCACTTAAAATTTCCAGAAGACCAAGTGTAGCAGGGTACGGGTTTGTGACCCTGTTTCTCTGGTTTCTCCTCATTTAGCTCTACTTACTCTTTGCCAACTTACATCTGTCTGGTGTTAAATCCACCCCAGTTTTCACGTGATTACCTGATGATCTCAATTTGGTATTTCAATATGATGGCTCTTTAATTTTGAAATTAACACAATTCATCTTTAATTCAATGGACTCTCCGGATCTCATATCAGAGTTCTCCATCACGGGCATTTCTTTCATCTTTACTGTCTTAACATCCCAGTTTCAAATTTCAGCCATATATGTCTATTCCTTTACATTTCCTATGACTATATTCCAAATGTACTAATAAGACCCCAGTGAATTTAATTATCCTTTGCCTTGACTTTGCACCCTCTTTTCTTTCAGTAGTCCCATCCATGTTTCACCTACTTTCTTCACTCCATCTGGACCCACTAGCCAATGACTGCAAGTAATTGCTAATCCATACTAAGAACAATCTGATCAAAAGAGCACTGGCTATCAAATAAGATATGTAGAGGTTAAAATCTTACTTCTACTCTTTAGAACATACGACCATCTCTGACTCACTGAGACGTCTCAATTTTAATTTCTTCCCAATAAGATGGGAATAATGTCTGTCTCTAAAGACTTTTGATAATAAATGTGGAAGTATTCTTTTACTAAGTCCAAACCTTTATTTTATTCTTAAAGTCACTTCCAAATTTTCTTCCAATTATAAAATATTACTTTCCTTCTCATTCCTCTGAGACCAAAGGGATACAAAGTAGGATACCTATCAATCTTTTTCATACGACTGCCAAGCTTATATATTCCTGTATGGATATGAGTCTACCTTTCCCACTTCATCCTTTCTTCTATGGTATTAAAAAGAAGACATGCCCCAAATTTGCCCAAGATTGACAACTCCATCTATGGTGACAATGATATCATACCTTTTGTTTTTAGTAAATTTCCACTTTTCTTCACAGTATCGTAGAGAGTCACTTTCATCACCCTTTTCCCTCTAAAAATTGCTCCATAGTTTGCTGTTTTTTCCAAAGTCATTGAAAGAATACACTTAATTTTCTTCATTTTCTCAGGTAGCATCTCTTACATAAACCAGAGATATACATTTATAACTTAAAATAATTTATGTTATTGTATCTGGTTACTTCTTTCTTTCAAAATCTCATGGGGAGCTTTTATTTTTATCTTAATATGCTTAATTTTTATTGAAAATAGATTCTTCTTTTTTTACAATATATCCGGGCCACAGTTTTCCTTACCTCTGATTTTCCCAGTCCTTTCGTCCTTTCCACAACCTCTCGTCTCCCCCAGATCTACTCTCTTTTCATTTCCTCTGTAGAAAAGGACAGGCCTCCAAGACACAACAAACAAACATGACAAAACAAAATATAATAAGACAAGGTAAAAGCCCTAACACAGAGGCTGTAAAAGGCAACTGAATAAGAAGAAAAGTCTCAAGAGCAAGCAAGAGAGTCAAAGAAACACCTGCTTGCAGTGTTAGGAGTCCTACCAAATCGTCAACCCATAATGTATGCAGAGGACCTGGTGCAGAAACAAGCAGGTCCTGTGCTGGCCACTTCAGTCTCCGTGAGCCCTTATGAACACTGCTTATTTGCTTTGGTAGGCCATGTTCTCTTGGTATCCTTCATCCTCTCTGACTCTCACAATCATTCCTCTCCATCTTCCATGGGTTCCCTGATCTCTGAGGGAAGGAAACTGATAGAGACCTCCAATTTAGACTCTCTCTCCCTCTGCTGCTTGAAAAAGCCTCTCTGATGACTACTGGGCAAGGTACTTATCTATGAGTACAGCAGAATAGCGTTAGGAGCCATTTTATTGGTTTTGTTTGTTTCTTTGTTTTTGTTTTCTTTTACTTCATTCTGTTGGCCAGGTATTTGGTTCTACTCTAGGTCTCTGGGCTGTCTAGTCTCCAGTTCCTGGCCATTGAGGCAGTGTAGGGCACGAGATCTCTATCATGGTGTGAGCATCCGGTTAAACCAAAGAGCATTTGAATTCATTGTTTGCCTTCTCTAAAAGATATTTGTAAGTTTTTTCACCACCAGGTAAGCACTCTGCTATACATTATATCACTAACTTTTACCACATAGTTTTTCTCTTTTTGACATAGGATCTCACTAAGTTGTCCAGTATGGACTCCTTGCTATAGTACTGATATGGTACTCAATCTTTCTATGTTTTCTTTTCTTTATTTTTTTTGTAACAATTTTGCTTATTTATTATTTATACAGTACTCTGCCCCCATGTGTACGTGAATGCCAGAAGAGGGCACTAGATCTCATTATAAATGGTTGTGAGCCATCATGTGGTTGCTGGGAATTGAACTCAGGACCTTTGGAAGAACACACAGTGCTCTTAACCTCTGAGCCATCGCTCCAGCTGCCATTCTAAGTTTTCTGATGTATTCTTTTTTATACATTTAAAAAAATTGACCACATCATTCTCTATTTTCCTTTTCCTTCCTACAGCACCTCCCAATCCTACTCCCTCTTACCTGACATTTAAGTTTTGTTAATCTATGGTTTATGGGTTTTTTGTTGTTGTTGTTGGAAAGCATTGTTAGCCTAAATTACTTTATTTCCTTTAAAATACATATATCCTAAACATTATATATTTTTATTTATAAATAAAATGTTATATATGTTTAAACATTATGTAATACATATTATATAATATGTATAGAATGTATAAATATATTATCTTGTATATGTTTACAAGATAGTAAATTATTTGAAGCTTTTTCAAACAAATGGTTTTACTTTTCAGTCCTCCCTTTTTCTCTTTCTGTACTGATTTACCTCCTTCTTCCCCAGTTGCAGTGCTCTCCACATTTTTCTGTTTCCCACTGCATGTCATCTGTATTGTTATTTCCCTTTCAAAAGACCCCTCCATGCCTGGCTTCTTTGTTACTCCATATTGTACATTCACATCTGAAGACCTGGTGATAGGGATCAGCAATGACAGAGAAAATGTGATTTCTTTCTTAAAAGAAGTCAGAGTGGGATGTTATTAGGGATTGAAAACATGGTCTTCTTGTTTCTAGGATGGTCCTGTACCACTTAGTTGCATATCGAACCCTAACATTCTCTTTCAACATATGTTTTCCTGCAAATGTATGTATCTATTTTCATGACTTCAGTGGCTAAATATAAAATATTAGCTCCTTAAGTTTGCAGTTTTGTCTAGGAGTGATTCTTGAGTTCTCAGAATAAATTATAACTGGTACTAGTAGATAGCTACAACTAGAGATTCACTTAAAAGAATGTCACCAGTCAAATTATCCAATGCTTATCATGATAGTTTGTGTATAGATACAGTGCATGCATGTGTGTTGGGGTGTGTGTGTGAGTTATGTATGTGAATGTCTTTGTATTTGTGTGTATGTGTATGTTTGTGCGTGTTTGAGTGTGTGTTTGTCTGTGTATTTAGAATTACAGACAAGGAATTGGAAAAGAATTTAGTGGTTCTTGATATGAGACAGTTAAAGAGAAAACTAAGAACTTGAATAAAAGCATAAAGAACATTAACAATGAAAAGAAAGAAAGTAATCATATACATGTTCACTGAAATTTGAGACAAGAGTAGGATATATCAGTCATCAAAATAAAAAAAGGGTGTAGTAGATCAGGCTAAAAACTAGGCAGAAAGTCTATGATGAATGTGGGAGTTGATATTATTATGTCCATGGCCTATGATGCCAACTGCCAAGATACTCTTGGGTGGACTATGTTGTCCCAAGACTTTGTTCCTCAAGTCCAACATCATTATTTATACTAATTGTAATTACATACTCATTTTAATCTGCCACCTACACCTACAACACCAATCCACATCAATCTCTCCCAATATCCATACTTCAGGTCAGACCACCATTATTTTTCAATTGCGTGTACTGCTACTACACTTGATTATCATTTTCTCTTGAGCACGTTGCCACCATCTCTCTCAAGTCCAGTTCATCTTCCACAATGTCATTAGAGTACACGTTTCACAATATGAATCCAGCCAAGGCACTCATTTGATTTAAAAATATTCTTCTAAAATTTCTGATTACTTAGATTGCTTAGTGAGGTTATTCATGAACCTATTTGATAACTTGGGTAGGCGTAGCTACCACTGCTCATTACAACCATCTTCTAGTATTGATTATAATATATAGATCCAGCATATATTTATATTATAACTCTTAGAAAACATGTTAATATACTCAAAGATACTTAAGGACAAGGATCACTTTATAAGCATATGCAAGTCCCCTATTTACATGTGTGTCTAACATCAGAATATGTTCAAAAGATGCTTGTAGATTCACTGCTTAGATTAATAAATTGATGGATTAGTAAATAAGAGGATATTGTAGGCTATTACGCTTCATTCAAAGACTAAGATGGCTTGAACATATTTTACTCTTAGGAAAAATAATTTCAGTGCTTTGCAAAAAGAAATCAAAATTAATTATAGAGAATGAAAGGAGTTCTCAGATCCGAAGGGGAAGTCTTTCTCTCAGAAACTAGGTGACAAGATCAATAATAGCAATGCTCTCACTGCGAGCATTGGGAAATTGCTAAATGATATTTAAATATAGGAAATTACTACTTCTCATAGTAATTGTAGCTTAGGCATTGATTTAATGTAGTCTCAGAGGATAAATTAGCATGTGGCAACACATAGGTGATATATGAAAAGGTGAGATCCTCCTGGATGGCTTCTGCTCTCAGAGCTCCTTTCAATAATTATTGATGTCTCTCTCCAGCGGGTTCACCGCTCTCTCTGAACACAATTTATAGAGAGTATACTCAGTGCAGAAACCATCATCTAGTGCAGCCCAGAGGAGCCAGAAAAGCTTCACCCTTGCTCTCTAGATAGAGTCTTTTACAAGCTTTAGGCTGCACCCAGTGAGGTGCTGAGATGGCACCTGCCTCTTGTCTACTTCCTTCGCCTTTGGCTAAATGTATGGGTTCCTCACATTAAATTTCCTTTCTGTATTGATTGCTTTAGTAATGCTTCTCATCCAGAGGAATCCTGGGACTGAATATTTGCGTCTTACTACAGTTTGCTTAAATCATGCTTATATTTACATGTTGCTTTCAACTATTCTGGTTTTGAAACTGAATTTTTATATAATGGTCCACAATTCACATACGTCATAGCCCCCTTTTCAGTTTACGTAAGAGACAATAATTCTTGTTGGAGGGAAAGTGGGGCGGATTTGCCCCACCAGGATATTTAGGAAAGTCTAGAGAGACGTGGTGGTCAGGTCATCCTTCTGGTAGTTGTAGGAAGAGACCAGCATACCTGTGCTATTGGTTATTCTGTAGTACCCAAGACAGCTCCCACCACCTCACGGTGAAGAATCAGCTGGCCCAAAATGTCAGGCAGGCTGAGTTTGCAAAGACCTGTGCTTTAAATTTATACAATTATTGGGCTTAAAGCATCAACATGTTGCATATGACTAAACTGGCCTCACTTATAAAATCCGGGCAGAAAGTGAATAAAACTTGCCAATTTTGTATCATATAACCTAGTCGTTTGGACTCCTTCTACCCGGTTTTTCCATCTTGATGAACTAGCAGCTGACCATCCCTCTTCTACACAAGGCCCTGGAGGCTTAATAAATCCATTTTAATGAGGCACTCTGCCATCCTCGGGTGAAAAATGTTCCACAAGTGTTGTTCCCACACAAGGGAGAGCAAGGATTGCTTTGCAGATAGGCACATGAAGCTCATTCCTCCAATGCACCTCCATCCCCATCACTCCAAAAAGTACAAAATTTGCTCATAAGAAATAGAAGCGGACTGACAACTTCAGCATTTTCTTTTACCTCTGTCAGTAGAAGTGGAGTCACTGAAGAATCAGCTGTCAGGCGGCTGCGTCTTTAAATTATCCTGCGCGTCAGCTACCACCGTTATTGAATTTCACTTGCCCCAGAGAAGGCCCCTCGTGTATAAAACAGGCAGTTGAGGCAGATTACACTGATCTCACAAAAGGGGCAATTAAAAAAATTCTTCATGTGCCATCCAAAAGTTTTAATCTAGCTAGCAGGGCATATGGAAAACACCGAAGACTGAGAGGAAAGATTAAGGACTCTGTCTCTAAAAGTTCAAAAAGGCAACACGAGTTTCACCCATCTGATCGAATTGAAATATTGATTTATCTTTAGGAAACCAAGGAGAGTCTAAGTTTTGACTTCTAGGAAAGCTGTGACTTAATGAAGCTGAAAAATACAAAAATATTTTTTGCCATTTAAAATATCTTAAATAAAAATAGTCCGATGAAAGTAGCTTAAGTAATTCTCACACATCGCATATAATATGTACATATAGTATACAATGAAATATGATGATTTTGAATTTTGTAGTGTTTTAATTCATTTTATTTTTAATATAATTTCATTATTCACTCATTTTTATTTCAAATAAATGTTTATAGAATATGTTCTCCAAGCCAATAGTAAATTTACAGACCATCATCTTACAACACTACTCTGCCAAACCTCTGTAGTTTCTTGTTTGCACTATTTTTACAACTGTCTATTTTCAATTTAGGGAACGAGTTTGGCCACAGGAGGAAACTGGCTCTACTAGAATTGGACTTGAATTTTATGTCACGGAACTGGCGGTGAGCGTGTAATGGTCCCTGCCCCACTCTGCCTCTCCGACATCCTATGATCATGGCTTCTGCCGTCCAGATGTTTATGCAGCTCTAATTTGGTCCTTGCTTATCCATCTTTCCTTCCATGAGAAGAGAGAAAGGGGAGAAAAGGAAATGAAAGTCTACAGAGTAGCTCCATGTAGAGAGCTTGCTCCATTCCGCCATCTCAGCTTATCTATCCACAAAACAGTCAAAGCTACATGGGTGGCCGAGAATCACTTTGCCCAAGTGAAGGGAAAAACGAATATGAATATGTATATACACGTATGTACATATATGCGAACGTATAGCATATTGTGTTTCAAAGATTCATTTTAAGCTGCCAAATTCATTTAAGTGACTACTTATTAACTAACCGCTCAATATAAACATAAAAACACTGTGTAGTGGTACCACGTTATACACACACTAGGATACTTCTTATGACTGAGAGTCTACAAATATTGCCAAGAAAATCACAAAGTAATTAATACATTTGTTTTCCCTCGTTGTAAATTAAGTCACATCTACTAGATTATTAGTGGATCGTTGTTAGTGGAACATTTTGACACCTGAAATTTTACACTGTAGATTCAATTCTGACCTAGTTTCAGAGGCCAAAATTTACGGTGGGAAAAGAAGACATGGCTTAAATCAGTTTACTGTGGAAGCTACCATTCCTAAAACCGGTGTTAACCTTCAAACATCAGTTTCTCAGTATCCTCCCACCGTCCACAACTGTGTTAGCAATGTATCTTACACATAGCATTTGTAAATAAAAGCATATGTAGAACGATTTAAATCCAAAAGGCAAACAACTACTATAGACACAGCAAGACATTGCTAGTCAAACTCTGAAACCCCTGCGCCTTGAAATGAGTCAAGGGTTTGTTTTAGGTTGTTGTTGTTGTTTTGTTGTTTTGTTGTTGTTGTTGTTAGCTTAGTTTAGCTTAGTATTTCCCCCAGTATGATTGAAGATAAAGGAAGCATTTCTCCTGGAGGTGACACGGAAAGCCACCCAGCCACTACCTTCTTTTTTTTTTTTAATCTATTATAATTTATTCACATTACATCCTGATTGTTAATCCTTTGCTTGTATATTCCTATTCCTTCCCTCCCTCCTTCTTCTGCCATGTTCCCCGCCCTTAGACTTCTGACCGAAGGGGGCCTCCTCCCCCACCATATGGCCACAGCTTATCAGGGCTCATCCAGACAGCCTGCTTCTCCTTCCTCTGTGTGCCCACAGGGCTTCCTCACCAAGGGGAAGGGACCAAATCAGGGGCACCAGAGTTCATGTCAGAGAGACACTATGTTCTTAACGCATGGACTCCAGAGTCAGTTTGCAATCAAAATATGTGTTGGAATTCTTCAGCCTGGAGTGTTTCAGCTCAGACATGAAACACAGGTATTTCTTATGTCAGTCCTTTTGCTGATGTGGATCACATAGTTCCACTCGACAGAAAAACATAGAAAACATATGGGATGTAAGGTAGCATCCTTCTCTGATGTACCATAAGGCAGAAGACATGTTTTATAACATTTGAATGCACTATGTAATTTACCTTGGCTCTAAATAGAGAGGAGCATTTATAAAAGATTATCTTATTTACAATAGCAAAGAAAAATTTAGATTGATGCAACAGCCTTTGTGCTCTGCAACTAGTATGAATCTCCAATAGAAAATGGGAGAAAAGAAACTATCATTCACAAATAAGTGAAAATGTATTTTAAATTATTTAAATGGACATTGAATTACATAATGAGAAGTACATATTTAACAGAAAATTATGCATTATAGAGGAATGTTTTGAATAGAATTTCTTTGAATGATCATCAATAATGCCATACAAGTAACTTCATATTTTCGCCATTGTGTTGTTGATACTGTTATTGAAGAAAATAACACAGATGTTTTTAATCTTTAACAAATATCAATGATCCTAAGAATTTTATTTTTCAAGTAACAGTGTTCTTTCATAATATACCAAACAGTAAAGCTTAATTCATGATTGACTGAAAAATATTAGTATTCCTGAAACATAATAATTTCTTAAATGAATGCAAAACCAACTCTAACAAAACAGTCACAAGAGATAATTTATTTCATATTATTTATTGAAAATCATGTTTCCAGCAATATTTACGTTTCCCACTACAAATAAAACACAACGACTATTTTTAGTGTGTATCTTGATAGTCATAGCCCTGAATTTTACAAAAATCTGAAGAAATTAACAATTACCTGCTAATGACCTCTCGTAGTCTTAGAATGCTGAGTCAAAGGAAGGGGAATAAAATCTAAAATTTTACTGCAAAAGATATATGTACTTGGGTACATTTCAGAATTGTGTTTTTACATTTTATGTTCATTTTAACCATTTTAAGGAGTAAAATTATAGTTGCTTCCGAAGACAAAATTTTACAACACATAATGCACCATGCATTTTCTTGTTTGCTATATGGGTTTTCGAAGGGCAAAGAGTGACATTAGAACGGCGCAAAAGCTTTAAAGTCATTTTGACTTTGTAGATATTTAAAATATGCACCTGCTGTTGTGCTGAAGTGGCAGGTGGCTAACAATTTTTAACACTCCGAACCTTTTCCCTTAATGCCTGCGTGAGGTTTCATGTCATTTTCTGCGCGGTGGAGCACAGTACACCTGCTGTTTGAGCTGCCTAACTGTGGCTGTGTGATGAGCTGGCTGTTTTGTGTGTGCCCCTGTTGAAAATGCAGTTCAAGACACATTCAAGAAGCACTTTGACTCCAAAATTGTCTCTTCTTTTCTTTCATGTGTCTTGATCACATCCAACACAAATGCTCCTTCACGTCTCCCCCAGACGCTGCTGCCACTTCCTGCCCCACTTCATGTCCTCATTTTTTAAGCACACGGATTCCATGTACTGCTACCTGTGTGATTGTGTGTGTGTGCGAATGTCCTCTAGATGTTGCAACTGAATTGTCACACCTCTGGGAAAAATTGTAAAAGGCCTCCTCTTCCAGAAGCCCATAGCCATCAGAGGCATCCTTACATAAGGTGCAGTGGTCATCCCGCCCTCTCCCATCCATCCTGAGTACTAACTTGCTTGGTGTTGTCCAGGTAACCATAGTTACTGAGCTCAGCAGTGCAATAGCCATGTCCTGTCTAGAAGACAGTGCTTCACAGGAGTCCTGTCCACTCTCCAGAACTTACCTTCTTTCTGCCCTCTCTTCTATGGTATTCTCTGAGCCTTATGGGAGGGGATATAGATTTCTCATTTAAGGCTGAGCCCTCAATAGTCACTTTCAGCTCAGTATTTTGACCAGTTGTATCTACATTAACCACAACCCACTGCAAAAAGAAGCTTCACAGAAAGAACTAATGGGTATAAAATTAAGTGTTAATAAAATAATTCGACAGCATATCTGTTTACCAAAATAATAGCAGTACGTTACCTACTAAGCTACGTGCGTTGATGAGTTTTATTCCCTGGTGAAGTGCATAGCCTGTTCAGGAACCATAAAATCTAGCCAGTAGGGAAGAATTTCCTGAGTCAGTTCCAGCTTAATCTATGTCCTACTACCAAAGTATTTTATATATTCAGAAATTGGCCTTGTCATCTATCTATAGAAGGCAACCACAAACAATGGTACTAGACTGCTTTGTGTTGAGAGCCTTCGGGGCTTTTCTTACCAATAACTAAACTCATAGGGAGGTATCCAATGCCTGACACTAAACAGTCAATGATTAAACTCCAAATATGAGTCCGCATGATATTAAAAAGATTTTCCCGTCCTTAGAGTGTAGCAAGCTACTTCTTCGGGAGGTCATTGATTCCAAGGACTTACCTTCAAGCTTGCAAATCCAAAAACAAACAAACAACAACAAAAAAAACCTCACATATGTTACAACTTTATAAGAATCTAGGCAGTCATTCAAGAATTGAGCCAGGATGTGACTAACCAAATACTAAAGACAGTAGTTTAGTAGCTCAGAATGAGTTCTGGATTTCCTCCAGCTACAATACTGCACACACCTCATACTGTGAAACCACAGAATCCTGTTCTATTCTTTAATTGTTATATAGGATATTCTGAAGCTTTGTTAAGTGACAATTTGAAGAATATCTCAACTGATTTAATAAAATATGTGGAACTAATACCTTCTTTAGGATGATAAAAACTTCTCTTGAGAAGAAAAAAAGAAACACCTTTATTAGGGCTCATTCTGATTCAGGTAGCAGGCAATGAACACATACAATTTTGCATGATTTGCTCTATAATTCAAAATGAGAGACACACTTCCTTCTCATTATTAAGACAAAGTTTAAGTTGGAAGCTGCTCTCATTGACTGAACGGAAGCCTGTTTGGCATCCAAACCAAGCTGAAGACTCTTTAACGTGATGTTCATATCCTCTGTCACAGTATCGCCTTTCCAGGATGCAGAAAACCAAGTAAAAACAGGCTTTAATGCTTTTTTTGTGTCATTTTCCGACTCAATATAAACCTCACTGTACTCTGGTTGACACATTTATTCCCTCAGACACCTGTACAAATTCAACTTTCTTTATTTCCAATCTTATCCCGAGGCCTCTTTGTACATCATGATCAGACCTGGGTATTTCTAAACCTCTAGGAACACTTTCAGAAAGTAAAACGGTATTACAGAACTCTGACTAGGCCTTAGTGAACTCCCACTGCCTTCTAGCATTCATTAATTTCATTCAAGTAAACTGGTATTATGAAGGTAAGGCCAATGTAATACTATAAAATATGAAATAGATTATTTTTCTTTAATCATTGCTTGCCAGAAAGTTCTGTTGAGTTTCCACTCCCCACAGGAGACAGATTTTTTTTAATGAGCATCAGGGAAAGATTCTACAGATTTCTGGAAAGTTTTATTCATACTCCAACTCACCCCAAGATAGCACACACTGATTCATGTAAAGGTTAACTCTCCCTTATTGTTGGTTCTCATTGCAGATTTAGGAAATTAACTGAAGGATGGATATATTTCTTTTTTCAGTGCTTCCCTTTCTTCTGTCTTCCAGGAAGTAGCTACTACAATAATAAACATAAAGAGAAAAACAATGAAAATGATTATCATTGGTATATTAATTAGGGTCATGCCAGTTTTCTCTGTGTTGGCTGTTGTTGATTTCCAGCCAACATGAATGTGTGGCTTCTGCTTGGTAGTATGTCTCTCTAATGAGGCACTTCAGTCACTCTCTCTCTCTCTCAGACACACACACACACACACACACACACACACACACACACACACACACACACTGCACAAATGTTAGGCTACATAATGCCAGGAGATAGGCTTTCCAGCCAATCCTTTTATACCATAACATTCTCAGTTTCTATATCAAAGAATCTAATTTCAATAAATCCATCTTCTTTCCATCTCCCATCCTGAGCTAGTTTGCACACGCATGGCAGGAATTCAGTTACCTGCTTTGACAGTGTGCACTTGGTTCAAGGGATATCCAAAACTCCTTACCGTGAGAATGACATCTGTAGACTGCTTTTCACCTTCTCCACGCTTCTCAGCTTCTTCTTTCTAACCCTCTTCTCAGATGAGCAGAAATACAGTAAGCAGTGTACTAGTGCATATTCAAACTAAGGGGATACATACCAGTCTCTTCTTACAGTACAGACGTGCCACTATCTGAAGACATCCACACCACCTGGGTAGTGAGATAGCACCTCACTACCCATCTTCTCATTTCCTTGAGGGCAGTGACTCTGATGACACTCCCTTTATTTCTTGCCTCACATCTTTACCTGGATGTATTAGAAAGAAAATTATGTAACAAGTTAAGTATTACAGCCAAGCCTGCACTTAGGTGGACTGGAAAGGGAGAAATATTGCACCAGTTTTTGGGTCCGGTGAGTGAAATAATATAATAGTATTGACATTTTCTTTTGCTGAAGACTGACTTGAATTATTAGATCCTAAGAAAGAGGAAAATGGTCCTATTAAAGTGTCTATCACAGTTTTTAAAATGTATTACTTAAAGAATTGCTGATTATTTTCAATACAACAGCCATTGCAGTAAATGTTAAAATATGGAAAACACAATTGGTGTTACGGCTCACGTGTCTGGGTGAACTAGCTCCTGCCATGACTTTGGCCACAATACTCATAGTTTCTCACTAGATTTAACTTGAGCTCTTTCTCAGTGTGATGGTGTATTTATTAAATGTGATAAGGTCACCTAGAGGCATAAGAATGGCTCTCAGTGGGAGACAGGAGGTCAGGGACAACCACACAGATGAAGAATTGTCCCTCCTGCCTCTTACCAAGCAGGTAGGAATTGTTCTGTTTAGAAGATAAGAATGGGCATCCAAGACTGAAGGACCAGCTTGTGATAAAGCAGGAAGGTATAAAAGAAGCAGGAAAATACAGGTAATCAAGCGTGGCTTGAGTAGAGAGTCCATACTAACAGCAATCTTATATTTAGTAATTTTCTTTACTGTCTTGAATGACTGAATTTTGTCAGATAAAATTTGTCCGTGTTCCTGATCACGTACAAAAGGGAAAACATAACTCTTCAAATGAGAATTATATAGAGTAAACAAAGGAGCTTTTTTTTTTTTTTTTTTTTTTTTTTTTTTTTTTTTTTTTTTTTTGAGAAAAACCCCATTCATTCTGGCTTGTATTGTGAGAGAGAATTTGTGCCCACTCACCATCACTGACAGCAGCTGTGTCCCAAGGAATAGGACTTTCTACAAGAAAGTGGAAATGAAATCTCCCCAGTCACAGTGTTGGACATTTAGGATAGCGGACAACCATATGTAAAACCGCATGATTCATCTCTTAAGGGGCTATTTCAGAAATTTTGATAGTCTAGTCTGGTTCCTTCACTCACACCAACTAATGGAATGTGACTGAGCCCCAATTAGAAGGTTGCCATGATGGACTCCCTAATTGTTTCCAAAAGATCATCAATGGAAAATGGGGTTGCATCTCCAAAGAAGGAATGTATCAAATCCTTCTATCCAGTCTCAAAACCCAACAGTTAACAGATGAACTAAATCCTATGAATTCTCCTCTAAGTTCCCAGAAAAACACAGATGAACATATCTATGATTGTTCTGTACAACAGCTTACTGTTATAGCACAAAGCAATTTGCAGGAATAATAGTCTGAGATATTAATATGTTGCTACTTTTCTCCTGTCTTTTCTATTTCTTTTAATAATAAGGCAATATGTGTTTTTATGATCTTCATATGATACATCTCTCTTTTATCAAAGGGGAACAACTTGAGAATAACTAGGAATTCCTGAGGTCCCAATAACTTTTATCCAGTGAAAACCAAGTGCTCAAGGTAGTAACATACAGAACATGTGAAATTTCAAAC
Organism: Acomys russatus; assembly: GCF_903995435.1. Classification (NCBI taxonomy): domain Eukaryota; kingdom Metazoa; phylum Chordata; class Mammalia; order Rodentia; family Muridae; genus Acomys; species Acomys russatus. The sequence continues at coordinate 6,171,198 of NC_067164.1, read as the reverse complement.
ATTAAATATCACACATGAGACTGAACAAAGACTCAATTTGATGTGCTACAAATTTCTTATAATGAACCCAAGCAATTACATATGTTTAACATTAATAAATGGAAGATGATGGGGGAGTGGTGGCGCATCCCTTTAATCCCAGCACTCTGGAGGCAGAGGCAGGCAGATCGTTGTGAGTTCGAGGCCAGCCTCGTCTACAAAGCAAATCCAGGACAGACAAGGCTACACAGCGAGACCCTGTCTCAAAACAAAAACAAAAACAAGATAGATTTTAGGGCTGAAGAAATGGCTCAGTGGTTAAGGGTACCATCTGCTCTTCCAGAGGGCCTGAATTCAAGTCCCAGCAACCACATGGTGGCTCACAACCATCTATAATGTGATCTGATGCCCTCTTTTGCAGAAAAGCACTCATATACAATAAATAAATCTTTAAAAAAAAAAAAAAAAGAAGATGCCGCATTCTGCTTGTTATGCAAATAAATATATCCAAACAAACAAACGCTCAATACAAAGTTAAAGATTATCAAATTAGACACTTAATTTCTAAAAGAGGGAAGCAACCTCTAGCCCTATCTAGCTGTGGTGTCTATATGAACCACAACAAAGACCAGCATGGCACCATGAGCCTAATGGCACAGTAGTGACACACATATCTTGGCAGTAACCAAGAGCTCTCTAAGTGGAATTAGTATCTACTCAATAAGAGGGAAATCATGTTTGGCACTGAAAACCTAGCCAACTACACAGTGTTAGTGAAATCATGGATCTTAGAAGAGGACCTACAACTCCTTTACTTAACTGTGTTCTAAATACAATGTGGTTAAGAGTTTCACCACACATCAAGGAAACTTTTCTTTAAAACAGATTGATACCATCACAAGATGCATCTACAATATAAGTCCCTCCCATGGGCCCAGGAGTCAATGGATAAAGGGGGCAAAAACATTGTGAGAACCTGATGAACTAAAAGATTAACATGGGAGACTGGTCTAATAGAAGTGTCAGAAGCTACATGTATAAAATCTCAACAGCATGGGTGTTTAACCGTGACCAGAAGGAGAAGGATACCAATAGACTTTTTTTTTTTTTTTATTAATTTATTCTTGTTACATCTCAATGTTTATCCCATCCCTTGTATCCTCCCATTCCTCCCCCCCCCCCAATTTTCCCATTATTCCCCTCCCCTATGACTGTTCCTGAGGGGGATTACCTCCCCCTATATATTCTCATAGGGTATCAAGTCTCTTCTTGGCTACTTGCTGTCCTTCCTCTGAGTGCCACCAGGTCTCCCCGTCCAGGGGACATGGTCAAATGTGAGGCACCAGAGTACGTGAGAAAGTCGTATTACACTCTCCACTCAACTGTGGAGAATATTCTGACCATTGGCTAGATCTGGGAAGGGGTTTTAATGTGGATGGAGGACAACTCATGAGTCCTCACCCTAAAGCACAGAACTATAGGCAAGTAAGGAATACTGATAGCTGGAGACAAGGTCTTCTGCAGGGAAGAGCATACTAACTACATATCCTATACTGTATGGTAAGCTCTGAAAACATACACATACAGCTAACGTTATAAAAATAAGACAGGTTGTACTTATGTATTTAGGAATACACACACACACACACACACACCAATTAAGTAAAAAAAGGAGGACGTTAATATGAAAGAGTGCAGGGGCTGAGATCTACGGGAAGGTTTGGAAGAAGAAAAAAGAAGGAGGAAAAGATGCAATTATGTTATAATCTAAAAAAAATATAAAAGAAATTACAAGATTAATGAATCATTTGGCAACCCAAGTGAGCACATACCCCAGGTCAAAGTCTAAACTTGAGAAAGTATTAATTAAGGGATGCTTCATAGCTAAGTCAACCTATGCCCTTTGACCTTTTCTGCAATGCTATCATCCAAGAGTTACTACATGTTTTCGGCTTCTGTGCCTTATGGTAGAATATAATGTACACATGAAGTCTTTGAGAATAGCAAAAATTACATTGTCCCTCTCACAGGACTATTCATATACTATGCACTGAAGAAATGTTTGCTAGATGATGAGATGAGATGAAATTTAATGCTGCTATATAAACATGGTGTACCATTTTGTTCCAAGCTACAGAATTACAATCATGCCACATCTAAGAAATGATCTGCCTCCTTTGATTGAACAATGAAAGAACACACAGGGGTTTAGGCATGTAATTTCCAGTTTCTACTCTGTCTGCGACCTTGGGTGTAACTTTGGGTAGCTGGTTTAACCACAATTCCCATCTTTATCCATACACTTCAGTTCACTCAATCACAGAATCATAGCAACCAATGTCATAAACCCTGACATCTTCTGAGGATGCTGAGAGATAAATAACCAAGGCTTTCAGAAAACCCACTGTGGCTGGAGCCTGATGGCCTTCTCAAATGTTTGTTGAAATAGTCAAGCTGACCTTTTCAGCAACCAATGAATTATTCAGTCACTGTCACTACAAAGCAGCCTAAACACCAGTGAGATTTCTTTGACATTGACACAAACATAGCACATCTCGTTTGCATGGGGGAAATAATTGAATATTTTTCATGTTAAAAATTGTATTTAAAATGTCTCTACCAATAAGAAAAGCAAATATTTTAATAAACAAATCAAAATGTATTCTCAATAACTTAATTGGAGTAGAAATTGGGTAATAAAATGATAGGATACTAACCTTCACTCTAAAGCCCATAAATTTCTAGTTTCTGACTGCCTTTCTGTTAGATACAGCACTTGTCCACCAACAATAAATTTTAAAATCTCGTTGATATATGGCCATTGAGATAGAACATTCAACTTTATTCCTAAATTCAGGAACTTTATTTCTGGCCAGGAAAATATTACCAGGACAAAATTCAGTTATAAAGTATGTTTAATACTTTGTTTCTTTAATACTTTTTTTTTGTTGTTGTTGTTCTTTTTGCCTGTAACTCCAAAAACACTCAGCATAAGAAACAAAATGAGGAAAGCATGAATTCCTTCGTGGCTTTCTTGAAGTGAAAAATGTTGTGGCATTCTAAAACACACAGCAGGAAGTTCTTGCAGAGCTTAATAATGATAATAACATGTGGCCTGAGCCTGTTCTGCTGAAGGAAAGATCAAAGTTGCTGAGGAGAGTGAACATAGCCTTACATTTGTCAGTTTATGAAAAGGATCACATCAAAGACGGAATCTCCAGACTGGCTCCAAAGTGTCACATTGAAATGCTACTACTTGAAGATGATTGTATGCTTTCTTTTCCTGAAAAGGTAATAAAATGTCACAACATAACATCACAGAAAAGGAAATTTTGTTATTACTGAAGTAAGGTATCCACATGTATTTTCTTCTAAGTACAGCACGTCACGTTTTTCTTTCATCAAAATAAAAAGCTAAGCATTCCTTTAATCCATAGTTTCCGAAGATGTTTTAGCTTGAACCTACATGAGGCCAATTCAGCACAGCTCTGACATCCTTGGCTAGGCTGTATTAATCTTTCAGGTTCTAACATGAACTTTCTCCTTGGAATATCATACAAATCCAATCAGGCAGGCCAAGCATTTTATTTACTACTTTAAGAGGGTAAGATGTTTCCTCAGTCTGCTAGTTTATAAAAACAAAAGTTCAGTAAAGGCTTCCTCTGTAATGTGTCAACTGACTACAAAGTAATAAAGAATAAGACATCCTAAATAGCTACCAGTTCACAAATGCAGTCAAGCAGGAGAATTAGAGAGCTGCATAAGACTGCTACCATCTATATGAGACTCATTCTGCTAGTAAAAACTTAAATAACTTCAAGTGAGAGATCATGTATCAAATGGTCAGTAGAGCATTATGGTGTGCTAGAAACAACACAAAAACCATCTCTGTTCCCCATGGGAGCTGCTAATCCTAAAACTAAAACTTAAAGACACATTGTTTGCAAACTTGCTGTTTCCTGTTCAGCATCAGGGATCAAAGCCAGAGACATAGGCAGGCCAAGGAGGATGCACTCTACCACTAAACAAACCATATGCCAGTATGCTTGGCTATTGCTGTTCTGTTGTCTTTCTACTTTGAGCAATTGGATTGCTCATTGCTTCTGTTGACTTTGACTTTGTTATGTTGCACAAGCTGGACTCAAACATTTGGTCATCCTGTCTGGATTTCTTGAGAACTGGGATAATAGGCATGTTCCCACTGTGTCCTGACAGTGTTACTTTAAAACACACACAGGGGAGAGAGAAAGGAGAGGAGAGGAGAGGAGAGAGAGAGAGAGAGAGACAGAGACAGAGACAGAGACAGAGACAGAGACAGAGACAGAGAGACAGAGAGACAGAGAGACAGAGAGACAGAGATCAATCTCAGGTTGGACAGATGACCAGACCAGATTGATTCTCAGCATCCACATTGTAGCTCACAACTGTCAGCAATTTCAGTTTCAGAGGATCTAATGCCCTCTGTGGCTTCTACATGTACCAGGTATGCATGCAGTGAACACACAGACATGCAAGAAATCACTCAAAGAAGGAAGGAAAGAGGGAGGGAAGGAGGGAGGGAAGGAGAGGGAGAGATAGAGATCCCTACTGAGCTCAGTGGGATGCAGATTGCTATTAAGGTGTATATTATGAAAAGTTTGCGTTTCTTCTACAAGTAATAGAACAGTGGGTTGTTACTGTTTTAGTTGTTGTTGACAAGGTCTTGCTACATGTCTCAAGCTGGCCTCAAGTTCGCAATACTCCCTTAATCATTGTACTGTATATTTTAAGGAAAGTTTGCAATGAATTAAATGTATACCTTGGGGGGAAACATATCACCGGAGAGAGACATCAATAATTAAAACCAGAAACTAGAGTAAAGGCCAAATGAAATAGAGGAAATTGATAGAAGATAAGAAACAAAATCTACTGAAGTAAAATCAAGAAGACTCACTGGCGAATCTGTTTTGCGGATAGAGAAAAATGAAAATTTTTGTACTTTATATAACAAGATATGTGCCATGGCTCATCAGCATAATGACCACTAAAAGGAGCAAAATATTTTATTGGGAATGAAAATGAGATTAATTTTAAAATATACTCATTAGATTTCCAGTAGATGCTGTATAAGAAAGTTGTTTATCAGCAGTCCATGTGCTGGAAGGGTGGTTCAGCCAGGAGTGCTCTTAGAAGACAATAGAACTTGATGTAAATAGTTGGGCTCAGTGACAAGTGACTAGTTATTGGGGGCTCTGCTCTTTGAAGGAGGGAGGTTATTCAGTTCTTATAGGACCCTACGTCGATTTTTTGGAGAGAAAATTATTATTAAAAAGTAATTCTAGCTGTTCTGTGTGCTCTGGCTTCTGTCTCACATACAGTCTCTCACATGAGCTCCTGCCATGCCACCATCCACCATGAAGCCCTCACCAACGCCAAACAAATGTCGTTTCCTCATTTTGGAATCTCAACAACTGTGAACTTCAGTAATGGATGACATATCAATACAGGAGCTCAGGTACAGTCAGGTAAAAATAATCAGCAGTCAGATTGCAAGGAAGAGTGCGCCGCAAAAGGGAACCCTGGAACCACTTGAAAGGTCATGTTTTCAGACCTGGTGGGTAGTATGGGTTCCACTGAGAAAGAGAAGCATGTAAGAAGCATATGGGAGTGGAGGAATGTTTACATAGACCACTTAGCTCATAAAATTACTAGTTTATCACTATCATTGGGCATGAGTAACATTCAAAATCTAAGGACAAGGTGAGTGTAAACAGTTATTATTGTCACTAACTGAAAACTCACTATTTTTGATGCCTTCCTCAATAACACAAATATTGCCTGTATACTGAAAATTTTATAAGGGCAAAGTACATAGGGTCCAAAAAATATCTTTAGAGATCAGAACATACAAACCTAGTTGGAGTCCATATTCAAAATAGTAAGCAATAGTTATCATATTTATGTTCAAAGAATGTAAATGTCATGCATTTATATTTAGGGTTACTATCATCTGAGAACTTAATAACTAAATAAGGCATTGAAATAACTGTTTCAAAACAGTGTAGTTGGCGTGTTGGTGTTAACGGGAAAGCAATGGCTGGAGGATTCACTGAATTGTCGTTGTCAAATTGACATAATCAAATGAAAACTAAAATGTACATTTTATTCTGACCATTTTGTGTGATCACAAAACAAATAAGCACAAGGTCATAATTATTGGAGATCATTTTTATGGATTAATTTTGTTACTTGACAATTTTACGTACAAACACAATATACACTGATTACTTTCTCTGTCTAAACCTTACCTTCCTATCACATCCTATCAACCCCTCTTTTATCATCCCTATCAACCACCACTAATCGCTTCCAGTCCTTTTCAATGTCTCGTGCTTTTAGTTTGGGTTTATGACCCATTTAATTTATCTAGGACTACCCATGTGACCATTGTATCAGAATTAGCCATTGTAGTTTGAAAAGCTCATTAATGCGTACACAACTGAACTCAATGGCTCCTCCTCTCCTTGAACCCATCAGAAGTGTTGCCTTGGGTGCTGAGTACAAACAGATCAAGCTGAAGCCAATCTGGAAGCGTTCTCCCTGCTGAATAACTTTTATAGTTCTGGAAAACTTTAGGCAGGCTTCGCATTTCAGGAAAGTAAAAGTATCAAGTATCACTTGTCTTACTCAGGTATAAACCTTATGATCTACAAAACTGACCTGCCAAACAAAATGTGCCCGCCTGTGTACATTATAATGGTGGCAACCAACTATCCTCAGGCTGGATTTAAAACCTATTCCAAAAACTCATTCCAGAGAGATCAGAAGAGAGGAGTGAATACTATAGTGTACCTGACTGACCTAGAACCAAAATGTTTTCTAAACAGTTATATTTATACCCATAGATGTATGTTGTCGTCAGTCTTAGTCAGGCAATCCTCGTTTTCCAGAGATGATCGTGAATGAAAAGATGCATGACAAAGCATCTTCAGATTAAGTGACTTGCCCTTAACATAATATTTATAGCACCCCCTCTAAGAATTCGAGAACATTCTAGAAAAGAGAATGGAAATAATGTAAAGGCTGAAATGTGGGGAGGAGGACTACAAAATATCACTTTATGAGCAAGGAAAATCCATGGCAATCACAAACACTCAGACGGTTGGATGCATGCACCGGGTCTGCACAAGAACAGTTGCATCAGCAGTCAAACATAGGTGGAATAATACATGCTACAACAATGTGGTCATTTTCAACGCACATTTTTTTCTCACCGTTTTACATGACCAACCTTATCCTTATCCCTTTAAACAACTATCTACTATTAGCTAATATAAACTATCTATTAGGAGCTAGTATAAACAAAATTATCAAAAAACATGAAGGAAGAAATAAATTATATTTGTAAATATGTTTCACATATTAATCATTTCCTTTCAAAATATCTTCCTATTGTGTAATGGCTTTAAAAGAAAATATCCCAGATAATAAGTACTTGCAATCTCTTACACCTCCATTCTAGACTCAACAGGCTGAGAAAGGCTTTTTCTCTGACCAGTTGAGCCCTCCTGCTGTTCCATCAGGTGAAGAGTTTCTCTGCTCTGCTTCTCAACTGTCTTCAAGGATTAGAGAAATTAAAGGGAAGGCTCCTGAAGAAAGAAAGAAAGTATTAATGTTTAGACAACTACTTATTCAGAAGGCCAGAAATATCACTTATGCTCCGTTTTGATTCCGGTTGAATGGTGCATGTGCTTTGAGAACGATTAGCACTTTGAATATCCGTTGAAGAAAAAAGAATTTCTCAAATTGCAGGTTGTGCACAACAATATTTCTCCCACTCAGTTTTATAACCTTTTAATATAATAAAGAACATAGCAGTGAATATTTTAAAAGGAGGGACATTTCTGTGACCAGATACATTAGATTTAATAGAAAGGTTGAATGCATCTCTTGAACTTTGTATTCTTTTCTTTGGTGATGGCACCAAACTTTTCTGGTGTCCGTGTGACTCTGCAAACCAGGATGGTGAGTCCTGGAAAGTCTCTCATTGAAGGAGAAATGAAAGAAAATACCACACAGAAAAAGGGCGTGTGAGCAGCAAGAGAGCAGGAAACACTGGCGTGAACTTCCACAGAGTGGGAAAGGGGCTTGGAGAGACACTTGCTTCTCCAGGGCACATCATCCTCTTATTAACTAAGCCATTGATTTTAAATGGAATTGATGTTCTTTGGAGAATGCTAAAGGAAGAGTAAACACTCTTTGTCATGTGACTTTTATACAGCATCAGAGGACAAAAAGTACTAACTCATGTCATTTTTTTTCTATGCAATTTTTCTCTTTTCCCATCTGAAACTGCTCTTTTCAACCACCATAATTTCATTCCCTGATTGCAAGACGCAGAACCAACCATGTTCTCTGGGAAAGTATAAAACCCATGGTAGAGAATATTAAATATGATAAAATATATACTGTGTTTCTTTTTGCAGAGAAGACAGGCATGCAAGTGGAAAAGTATGCTAAAACATTAGTGCGTGGCTCAGTGGAACCAAACTGTATTGACTGGTTGTATTAGAATTACAAGAATGTTCCTCAACCGATCATATCTTCTATCGTATTAGTCAGTTTTAATTTCTGAGTCAAACTATTCTTCAGTATTTACAATCCTCTTTCACTCAGATATTCAGTGAGCCCCTAAATCAATTCTAAGTACCTCTGTGCTAACGTCGTGTCAACTGCACAATTTAGCTATATCACAAATATTGATGAAACTGGTGAATGTTGTACAAATATCCCCCAAAACAAATCATTCTAGTATACACTTGAGTGAAAAATGTAAATAATAATCATCATCATAAAAGTTAAGAAATAATAAATAGAGTGAAGGCTGAGAGATTAGGAGCACTGGCTCTTCTCGCAGAGGACCTGGGCTCAGTTCCCAACACCACATGGTAGTTTGCAAGTGTAGTAGCTCCAGTTCCAGGAGATCCTGCACTCTCTTCTTGTCTCTGCAAGTATAAGGCACGCACAGGGTGCACTTAGATAAAAGAAAGCAAGCATTCACACACACATGCACACACACACACACACACACACACACACACACACACACACCCGTTGCCACCACCATCACCACCACCAGCAATAACATCAACAACTTTTTTAAAAAAAGGAATAAGAGTTAGTACTGAGTAGTGAATTACTGAAAAAGTAGCCATTGCAAAGAAATAATTTTAATATAGTCTCAATTTCCTCAATTTGTCACTTTTTCAAAGATTTCTCAGAGTACATAGAGGAAAACTAATCTCAGTTTGTAGGATTCATATATTTTAAAGCAAACATTTGATTATTAATGGTTAGGGTCTGTGAGTGAGCCAGATAATGAAACACATGATTTTATGGATTCTGAAACAAAGAGCAACTCGCTGATTTGGCGTCACAATGAAATAACCATCAAAAGCCGTGTATCTAAGAAACAAGTTTAATCTGGTATTGTTTCTCCTATACATGACTGGTTAAAAAGATAAAGTGATTGATACAAACTGAGAACTGATCTCTGAAAACAACCAGAATTCCTCAGGAAACACTGAACCAGTTTCATTTTCTGTTTATCCACTTGCCAAGAAGTATATAGTTTCCTAAGCATTTACTGAGGAAAGTTTGCCCTCTAATATGAGAAATAGAAAAACATAAAACAAAAACAAAAACTGAAAGTTCAACCCACATCTTCTTATGTCTGTAAATCAAACCTCTATCGGATGCTTCAAGTGATCAGGTCAAGAAACCAGAAATACAGCCTTAGGGTATATGATGACATGTTATAAGTTTACCAGCATTATGCTATTATGTTGTGAAAGCATCTATGTTTGACAGCACTTCAGCTGTCAACATCTCTTACTCAAATGTCACATAGAAAAAAAAAACAAAAACAAAAACAAGATAATGGGGGAGGGGAAATGAAACAGGAATCTCCTGAGCACAAATGGAAAATGAAAATTATAAAATATGAATAATATTGACGAGCTTTAAAACATTATGATCATTGTCTGGATTTTTAATTAATAGAGAGAAAAAGAAATAAATGCTTATAGTAGCATCATGAAAATAACATAGAAAATAGATAATCCTTCACATTACTGGAACTTTCGTAGGAAAGAATACTGTGGGTTTTTTCTTTTTGTTTCTTTGTCTTTTGCTCACTAAAAGAAGTCTGTGATAATCTATGCTATGAACATGGAGCAGCTTAGGGTCATGGAAAAGATGAATGAATGCAATGTTCCTTCACTAATGCTCTGCAACTACTACCCACTTTCTGGAGAGTGCAGATGACAACCCTTAGTCTGAAAGCTGCCAGATCTTCAAAATGTATAACTCCATGGTGCCACCTGAAGGTTGGTAATAAAAATATTAGATCAGGTTCATATAATTTTATTTGTTCATGTTTTGATGGTTAGAATCATGAACATGCCAATTTAAATGAAAACATTGAAGAATATAAGATTTGCCTCCTAAAACATCTCTGCTCATGGGCTGGGTAGCCCTTCTTCCATTGTAATATAGCATAGTCACAGCTTAGCAGGCTTAGGAGGTCGTTTTATTATATCTGGTACAATCCAATAGCAAAGGAAACATTAAGTAAACATTATAGCAACGACTTCAATCCCCACCATACCATCTTATATAAAAATGCTGACAACATAGGAAAGGAGTCAAATTTAACATAGGTATATACAAAATGATCATGCCCAAGAAATACTCATATGGACTCGCCTTTATTTGAAGAGTTGTGTCTAAACCAAAAGTTATGGTGACTAATGCCAAGAAAGTCATTTCATTTTAATTTACCAAGGTTTGCTAAAACAACAATTAGAACTTTTGATTACAAGGAGATAGCCAGTGTCATTAAAAATGAATTATTATAGAAACATACTATATTTTGTATATATTTTCTGCTTAAAAATGTCATGACATTTCTGGAACATGCATGGCATTTTGGATTCATGCTGACATGTTCCTAAGTCACCCATCAATTCATTATTTTTTTCCATTATGGTTTTGAATCACAATCTCCTGATGATAAGGAAATGGGCCATTTAGCTTTCATGTGGCTCTTTTTATTAGAGAATAAAATCATTCCTCCTGGCCCTCCATCAGACTCCCTATAAGATATGCTTTGCATATCAAGACTTCATTATAGAAGGTCAGATTATCAACTAGGAAGAGTTAAAGGGAGTGTCTTATTTGCATTGATAGCTTATTAACAAAGGCGTTTGCTGGTAGTCTGAATTCCTTTGTTGTTTGATTGTGAATACTTTTATTTATTTATTTATTTTACCAATAAGAAGTACAACATATTGTGTTGATGCTAGAAGGAACTTCAGGCCATATGTGGAACTCTGGACTCTCATCCAAATGGCCAACCTTACCATCATTTCTCAAGGCAATTTTGATCCTATAGGAGACCAGCCCTGTGTTTCCTTAAAAAGCCTGATTATGCAGGGTCCTAACACTGCATGCCTTTATGGGTAGTATGCAGCATTGTCAGTATTAATATCCAAATCAACTTGCAGGTAGAAATCATTTTTAAAGCAGTGTGGTTAAGAGTCTTCCAAGTAGCTTCTCTCCTAATCCAATTCTTAGCTTTTACAAAATATTTTAAATGGCATTATTTTCTTTGCAACAATTCTTTCCTATACTATCATTTATCTAAGTGGTTGAAATTGATAGACTGAGATTCTGAAATATAGTTCTTCTTCCAAAAGCAGATGAAAAATGGCAAACCTAGAGCTTCAACACTACAGCCTAGAGTGGTTATCTCTGAAATAAGATACCACTGGTATTTATTTCTAGGAAAAAAGAAAGAAAGAAAGAAAGAAAGGTCTTGTTTCAAAAAATTTTTATTTAGTAATATGTGTGTCTAAAGTTTCTATATAAAGTATAACTAGAAAAAGAGTCAAGGATTTATACAATAAAGAATATAAGGAAGCTCCATCTGGTGAGACACTCCTATACTCCTAGCTTGGGAGGCAAAAAGCTGGGAGATTAGAGGAGCTAGCATTTAAGCCAGTTCAGACAATGGAGCATAGTCATGTTTCCATAAGACAAAAATAAAATATAGACTAAAAGCAAAATAAATTTCTGCTTAAATAAAAAGATAATTTGTTTCATGAGCAAAAGAGTTTACAATTTACAATGACATATAGTCAAGACGCAATCTGCATAGAACAGAATTATAAGTAAACTCTCTCTCTCTCTCTCTCTCCCTCTCTCTCTCTCTCTCTCTCTCTCTCTCTCTCTCTCTCTCTCTCTCTCTCTTTCTTATTTCCATTCTATTTCTGTGTGTTGTGTGCGTGTTTGAAATGTTCTTGAGAATCTCCTGTTAGGTCAGTGTGCTACCTATACATCATATAGCTTTGTGATTCTTTAAAAAACTCTGAGGGATAAATATTTTTCTATTTCTCAGATAATAAAGTGATTAGAAAGTTTATGTAACTTGTTCCCATTTTTGGACTAGACATGTTGTACAACTGTTATTTGACTCCAAAAGACATGGGCGTACATAATACCTGCAATTGACACTATATCTTTGATGGTTATGCTTCTAGATATTATCATGATTTGGGAGGTAAATAATCACTATATTGAAATTTATTCAGCATATATTATTTATAGTGTTTTAATACTTTACTTTACTTGATCTTACCAACTATTTCAAGATAATGACTACAAAATATTGTTTTTGATGTCCTAGGAGATAGCCTGAGTTTCTGTATCTTATTACAGCTTTGGATAACACCATTAAAGAAAATGAAAATATCTTCATGACCAAGTACTCACTTTCATTAGGCATTTCAAATTTCCATTGATTTCCACAGTTATTTTTACAGTTCCAAAGAGCTTTCACATTCTCATTTGATCCTCATAAACAACCCATCAAGGTAAGAGGAAAGAAAACATTATTATTCCTTTCTCATAGCCACAGCTGCTGCAGAGAAAGTTTCTGCATAATGTTTCAGGGTCTGGTGTGATGTTTTCTTCCTGGAAGAAAATAAACAAAAATGTTGAAAATGCAGTAGCTTCTGGAAGAATGACTTTCGTTTTTTAAGACTTTCGAATATCACAGTGTAATCGTCTCTGATAAGTACTTTGCAAACTACGCCTCTAGTAGAAAAAGACATAGGGCATTCTTTTGTTTTATATGTAACATATACATTCTGATGTAATGTGTTTAGAGATGTGCCATGTCTGAACAATAAAATATTAAAAATTGAGATAATAAAAGGGCTTAAGTATTATTTCACATTTGTTTAATCACTTTTTCAGTTAACGTATACATTTAAACTATTTTACTTGACTGACATGTTAGCATAATACAGTGTTTGATGTGGTCACCTTGTAGAGTTTCCCATTAATGAAGCTTTACTGTTTGATAGTAAAGGAGGGGACAGCTGCATTATTATGTAGGATCTCTACCCCACCCACTCCAAAGCTGATAAGTAAGGGAATGCTCTTAGCCTCATGAACTTCATTCCCCCAGCCAACAGAAAATAGCATCAAGTTCCGGGGAAATTGGTGTGCTTGGCTAGTAATCAGGATCCCATATAAATTGATAAGTATTTAATTTCTATTCAGTTCTATCTTCAATAGCAACTGTTGGCGGCTGAAGTGTGGTAAGCATTGCTCTGACAAGGAGCACTGTCACAACAGTGGGAAACATTGTAAGTACTGGTTATCAAACTTATTTCTCCTTGAAGGCAGTGGGTTATGAGAAGCCTTCTATTAGGGCACATATAATTATAGAAAAATATTAGTATTGATTATATTATAAAATAGTTGCTCCACAATTGTATCCATTAACACCATTTCCCTAGAGTGATGGTATCAGTTTCTACCCTCAAATCTTTTAAATAGAATAGTCCAGTCTGAATGTAGTATGGTTTTATAAATATTTTTCCTCTTACTCTGGATATTCAATTTCTTCAAATCTCTATCCCAACCTCTCACCTTTGTCTCCTCAGTCTACTGGAAAGCAAGGTGTATGAGACTAGATAGGTCATTCCCTCTTTTGAGATAATGTAAGTCTAACATCCAAATAGATTCACCCAGACTCACATGACAACCATATACACTGTGTAGTAAGCTAGCAGAAATCTGTATTTGAGGCAGTTTTTATGTTTAAAAAAAAAGCATGAGATGGTTCATATTTTATTTGTTAGTGTTTAATTTACCAAGACTTAAATTTAGTTCTCACTGTGCAACATCTTAATTCCATTCTTGGTTTTGTATAATTTTCAAATTCAAACTAGTCTGTTTTTTTTTCAATGCAGTCATTGCTATGAAACATAGACTATTTGTTATGAAATGGTGAGAAGAGAGGTATTTGTTTCAGTGCTAAAATTCTCCTTCCAGTCTGAAATCAAGCTATCCATCATTGATGTTTGGACACTAGCAACTGGCTATAAATCTATCTAGTAATGTTGTTTTCTGTAGAACCAAATTACCATGGTGGAAATTGGAATTACAATCTCCTATTCCCTTTCTGGCATTTATCTTAGTCTTTATAGCTCTTAAAAGCTACCCTAATATTCCATCTGCAAGTTGTCCTAGAGAAACGAATTTAATCACAGATCAAAAGAAATATAAATCTCAATTTAGAATCCAATCATTCACTCCCTTCATCTTTGGGGACACTTTCCTCTTCTCTTTCAGTCATCATTTGCTTTGACAGTGACTAGTCACAAAAAGAAAGTTCTAATTTCTTCAGGTCATTCTAGTTAACACATAGTTATGAATATATTTCCTTCTTTCTCTAATAGTATAATTGGAAGGTGATAATAGTGCTTTTAAAATGTGGATAGAATTTTTTCTAAATATGTTGCAAAATATAGTGAAACTATTAATTTTTATAAAATTGAGACATTTAAATTCTTTAAGAATAGAAGTCTTATCATTGGAATGTTTCTTGCAGTGTTACATCAGTAACTTAAGCTATATAAATATTGTTTTTAACAGTGTTTTTTAAATAAAAAGATTGTATTTGGTTAGAAAGGTTACCTTGTAGTTATATTTGAATGACAGAAGTAATAAATGTGAAATTGATAGTCAAAATTTGTTTCTAATAAATTATGTTATCTCTTATACCAATGAGCTCAAGGCTCTTCCTCATTTTTTTCTTCTAACAGAGTTAGTCTATCTGGTTTTATGTCGAGATCTTTAATCCACATGGACTGTAGTTTTGTGCACAGTGATAAGGGTCTGTGTGCATTTTTCTATAGGTAGACATCCTGTTAGACCAGCACCATTTGTTGAAGATGTTATCTTTTTTCCATTGTATGATTTTGGTTTTATTGTCAAAAAATCAAGTGTCTGTAAGTGTGTTGGATTACTTCATGGCCTTTGATATGATTCCATTGACCCACTTGTCTGTTTCTATGCCAGTACCATGCAGTTCTTATTACTGTTGCTCTATAGTACAGCTTGAGATCAGGGGGTGGAGATAGCCCCAGAAGATCGTTTAGAATACTACTCAGCTATTAAAAACAAGGAAATCTTGAAATTTGCCGGCGAATGGATGGAGCTAGAAATGATCATCCTGAGGGAACCCAAGTCTAGAAATACACGCATGGTGTATACTCACTTATAAGCAGATATTAGCCAAGTAATACAGAATAACCACACTACAATACACAGACGTAAAGAAACTAAAAAGCAAGGAGGACCCTAGGAAGAATGGTTAATTCTCATTCAGAAGGACAAATAGAATAGTCACCGGAAGCAGTTGAAGAGAAGGAACAGGAAGGGAGCCTACCACAGAGGTCCTCTGAAAGACTCCACCCAGCAGGAGATCCAAGCAGATGCTGGGACACACAGCCAAATGTAAGGGTCAAAATCAGGGAGTCTTATAGAAGATGTGGGGAATGGAAGGACCTGGAGAGGTCAGGAGCTCCACCAAAATACCAGTGGAGCCAACAAATCTGGGCTGAGAAAGAGGGTGCTGCAGAGACTGATGTACCTATCAAGGACCATGCATGGTGAGGACCTAGGCCCTCTGCTCAGAAGGAATAGATAGGCAGGACAGTCTCCTTGGGGATTCCATAATATCAGGAATAGGAACTATTTCTGACATAGATTCATACATTAATCACTTCCCCTTGGCCAGGTGACCTTGCTATGCCACAGAGGATGAAGATACCAGCAGTTCAGATGAGACTTGATAGGCTGAGATCAGATGATGGGGGAGGAGGGCTCCCCTTTCAAGGATTATGAGAGGGGGAGTGGGTAGAGAGAGGGAGTGTGGGATAAGGAGGTTAAGAGGGAAGAGGTTACAATTGGGATGTAAAGTGAACAAATTAAAAAAAAAAGAAAAAGAAAAACATAAGTTTTAAGTTATTTTCAATAACAATAATCTATGTTTAGCTCAATAGTACTTTAATATACATCAACACATTGAATTCAAATATTTTTATAATCTCTACAATGATTTAACAGTCTCTTTTTTGGTTGAATTTTGTTTGCAATTTAATTTCCCTAAATGAATAATGGAATGAAGCAAATGTTAAAGGCATATATTTTAAGTGCTTGTTCACTAGTTAATCTATATTCTATTAACACCAATTTCTAGGCGTATTGGAGTAATGTTCTTTAATGATTAACCATTTGACTTTTCATTCCCATTTTAATAGTGGCTCCTATTTTAGGCAGTTAAACATATTTTTAGCGTACTTCATCTGTTTAGGATAAAAGTTGTAAAACACATTTGATCAACAAGTCTTTTTGCCATTGAATTTAAATATGTGTGGAAAATTCTAACTAATCTGAAGGCTTCATGTTCATCTCTCTTCAATCACGTTGGCAGCATCCTTGTATCTCTCGTGTCTCATATGCTTCATACTTAGGTTGAAGTTGATTTTATGTTTCTTTGGGAACTTTGATAATGAGGTGTGATCCTTCTATAAAATGTCATTGTGCCAAGCAAAATACTGGTTGAAATAACTTAGCATGTTCCTTTTTTAGATAAAGTAAATGAGATAAGCCTTCTGGATTATTCTCTAAATACCAGTCATTTACTTGGCAGAAGATAAACTGTACATACAATCCAGTCAGCAAATCTTTCCAATATTCTCACTCTCACTGTTCAGAGTGCCTCTGGAGCTCATCAGACTTTGGCATTGGATACTTAACATTACTTTCAGTCATATTATGTTACCAAGAGTGTTTGATGAATGCTGCCCATGTCTCCCCATTCTCACCCTTCAGGCGACAATATTCTATGCCTCATGTTTGTAATACAAGAAAATAATTCATATTTTACATTTTACCAGTTAGGAACTATTATATTTTTAATGATTTGGAGAATTTATTAATGTTTGTGAAGTCTCTTTTACCTTTATGTTTGCTTAACTTTTTCTGCCTTTTAATATTTAAATTGCAGTATTCAGTGTCTAGACCATCTGAAAATAGTTTGGGGCAATGAATTCTTTATACATATTGCTTGTTCTTGAAATTCATCATTTATTATTGTCAGTGAGGTAAATGTTCATTTTCTTCACTATATTGATCTCTTATTCTACTTAAAACGCTATCTCTGAACACTCCTGTTTATATTGTTCTGACTCTTTTCTCAAAAATATGTTCAAGGGATAGAAGGAAGCTTTCCATATGCTTCTCCTGTGGTTTTCCATTTTACTTTCCAAAAGTCATATTTCTATATACTGTGAAAATAATATGCATTATCTTAGAGGCTAATTAATAATATTTCAGAATTTCAAAGCGGCATGTAAATCCATCAAATTAAATAGTAAATAATTTCTGTACTGGCAAAATATCCATAATACAATGTCCTGAAAGTTATAAACAAATAATTGGCCAGAACAATTATCTTTCAATTAATTTTGACATAATAATTTATATATTACACCTATCATGTGATTATTGGTAATTAATAACTATTATTTATTTTATAGGGATTCATTTAATAGTAAAAACCATTCCCACTAGAATGTGAATATCATATTGTGAAGCGTATAATTTATATAATTAGTTTAATCACAAATAATGTAAGTGGCATACCTTACATATTAATATAATTGTCCAAATCACAATAAAGAATTCTTACATTTAATTTTAAGATAATAAAAATAAAATTCTTCTATACAAGCACATGAAGTTTAAATCTGACTTTATCAATAAGCCTGGTTATCAATTAGATTGTCTTTCATAATTCAGAGCAGAATGGTTTATTAAGTCTGCAACAATGAATGCTATAGGCTTTTTTGACTGCCAGAGCAAAAAAAGTGATTTTTTTTTTTCAGGAACAAGCTCCCTGATACATTACCCAATCCCAAGTGGTCAGCCTTAGACCCACAGGAGAAAACTAAATGGATTTGATAAGTTATATATAGGTCTCCAGGTTGCTTCCTGGTCTCTTCAGTCTTACAAAACTGCCATAGCTGTTACTACAACCATTGTTATGGGAAAGGCCTACTTAAATCACAGCTAGAGCTGTAATCCCTGCTTCTGTTACTATTCTCCTCCATTGAGTCCTACCCAGAAGAATTGCAATATGTCCCTGAAATACTGAACAGCATGGATGGCACATGTAGTTATCTGATACTAAGGCTGAACTTACCAACTTTCCCAGGTTAAGTATACATACACTACATCCCTCAACATAAATCACTGCAAACATTACTGATAGTGATTTATTTCCATAAACATCTCAAAGAACAAAATGAGATGTTTACATTCACCTTAAAAGTGACCACTCACTGCATCATTATAATGAATTTTTATTTCCTAAATTAAAAAGAAAATTATGAGATCCATTTAAAGAATTGAGGCACCAACCAAGGACAGTTGATGCATTGATTGGACCTAGACCCCCTGAACGTATGAAGCCAAAGGTCAGCTAGGTCTTGATATAGGTTTCCGAGTAAGGGGAGCAGGGGCTGTCTCCAATATGGACTCTGTTGCCTGCTTTTTGATCACTTCCTCCTAGAGGGGCTGCCTTGCCCAGTCTCAGTGGAAGAGGAGGTCTTTGATGTGCTGGGATGGATTAGTGTGTGTATGGGTCCCCTTTTTTGAGGAGTAGGGATGGGGGAATAGAGGGAAGAAGGAGGAAGGGTGGAGCTGGGAAGAGAGGGGAGAAGGGTCTATGGTCAGAATATAAAGTGAATAAGTTTAAAAATAGTAATAATTAAAGGAGAAATCACTGGAGACATGAGATTCACAAGAACCACATTAATACCTTTAGCAACTTGACATTCAAGTTAGATCCTGGTACTCAACTAGACATCCACAGACTCCTCATACACAAAAGCTTAGTGGCTTCTTGGCTTAAGTTTTTAAAAGGCCAAAGGCTAATTCAGTCTATACATTTTACTATATAGCAACAGGTCTCAGGAGAATTCGGAAATGTATCTAATGCATGAGGTCGTCTAGTAGCTTAATCATTCAATCTTCAAATAGTGTGTTCAATATTCCCTCACTCCTACAGTGTTAGTATTCATAGTAACAAATACTGTCAACATTCTACAAGAAGTTCACTTTTTATCAGACTCTTATATATCTGAATAATGAGTTAATTTCCAATTCACTGATTCTCCCCAGAGTTCTAAAATTTCCTTAGAATTGTATTGTTTCGCCTCAATATTATTCCTAATAATGTGCTACATTTTTGGAAGGCAATGTCAGAAGTCTTCACACATTGTTAATGAGCCATCTAAGCCCTTATCCCCTGAGATCAGTTTGAGTATAGAAGAGCTTCTAAAAAATGAAAATTGTTATGTTAAAAAATGTGTTAGAATATAAGAATGGTTATGTCACAGTAAAAAAGAGTGTTCCATGTAGACAATAAATCAAGACAGTATCACTGTACTTAATACACTCTGCAGCATTCCTTCCGCACAGTTTTGTTTTCACATTGCGGTCTGACTAAGAAGCCTCAGATTCCATTTTTTAAAATCCTACGCTGTGATAAAAAGGCACAACGTATTCGTGCTTGTTAGCACATTTTCTAGGATAACATTAGATGTGTGGCCACAAGTGGGAATTCTAAAACAATGCACATATCAAGATGATTGCAATTCAGAGGAAAACAAGTGTGTGGCGTGTTTTGTTTTCCCTGATTAGAATGTAAGCTTTCGTCATGTGTACTGGACCCAGGGCAAGGACAGAGGTTTAATATTTCCCAATTAAGTAATGGCTGTTCTTTGGTGGACATTGGCTGTGAATCTGAGTTAGCTGGAGCAGTTTCTCCCTGTTCCAAGGAATGTGTTATTCTCTCTCCTCAAATCTTGAAGAATCCTAACACTCCGAGGAAAGACAAAATGCTCGTGACAAATCGAATGTTTCTAAGTGTGACAAGTGAGCCTTAGACTCAGAAGGTGTCTGTGTCCGTGAATAGTCCTCGGAGTACAGCCTCTTGCATTTCATGTACTGATTCAAGTATAGTTCCTTACTGAAAATAAGGCTCCTCCGTATGCAAATACAGGGTCAACCCCACCAAAGCCTCTTGTGATTCAAGCACACTAGCCTGGTACCCAAGGACCTGCAGCCATTCTGCAGCATCTGGAGCAGGGAAGCTTTTAATGCACATTGCTGAAATTTCAAGGATTCAGGACAAACAAAAACACAACCAAGAAAACCAGGGTGACTCCTGTGTGGATCATGATGTCCAAGTTGATTTGCATTTTTGTCCCACTGTTTTATTCCTTTTATTGAGAAACAGAGACATTAGGATTTTCAGCATTTTAAGACTTATGTCAGCTTCTTAAGGCTGCCCTGTTCACTTTACACTGATCTCTTTCTTGGTTGACTGATGTATTCTCTTTCTTACTAGCCTATTGTAATTTTAGTCTTTGGTCATTAAAAATCTAACCACTTTAGTACCAAATGCTAACCGTTTTAAGAATGTGCTTAATTCTTATATTATGGCTTCCAACCACATTTCAGTTTCTTTATCCTGATTTCTACTTCCCCTACTGTCATTACTTTTCCCTGTTGCAATCTCACCAAAGTAGGCTTCAATCTTCAATCCTAGCTCTGCCAGAACACTTCTACATCACAAGTCAGTATCCAGTCTCCTGATATCTCCTCAACGGCTCTGAGTATTCTGACACATCTACTTCCACTATGAAAACATGAACACAGAAAGTGTTACAGAGGAGCAGGTGGAAGGTTCTGGTAAGTTCTGAGAATAGTTCTTGCCACTTCAGCTCACATTTGAGTGGCTAACACTTACTCATGTAGGCATTCCTAAGTGTAAAGGAAATTTGGAAGTGCATGCTAGTTGTTAGGCTCAGAAAAAAGAGAAAAATATTTTTTGATAAGCACTTGACGATCTCCATCACATTGCCTTATAACTTTGGGAGCCCTTTCTACTTCAGTCTGGTCTCTGCAGACTCTAGTCAGTAGTCCATACCACAGGTTCCCATAGTTTCTGTAACTCATATAATGAACCACATTTAAAGTGTATCTCTATTGAACATATACAGAGTCATGTCCTGTCATTATACACCCAAATAATGCAGTATACTATTCCCATGGTATTCCAGTATATTAAGCATTATAGGTAACCTAGAGATCATTTAAAGCAGTTTGTATTTGGTGTAAAGTTTATGCATTTCATATAAGGTATTTCATCATCTGTGGATCTTCGTATCTATGGAGATCAATCCTTGAATCACTTTTCTGCAGATATAAAAGAATATATGTGAAGTTTCATAACTAGATCTCTGTAGTCCTCCGGTTTTTATACAATGAGAGCTAGGAGGATTCATGTACTTAGTGCATGTTGAGTGTTTACTCTGCCTCTGGAACTGTTGTTCTAGATTCTGAGGGAAAGCTGTGGCTGTGGCAAATGGAAGATACAACCTTTGACAACTCAGCACCTTCTTACACTGTGAAGAGAGAGCAATAGCCCCCATTCTGTGCTGGAGAATGAGAAAGGCATCTAGGAAATTACTCTAAGTAGAAATAGTCCATAGATTGTGGTGGCACATGATTAAAAGAGATTCAGTCACTTGAGTTAAATCCCCCTTCTCACTTTAAATTGTATTAACTGTTCTGGAAAGTATGACATATTAAGTCGCAAGAGATTCTGCTTGAATCTATTCATTATGTGTCTTTTTTGAGATGGGAGATTCCCTGACCATCAAGAATGAAAGGATGACAGAGGCCCAGAAAAGTAAACAAAGGATGGACAAAAGGTGATTCCTGCAGTGGACTTGCACTTCAAGATTCTGCGAATATTATGTCGGGTACCTTTAATTCTTATTTGCCCAGGTTGAAAAAAAAGTTTCGTGAGATGCCATGTTTTCACCCAGAATGTATATACCGAATTTTGCTACCACTGACCTAATCAAATATTCAGTCTCTAAATTAATAGAAGGTAGACTATTTTTAATTGGCCCTAAACCCGCTATTTTATAGTCTAAACTTCACATTACTTCTTCTCCAAATAAAATATATGTGCCTCTGTTACCATGGTTGAAAGAGAATTCTCCTTCCCTCTCCCACTCTTTTCACATTGCTGCAGTGGTGCAGAACAGTCACTCTTGAGATCCTATAATCAGGGTTTACATGACATAATTCTAAGCACCGTGTATGATTTTCAGTTTTTGTATGTACAGTTAGAAGGAATCAAGTCCTACCAGTCCTGTTAGGGACAAGGCCATCGTTTCATATAAACCAAGTCGACAACAGTACTTGGATATTTTGAGAAACTGAGATCTTCAGTTGAAGGTTCTAAAGTGACTTCCTGCACAATTCTTTCCCTCATTATTAAATATGTGTCCTGTGAGTGGAAAAAATACTGTCTGTCCTTCACCGTGCCATCCCTCTGTAAACTCTGAAAAGAGTAGCTTTGGATACTTCTGATAATTAATCATTTTGGCCTAGACTGATGAAACAACTCCTGGACTTTTGTAGTTATAAACTTATAGGAACCAGAAAATTCGAAAGCTAAAAATACTGTCATAACTTTATTTAGTTTAGGTACACAATCTTGCACATGAGAAACCCGAGACCTACAGAAAGTCATTATGAAGACTAGAAAACCACCTGGATTCTTCCGTTAGGACACGTCAAGCAGGGTCAGTTATGCGTACGAAGCATGGTGCTGTCAGATTAAAGGCCTGAATGGATTCGTATTGCAGATCTAGAGTGAGTGAATGGGGCTTCCAATAATTATGGGATAGATATCAAATAAAAGCAAACAAGAGTCAAATTTTCTCTTTAACAAGTGGTAGAAGCTTCCACTGAGTATAGTTAATTGTGTACAATTCCTATAGGCGTGGTAAAGCAACCAGGACCTATAATTACTCAGAGAAGCAAATATTTTGCTCTGTTTTGAAACTGGGTTTGCTCTTGTTAAATTAGTTATCCTAAGGGAGGATGAAATCTAATTCAGAGCTTGTTTATCTATTCAAAGTAGTGCAGTCTCATTCTGCCTCCACTGCAAATTTTGAGGAAACTCGGGTCCAAGGCATTAATGCCGAAACTAAATCTGTTCATTGACTCTTTACCGGATTAACTTTCTAAGTATGCTTTAATTCTGAGGCATTTGTTCTCAATGGAAGTCAGAATCCTTAAGCCTAATCAGGAGCTGTTGCTGCAGTTTATTTATAGTTCAGAAGGTCAAACTGATTCACTTAATTGGAAAACGCTGCTTCCTAGTCTACGCACCTATTGATGTACTGTACATTTGACGCGATTAGTTACCAGGGTGAGATTCTAAACTGACCTTTGTTAATAAGGTGCATTCTCCATAATGGGCTGTTTGCAGTTTCTAAGAGCCGTTTACATGATGAGCTTAGTAATCAGTTATGCAGTGCAATTCCCAGAGTGAAAAAAAGAAACCCACCTTAATTGGAATAGCGCAGAAGGCCCAAATCTGAGAGCTTTTTAGTAGTTTTGTGTCTGATAACTTATAAAAATTTACATACGCTTTTTAAATCTAAGATACTTGTTTGTAGAACTAACCTAATATCACACACTTTTCATTTGGAAAATTACACAGTACAAGGCATGTGCATTGTTAGGAAAGAGTTTTTGAGTGATGCAATGGAAATTATTTAGATGAATATTGTTTATAACATAACCATTCCAATCTCTGTGCCTCTCTCTGACTTTCTCTTACAAACACACACACACACACACACACACACACACACACACACACACACACAAATTCCATTTCACTTTGCAGCTTTTTCAAATCTTTATGGAAAGGAATATTGCCATGAAAAATACTTGACCAACAGTTTTACAGAATGTATTGATGCTTACATGCAAAGAACAAGACAAAAATGTGTTTTTCAAAGAGAACAAGAAAACACACTTCCCATATGAGTAGCCTGAGAGTATGGAAAGTTCCTTGGACACAGATCTAGGCAGCGTGACATTTGTGTTGACTTCATCATTTATTTGCTGTGTGATTTTTAGTCAAATTAACCTCTTTGGAATTATTTTCTTTTGTCTATGAAATAAGAATTGTACGTATCTCTTTGATATGTGACTACTAAGATGTCATACAGCATTTCTGATAGAAATGAGAATTCCTGTTTGGAAGTCATCTTTTGGAGGTCTGCCTTTTTCTGAAGAGGAAATGGAGGGGAGTGGATCTGGGAAGAAGGGAGGTGGAGAGTTCTGGAAGGAGTGGAGAGTGTAGGAACTGTGGTCAAGATGCAGTGTATGAGAGAAGAATCTATTTTCAATAAAAATAAGAAAAGGAAAGTCCAAAACATAAAATCAAAATATCAATTTAACAGTTGTGTTTGTTTTTCTTATAAATTTAGTAGAAAAAGAATCCATGAGTAAGAAAGCCTAGGAGTAAGAAAAAAATCTTCTGTCCCTATATAATATCCATTAAGAGAAATGATTTTATAGCTATAAATGTATAGTTATAAAAATCCTCCCATAAAACCCTGACGCTAGACATCTCTAAGTCCTTGATCTTCGATTGTTTGTTTTGCTTATCTAAAGTGCAATGCTTGTCCCCAATTCCATAGTATTTTTTACACATTCCTATCCCTGCTCATACTTCTAACAAAACACAAGGCCACTAAAACAAAGGAACTGCTGCTAAGCCACTAATGTGTATGTTGTCGCTACCAGTCATGTCAAAGGCCTGTGCACTTACAGAAATGGCGAGCAGAGCTGAAGAGATGTCTCAGCGGTTGGTGCCCACTGCTGCTCTAAGAGACCTGGAATTGAATTTCCAGGACCCATCAGTGTTTTCTCACAGCCACCTGTATCTTCAGTTACTGTTGTACTCTCCTCTGGCCCCTACCGGCACTTGATGCATGCGGATAAACCTACAGAAAGACACATGAAACACATAATTTAAAATATAAATGAGTCTTTAAACAAAAAAGAATTGTTCGCTAACATTTTTTTTTTTTGAAGTGCCAGAATTGAGACCCATTCAGTAAGTCTGTAATGGTGTAAGAACATACACTGTAATAAGGGCCTGAAATGGCTCAGATGTTAGAGGTCCACAAATTTGCTTTGAGACCCAGGGAAGCACGTAAATTTTTTTTTCCTAACCAATTTATATTTCTAATGTGCCTTAGGAATATTCAAGCATTGAAAGAAATTCTATATTTGAAAACATGAACCACAAAACACTAAATGAGTTACATAACCGAAATTATTATTTATTTTGCTTTCTCAGTGGATAAGTCACATTCTTACAAGGCTTGGGAAGATGACAGAACTATTACAGATGTTGCTATGGATGAGTGATCCTCAGGTGGCTTGCTGACAGTGGGTACCTTAGAACTGTCCTGGGTTTGAGGCAGTTCTTCACCTGTGTGAGATATTGCTTGTGGAAACACAAAATGGACTAGGCTTCAAGAATTTAAATTAATGGTTGTAGATAATCATCAGACAAAACAGTATCACTCTGTCGGACTGCAGCTTTCTCTCTCACTGGCTAGCCTGGTAAACATGAATGTGAGATAATATACCACAAAATCTAATAAAATCTCTCCTGGGTAGTTGAAATTAATTAGGATGTTAATAAATACGAGAGTATTAGTTTGATCTCACAAAGGAATTTGTTTTTTATAATTTCTCAGACTAAGGCGTTATAACTGAATTAGAAAAATAAAGTCATTAGAACAATTGCCTGGGACTCTTGTGTCTAAGGAAATTCACTCCTTAGCTTATGTTACAAAGTTCCAGATGTCTAGGCACACAAATATCTTAAAATGCATACTCATTTCTGCCTACCTGTCGAAAGAGAGAAATTAGAAAGCCTCACCTCCCACTGGGAACATATTCAAATACTACATTCTTAAGTTATATATATAAAGAAACTTCCAAGCACTGCTGATAATAATCAAACTGCCCAATTTATATATCTGAACTCTTCCTTTTTTAAATCCATAACACAAAGTGAATCATAAATACAATATAAGAAGCAAATTAAAATCATGTAGATGTTGCTTTTCCGTTTTACTAAGTCATCTTTTGTTTGTTTGCCTGTCTGTCTGTCTTGAGAATTAATGACAATATAAGAAATGGATAAGACTGATAGATTCTTGTTTTGAATATAGTGTTTTATACAGAAATGTCAGTCATTTGTACACAATGGATACTTCAAGCTTAATAACTGTATAGGAAAAATATGTTCTGGAATGAGCAGACGTCTCTGGAGTACTGTGTGTAGTGAGCTGCAGACACAACCTGGTTTCATTTTGAGGCTCCTTTTATTTTCAAAGCTTTCTTCCTCAACTCATAATATTGAGATTGTCATTAAGATAATGTATCCTTTATTTGATTTGACAGATTTTTTTTACTGCACATTAAAAAATTATTATAATTTATTCACATTACAGCCCAATTATAATCCCCTCACTCTTATCTTCCTGTTCCGACCCTCCCTCCCTCTTCTGCCCTATTCCCCTCCCCTAGACCTCTGACAGGTGAGGCCTTCCTCCCTCACATTCTGACCACAGCCTATCAAGCCTCTTCTGGATAGTCTGTATACCCTTCCTCTGTGTTCCCACAGGGCCTCTCTGCCAGGGGACAATGATCAAATCAGGGGGCAGCAGAGTTCATGTCAGAGGCAGTCCCTTGCTCCCTCCCACTTTCCCATAGGGAGAGTGAGCTGTCTATTGTCTACATGTGAACAGGCTGTCTAGGTTCTCTGCTTATAATGTCTTTGATTTGTGCATCAGTTTTCACAGGTCCTCCTGGGTCCAGACCCACCAGCACTTGATAGTCTCCTAGTGGAGCTCCTGATACACCCACACCCCTCGTGGGCATTCCATCCCCCAACTTGTCCATATCCATTGCTGGTAGGAGTGCAAACTTGTAAAACCACTTTGGAAAGCAGTCTGGTGCTTCCTCAGCAAATTGGGAATAGTATTACCTAAGACCCACCTATATCATTCCTGGGCATATACCTGAAAGATGCTCCACCATACAGTAAGAACATTTGCTCAACTATATTCATGGGAGCTTTATTCATAGTAGGCAGAATCTGGAAACAACCTAGATGTTCCTCAACTGAAGAATGGCTAGAGAAACTATGGGACATTTACCCAATGGAATACTCTTCTGCTATCAAAAACAAGGAAATCTTGAAATCTGCAGGCAAATGCATGGAACTGGTAAAGATCATCCTGAGTGAGGTAACCCAGACCCAGAAAGACATCCGTGAATGACAGCATGCTGAGTGCTCATGCACTGGAGCTGGCTCCAGCACTACCATGGTGAAATACCAGAGAATCCTTGTGTATGTGCTGTATAAAACTTTGCACAGTGTTCTTATAACTTACTTGAATGAAAAATCAGTATAGACAAGTTATAATACTACAATTATTTACCCTGTTGAACATCGTAGAATAAAGTTCATATAGGAAAAAAAAGCAAATTTTATAGTTAAATGTGACTGTTTCTTGTTACACGTCTCACACTGGCACAGCAATAGCCTTATGCAGCTTCCCGCTTTCTCTGGGCCTCTGTACTGTTTTCATTAAACAAGGAAGGTTCCTGCAGCTAGTTGCACTGGGAAAGATAAAATATGTAAGAAGGAATCAATAAGTAGCTGTGTTTTCTTTGTGATCTCCCTCCACATCTGCTTATTGTGAGAGTAAAAGGCAATTTATAATAAAACAGTAGAAGCTTCATTCTTGCTTACGTATGATGGAATAAAAAGAGGACTAGATCATTAAGTCAAAACATGAAAAAGAAAATCCAGAGGGAAGCTGCCAATTTTAAAAACAGGTGCTGCAACCAACAAGAGAAGAGAGCTTCAAGGTCAGGTCTACGTGGTTTCCTGGCTTTTAATTTGTTTCCTAGTAATGTCTTCCTTTATGAGTCCTGAAAACTAATAAAGTTTAAGACATTACTTTTACCACATTGTCTGACTTTCTAGTTCTTTGAAATGTCTTTAGTATTGATTTCCATCCAAGTTTCTCTATGTCTCCAGAAATGGTGATTAATTAAGTGCTTGAATTGAGTGATAGCCCTGCATAACGTGGTCCCCCAGAAGGCTCATCTAGTAGTGTTTTTGCACAAGATGGAAGGTACTATTTGTTTAGCTGGTAACTTTTATGTGTTGCCATATCTAATATGAAAAGTGGTAATTATTATGTGCCTCAGAGGACATGGTTGCATTGCGTTTCAGCATAGGACTCAAACGCTACTACGTCTGGGTAGCATCACCAGCCCTTTAAGTGACATGGCTGTGGGTATCAGAGGCTCCGGAAGCTATATCTTCTGAACTCCATAGTTCTGTAGATGTCATTGGAAGGCCTGAGGGTAGTGGCAGCACTTGCATGTCCTTTCCTTAAGCAAGCTGTCGGGTGGAAGTTTCAAAAGCAGAAGCAGCTGACCAAGAGTAGCTAAGTGCATTCCTGCACCCTTTGTTAACACTCATGTCTGCTGTTTACAAGAAACTGTAATCTAAATAGCCACTGTCTCCTTTTTAATACTGCACAAGGAGTGTTTTCACCAAATACATGACCAAGGACCAGGACGTGTATACAAAATTTAATGGTAACCTAATAATAAAATATATTTGACTACCATGGTCTGGATCACCCTCTGCCTTATATCACTGTATCAAAACCTCATTTTTATTCCAAGAACAAAAAAGTACACACATAGATGATTTAAAATCTCTCGATGCTGCTTTCAAAAGCTTTCAATTCGAGCTGTACAATCTATTGTTTGCTTTCTCTCCCCAGTCCCAAGTTACCTATAGTTTTCTATTCACAACTGCCTCTCACTTTAAATGACTGTTCTCATGACTAACCTTAGGCTTGTTTCTCTGTGGAAATATGATAGTTGCCTGGTCCTTATTTTTTTCCTGACAATCCTCTATTGTCGTACCACAGTCTCTCTCTCTCTCTCTCTCTCTCTCTCTCTCTCTCTCTCTCTCTCTCTCTCTCTCTCTCTCTCTCATTTTAAATTCTCCTTTATTTTAAGTATTTCCTCTAACTTACTCTTAAATCTTTTTTAATCATAAGGCATGTAAGGAATATATTAACAAAGGAGCATATAGCCATAAAGCAAATAATAACAAAATGAAACTTATATTCATCAGATTGACAGTAAGTTCAATAGTATACTGTATCCTTAACATTGAAGGCAACCTTTGATGCTTAACAGCACATGTGTGTGACACACACACACACACAGAGAGAGAGAGAGAGAGAGAGAGAGAGAGAGAGA
This sequence comes from Acomys russatus, assembly GCF_903995435.1. NCBI lineage: Eukaryota > Metazoa > Chordata > Mammalia > Rodentia > Muridae > Acomys > Acomys russatus. The sequence continues at coordinate 6,141,555 of NC_067164.1, read as the reverse complement.
GAGAGAGAGAGAGAGAGAGAAAGAGAGAGAAAGAGAAAGAGAGAGAGAGAGCACACTAATTGATTCAAGGTAAAGTGAAATAGGAGAAGCTTTCCTTTTGGGATCACAATTGAACTCAATTAGTAAGCAATATTGATATCACTAAGAAAAGACTAACATGTCATCAAAGGTAGTATTTAAAATGGAATATGGAAATAGTGACTCCAAAAATAGGTTTTGACAATCCATGTTCATCATTCAGGAGTGCCCTTGAAGTTAATTCATTGAGTTTGGTACAGATCTTTTTCAGATTCTTCTTTATCCTAGGAATATTACCCTAGAATATTTATTTCCTTCATTCAGTTGTCATCAAACAACGTTATAATTGCTAAAATTAAATGTCTATGAACATTTTCATTAATTAAGTTTAATCACTTTGCAGCCTGATCACGGCCCACTCACTTTTCTACTTGCAGTCCTACCCACACAGCCCTGCTCCCTCCATTTGCCCCTCTCCTTCTCAGAGAAGGAGAGCCCCCCCCCATGGGTACCAACCCACCCTGGCAATCAAATCCCAGCAAGACTAAGCACATCCTCTCCCACTGAAGCCAGACAATACAGCAGAGCTAGGGGAAAGGAATCCAAAAGCAGGCAACAGAGTCAGAGACAGACCCTACTCCAGTTGCTAGGGAACCTATATGATGATCAAGCTGTAAATGCGCTACATATGTGTAGTGGGCCTAAGTCCAGCCCATGCATCATCTTTGGTTAGTGATTCAAACTCTGTGCGCCCCCATGGGCCCAGATTAGTTTACACTGTAGGTCTTCATGTGGTATCCTTGACCCCTCTGGTTCCTTCAATCCTTCAGCCCACTCTTCCACAAGACTCCCTGAGCTCAGAGGCTGTGGGTCTCTGAAACCTCTCAGAAGACAGTTATGCTAGGGTACTGTCTTCAAGCACAGCAGAGTATCAGTAATAGTGTCAGGGGTTGGTTCTCTCCCATGAGGTGAGTTTCAAGTTGACCCAGTCATTGGTTGGTCATTCCCTTGATCTCTGCTCCATCTCTATTGCTATCCTTCTTGTAAGCAGGACAAATTTTGTGTTGAAAGTTTTATGGAGGGGTTGGAGTTCCCCGCCCTCCACTGGAAAAGTCCTACTTGACTACAGGAGGTGTCAACTTCAGGCTCCATGTCCCTCACTGCTAGTAGTCTCAGCTAGGGTCTCATCTATAGAAGCCCAGGAGCCTCCCCTGTCTTGGAGATGTCCTGCATTTCTTTTCTCTCTCTCAGTACACACACTCTCTCTCTCTCTCTCTCTCTCTCTCTCTCTCTCTCTCTCTCTCTCTCTCTCTCTCTCTCTCTCTCTCTCTCTTCCCACCCCATCCTCTCCCTTCTCCTTCTCCTACCCAGTTCTTTTCTTCAGTCTACTTCAGATGTCTATTTTTTTTCCCCTTCTGAATGAGACTCAAACATGCTACCTTGGGCCCACCTTATTACTTAGCTTCTTTGGGCCTGTGGATTATAGCATGGTTATCTTGTACTTTATGGATAATAACCTCTTATAAGTGAGTACATTCAATGAGTGTCTTTCTAGGTCTGGGTTACTGAATGATATTTTATAGTTCCATTTGCCAGCAAATTGCATAATGTCTTCTTTGTTTTTAATAGCAGATTAGTATATGATTGTATAAATGTACCAATTTCTTTATCCACTCTTCGGTTGAGGGGCATCTATGTAGCTTCCAGTTTCTGACTATTATAAATAAAGATGCTATGAACATGGTTGAGCACATGTCCTTGTGGTGTTGTAGAGTATCTTTTGTATAAAGAGACTCAGCAGCAGTATAGCTGGGTCTTAACGTTGAACTATTTACAATTTTCTGAGACACCACCAGATTGGCTTCCAAAGTGGTTATACAAGTTTGCACTATTAGAATTTATTTAAAAGATTAGTGCATGAGGCCTTAGGCTCAGTTCCCATTAGACAAAGATAAACAGATAATCATCTTGTACCAGAGAGAAATGTTTCAGAATAAAAGAACCATTTTGCATTCTGGAGTATATACCTGTCTCCAATGAATTGAAAGTGCATCTAATTATATCCATGTTGCTTAAAGAAACTCAGCTTATAAGCCTATCAACTAAGACCTCCCAAATCTGCATCACCAAATAATGTCCCCCATCACGGCCTTGCTGGCAATCCAAATAAAGACAAGTCCCACAGCACTTCTGTCTTATCAACTTTCCCATGAACAAAATTGAGAGGGACCATTTACTCTCTGAAATTTAAAAAATATTTATTTACAAACTTCTGATCATCTTTATATGTACCTGCCCGCTGCACTGAATGGAGTTGTAGATTCAACCTACAACTCCTCTAGGAAAGAAGGGCCATTTAGAGATGCAAAGATAAGGGTATTATTTTTGGTTTTGTTTTTCTTTTCAGGAAAGTTGCAGAAACAAAAATAAAGATTGGAGAACTAAAGCAGGGGGTCATTTAAGAATGACACAATTGAATTAAAACATTGGAGACATGTGTTGAAGTTGAAAAGATAAGGCTATATAGAAAAATACACTAAAAACTAGATGGTTATGAATATCATATTTAGTATTGATGAGCAATGCAGATGCAGTTAGTTATTCTACTTGTTAAATGCTTTATTTCTTATGCTTAGTCTACAAAAAAGATAATTTTACCCAGTCTTCTCCCACTGGGTGGCAGCATGTGTAACTCTTTGCATTTATGAATCAACTTGCATCCACTGATCAGTACCCAAGGATTATCTCATTAGAATACATACTTATACTCTAAGTTTCTTTCAAATCACCAAAATCTCTTCAAGTTGATGTCTAATAGTTCAATGAAAAGACCTTTTTGAAGGTGAGCAATTGTATATACACAAAAATATAGGATTAGATAACCTACCAAGATCAGGAAGAAAAGACAAGACAAAGATATCAGGCATAGGCTGCATGCCAGAGAAAGGCTAGCTCACAGTTTTATTTTCAAATAATTGTTAGCATTCCCAAGTTTCATCAGTAACATAAGAAGTGATCCTACTATTTAGTGTCTTCCGTCCACAGATTGGATGTAACTGATGAAAGCCTTTGAGTGCATCTATTAACACAACCAAATTAGCCTTCCTGTCTCATTTCCCCCTTGAAACCCTTGGTTTTGTCATTAAAATTCAGCTCAAAGGTTAGCACTTGCCTTTCTAGACCAAAAGACTCTCCCATTGTGTTAGAAAAGACTGATCAGTGCTAATTGGAAAGGAAATGCATTTTATCTAGAGTGACACCTGTGAAAGGTAGGTAGTGAATGGCTGTAGTTCTGGGATAGTGTAATCCTGTAAGATTGATTCTTGTACTGGAGATGGAGAATTTCAGATGCACAAGCCAAGTGTTGTCATTATACTAAAGCTGACATTCTCTGCTTTTAAATTTTTGTGTACTCATGCTGCACCCAGAACATGCATATCAGAGAACTAAGCCATTTAGGTTATTAACATTTCATATTAATTAATGCTAGTTGGGACAAGTCATAAAAGGCTCAAGAAGTTGCACATGTGCCTATGAAGATACTCTTAGGACAATACAGATAGCACAGCTCTTCCAACATGACAATGCAAACACTGAGGAAAACTGACACTAAGAGTTTAAGACAATCTCATTTTATGATGAGATTAAAAAAAAAAAGGGGGGGGATTCACCTAATTGGTAGACATATCAAAATAGGACTAGTGAGACAATACTCATATAAAATACAGTGTGCATTTATGTATGTGTGTTTTCAGGGCTGACCAAGTGGAATGAGACTTCTCACTAGCAGACCACATGTCCTGCTCTCACCCCTCTCACTCTTTGTCAGTTGCTTATCGCCCTCTTTGTAGGGTTGAACCCTTGTGGGGTTTTCCCCCTGAAGAGTTTGTCAAGTCCGTTGGCAGTGCCCTTGCTCATCTCACATTTGGACAGTAGTGTTGGTGAGATTTTACAGGTGTAGCTTCTGATATCACTAGGAGACACAACCTCACCACAAAATTCCTTGTCCTTTGGATCTTACAGTCTTTCCACCTTTTCTTCTGCAGTCTTCGTTGGGCCTTAAATGTGGGAGTGTCCACTGGGACTGAGCTCCACAACTCTGCATTTTGATCAGTTGTAGTTTTCTGTAGTGATCTAGGCTTGTTGAAAACCGAAGTTTCTTTGTTGAGGGGTAAAAAAAAAAAAAAATCACATTTGTCTGTAGGTGGAAGAACAGATGTTTAAAGATTGTCATTAGGGATAATGCTGATATCACACATCATCATAAAACAGTGGTTGTTAATTTTCCTCCAAGAACCATGATTTCACTAATGTGCATACAGGTAACATAATATAGACTGAACAAATTATATTTAAGAATGTATATGTAATACACATTCACATACACGTTCAATAATAATTAGTAAGAAAAGAAAGTCACGAATGGAGAAGAGTATATGGGAAAGTTTGGAGGGAGGAAAGGTAAGGGAGAAATGTCGTAAATATATCATAATCTCAAAAAAATAATGTGGCTCTTAATTCTGCTTTAGTACAGGGGGGCAAAGTAACTTAGGTTTAAAGAACAGCATTTCTGATTAGCTAAACTGAGGCACCCGTCATGACTTGGTGCCAGAAACCTGACTAGAGGAAAGACGGAGGCTACAGAAACAACAGGCAGAAAAGCTGGAAATGGGTAGGCTTTGCGTACTTTTATGGAGCTGCACCTACTTACCACTTACTGACACAACAAGCAGGAGCTTTGGCTTATTTACTATGTAGAGCTCAAAGGAAGGGGTTAGAGGGCATCTCTGTAGTCACATGGTCTTGGACTATAAACATCTAGGAGGAGGAAGCTACAGTTATAGATTTTGCACACCCTGGTCAATCACTTGTGTGTAACTCACACTTGCACACACTGTCAACATTTGCATCTGATCAGAGAAAGATTTTGCCATTGCCCGGAGACTGACAAAGGCTCTACCGTTCCCATGGGTCTGAGGCATTGACCCATGGATCCTCTTCATGCCGTCTTTGCATACTCACTCAGGGCTTACTTTATTCCCTACACTGAACTCAAGTTTAAAAGTTGACTAATAAACCAAACCAGAACAAAATTAGGAACTATTTTCTGGATATAATAAGAATAACAGGGGATTGGAAAAACTAAAATTGGACAAGCTTTCACAATTACCCTGACAATAATAACTTGATTAAGTGTTGTTCAAGAATATTGAGAAAGTGAACTTAAATATGGATTTTAAGAAATATAAAGAGGTTCATTCATTGAAATATTAAAAAAAAGAAGAAGTACAGTATACAAAGCATGTTTGGAAATAGAGCAGGGAACAAGTAGTTAAGAAATAATGTAATTCTTAGGTTTTCAAATTGGTTCCAAAATGAGAAAATTAAAATGCAAGTATAGGGCCTTTCTGCCTAATATCTATCTAGCAATCTCCTCTTTCTGCAGAATATTCTTCAAATTTTAGTTAGTGTTCCCTTGAAAACAGTAAGACCAAGTAAGACTGATATTGATGTTGGAAGTTAAATGTTTAGGAAGCAGTGGGAGCAAACGAGTAGGGAGAAGTAGTGGATGGAAAGCAGGCAGCCCAAAACAAATGGTGTACAGGGAAGCCTAATGGAACACAGCAGTTGGCTTACTAATTAAAATATATGTAAAATGAGTATGAATAACAGTACCTTGCATGAGTGGACAATGTTGCTTCTAGGAAACATGGGCTAGTTAACAAAACTTTGCGTGAGCCATTGATTGCGGATGCATCTAAGACAGCCAAAAGAGTACTCACTCCTGCCGGTGCTCATGGTTGCCCTGTTCTGTATAAGACCCACATTCTTTGATTAAAGGACACAGAGAAATTAATCTTACACTTGTCAGCAAACTCTCCTCATGATAGCTGGCTTTCCTAATGCTGAAAAATGCTATGTAGCCTGCTAGGGAAGAAAAGACAATCAATGATCTTAATTATTCCAATACTGCTCTGCATGCTAAAGCAACCTGCCAAGCAAAATATGTGCACAGGAGTGATACCGACATGGCTGTACAGGTAACCACCCCCCTTTCTGATTCAGTTTGATTCCTGTTTCACAGAAAGGAATTCATAGTTCAGTTTCATCATGAAACGCAATTTTTAAAAATATGTGGTAGTCAACCACTAAGCCATCTCTCTAGCCCTAGCCCTTTGTGCTTTTTTTAAAAAAGGTTTCTCATATGGAAGTGAACTTATAACAATATTTCCAACTCATACTTTTTGCTTATCATTATGATTTGCATTCCACATTTGCTAAAAACAACATGGATTCATTCCTCATGGCTAAATAACATTTTCTGTATCCACTCAGCCTTGGCAGCCACCTAGGCTGAATTCACACCTTGACTGCTCTGGATAGTTCCCGCCATATGGATGTGTGCAGCCATCCCTATTGTATTCTTTCTTGGGCTCCTTTGGGTTTGAGGACTTTTTTTTTTTTTTTTTCTTTAATTCTACTTCTTTTCCTGGAAGTATTGTTTTATCAGACAAGGGACATATCTTAGTATATATGCATAAGGGACATGTCTTAATCTTTGAAATCACTCTTTCTCTCTCACTTTCATTGATACATATTTGAGGACTTTTTAACCTTGCCTTTGGTACAGTTATTTGATTACCATTTCAGCACTGTTATGAAATGAGTTCTTTAATTTTTTAGTCAGTGAGAACCTTTTCTTATATATAAGATTCTGTCAGCTCTATATATTTAATTTGTATTTATTTCTTACGTAGACATTATATTTATTATATACTTAGTATGCTTCTAATTTCTGTATGTTGTGTCCACTTAAATTTCACTTAAAGCAAACAATAACTACTCCCACAGTGTATAATGTTTAAGGGAAAACGTAATGTGAATTTTTCTGAAAAATGCTTAGTTTCTTTAAGTCATGAAATATTCTTCTCTAGTGCATACAGATTTTTCTACCTTTTCCTTTCTCTTTTCTAATTTTTGAACAAGAAATCTACCCAGACTCAAACTTCTCTTTCTGAGTATATGTGGTTTGGTTTCGCATTAGACTTTAAAGATAATGGATTTTTCCTTTCAGCTTTAGCCCTGGGAGAGCTCAATTTTATTTCCTGCAGGTATCCCTCAGAGGTAGCTTCATTGGTTGGTGAGAGGTATTTAAGCCCCAACAATCAAATTCTCTATATACGCAGAGACCTGGGTATGCTTTGCACGGGCCAGCTAGAACGCTCTCTTCCTTCTCTAAAATCCTAATGCCCATCCTTCCATCACTGCTGTACCACCCTCCCACTGCCACATAGAGTGATTTCTCTAGGCTGGTGACACATCTTAAAACATCTCACCTCTGCTTTTATATGCTCTCATGTACAGACAGAGACCAAAGAACTATAGAACTCTGTTGTAGAGTACTAAGGACATATTGGTTCATGCTATCATACTAGTAATAAATCAAAAGGTTTACATGGTCTGGCTACTTATTTTATGGGAAAATCCAAGGGATCGAGTCATAGGCTAGGCTCATAAGAGTTCGACGCCTTAGTTATCACAAACTTACTAATACATTCAAGAATGCGAGTGATCACTGGCTACACAAACTTACTAATACATTCAAGAATGCGAGTGATCACTGGGTACAGATGAAAGAGCAAAATTCTTAAACCTCTGTCATAGTTACTCAGCCTAGCACAAAGCATGTAGTAGCCTGGATTAGCAGAACAGTTTCTACCTTAGGTGTATAGTCACCTCACCTCCACAGGGGTGGGTGGGGGGAGGATTTAGGTTGGAAGGTGTCTCTGCCTCATACAGCAACTAGAAATCCTTGCCCCATGAATCCACAGACTTCAGGCATGTTTGCCCTAAGCAATTCTAGATAATTAGGTGCAGTTATTAAAGACATTCTACATGGCACTCTGTTTGGGGGCACTTTTCTCCTACTGGGCTGCCTAGCCTAGCCTCCGTAGGAGAGAATGTGCCTAGTCCTACTGCCACTTGATATGTCATTGGTGGTTGATGTCTATAGGAGGCCTCCTCTTTTCTGAAGAGAAATGAAAGATGAGTGGATGGTGGAGGTGGTGGTGGTGGTGGTGGTGGTGGTGGTGGTGGTGGTGTGTGTGTGTGTGTAGGAAGGACACAACATGACAGAGCAGGACACACAGGGGACTGGGAGGAAAAGAGAGAGGGGTGTAAGGAGTACTTTCTGATACCGCACAAGACTGGGTTTAGCTACCTGGACCCACATCAAGCAGCTCACAGTTGCCCGTAACAACAGCATCTGGACATCTGATGTCTCCATCAGCACTCACGCAAGTGTTCATATCACCCCCACCAACACTCGTACGCATGCATACAAGTAAAATAAATCTTTAAAAATATTTTTCTGAAGAGCTTATTGTTATAGTTTTGAGTGAAATTTCCCCACCAGGCTCAAAGGAGTGACTACTTGATCCTGGCTGATAGCAGTTTTTGTTTAAGGAGATTATGAGACTTTTATGAGGAGTCAGATCTTCACTGGAAGAAGTCAATCATAAGGAAAGACTTTGAGATCATTAGCCCAGCCCTGCCTCTGGACTGAACATTTTACCTTCTGGCTCATGAAGATGTGTGAAGTTTCTGACATATATTCCCAATGCCATAAATTCTATCATGCTGTCCCCATTATGACAGAGTGTATCCCTTCAAAAGATAATCTAAAATAACTTCCTTTTTTGTTGCCCCTGTTAAATATTTTGTCACGGCACTGAGGAAAGTAAATAGTACAGCTTAACTCTCAGGTGGGTATTTATCATCTAAGATAAAACCACACCCATACCCATGCTTGTTTAAAGGCCCTGACTAACCTTGGGTTCTGTATCCCTGAAGGACATTATGCCACTGTCAGTAGGAACTTCCAGTCCCAAACCAACACTTTATTCCACATATTTTTGCCTGTCTTCTTCTCCTTTCCTGATGAGTATTGCACACTTAGTAAAAGTTGGCCTTCTTCAAATTAGATGCTTTCCTTCAGTAAGGCAAGATCTTTATTCCCATTGGGTAACTAGGAGAAGTAAAATGACATCTTAAAGACTTAAAAGGAACAAGAGCACACTCTTAATAAGCCTGAAATATTTTCAAAGTTACCTTGTTAGTAACTGGAAGAAAAGTGAATTAAGCTGATAACTTTAATTGAAAATGAAATCACACTGAACCTAATTACACCGTGGCACAACACAGTCGCTACACAAGCAAAACATCATTTTACTGTTGCAGACCCAGTAAACATTGCCAGCCTTATGGTAATGCCTCATTTCCCTTGAGCTCTTTACAAATGCAGCCAAGATTTATTGATGTATACAGTGAGGTCAACTAATGAACTTTCAAGGTCATTTTGCAAATAGTAACATGGTTTCTTCTGGCTCCTCCTAGCCATCTCTGCAGTACCAATTCCTCCTGCTGAATTCATTACTGTCCCCGCCATGCTTTTTAGGCAGTATTCACCAACGCGTTGTCATTATAATCGAAATTTGTATAACTCTATTTGGATTCTCATAAAGATCCTATGATATCATCTAAATAATTCTATGTAAGCTTTTAGAAGAAAACAGGAATGGTACATGAAGCCTTCAGTCATAAAAATACAGTGCTGTGGATGTATTTTCTTCAGTTCTGTAAAATGAACCCAAGACAAAAGTTCCTTACCAATGGTTGCTATTCACAAATTCAAAATCTCATCACACATAAAATATCTTCAGTTGGACTACTTCTACCTATGGTAACTATGCACTACTTTTGCAATGTGCAGACTCATTATAATGTCAGTGTTGACAAGCTAAATACAATCAAGCTGTTCTGAAGGCTGCTAATAAAAGTGAATAAACATTCCCTTCTTACATTCTATAGAATCATAATTTATCTCATCAGGGTGCATCGTGCACCAGGTTAGGAAGAAAGAATAAGATATCGAGGATGAAGGCGCTTCATTCACTTTCTTTGAAATCTTAACATTCATGTGGATGCCACGCACACAAAAAATAAGATCACAGATTTATAGCTATGGTATCATAGTTAATTGGGACACATCACCTGTGCTGACTTAAAGGACTTGGGAGGATTTGTTTATACAAACAAACATTCAGCATGTATCTTGGAACACTTAAGACTAGTTTTTAGGAGGGTCAGAGTAGAATTAATGCCTTCAAATGCACGTAGCTCACAGAATCCTTCTTCGGAATGGCCCTTACATTTAGTTTAATGCCTCTCTATTACTGTCTTGAAACGATCCTCAAAGTAGGGGCCTTATGTTTTAATTTTACACTTAGCCCTCTGGATTATGTATCTGCTCTTGAGTAAGAACTCTCCGTTCTGACAGTGGCAAAATTAAAGTTACAAGGTGCCAAAACTAGCCAGAGCCACATCAGGACAAGGATTATACAGTTGGGAACTAAAGACACTAGTTTGAAAAAAAAAAAAACAAACTGAATTCTACTCTGTCACAAGGGGCCAGATTTTAATAACTAAGTTTAGAATTTGTTCTGAAACTATTCGTGCACCTTTGCAGAAGTTTGAAGACACACTTGGTAATTAGCATTTTATTAAGAAGTGAGTAATGAATTGAAGGAGCCAATGCACTTAAAAACAAGAAGTTGAAGCTGAAGGCTATTCAATGAGCATTTAACGGTAAGAACTAAGGTCAAAATAGAGTTAGAGACAAATTTAAGAAAGGAGAGCTTTTCTTCTTCCTCATCCTGGGACTATGTTTACCTGTAATAGATCTCTCCAGAATCAACAGGGAAAGAAAGCAAATTATTTAATAATCTTGTGTCTTTTAATATTATGCCAAATATATTCTATAATAACTCAAATGGTCCATAGTGAACATTTTCATATTTTACCTGATATTCCAACAATTCCATTTTATTACTAAAATTGCTTAGACAACTTCACATGTGTCTTTTTACCCACCAGTCCACCTTCTGTTATATTCCTCCCACCTCTGTCAGACTCTTTTCTTCCCTACAAATCTCTTTCCCATATTCATGACATTTTGTTCTGTTTTCTGACCCACTGAGTATATCAAAATTTAAAACAATTTCAGAGAAAACCATGTGAAGACAATCACATGTTTATGCCTCTCAAAAGTGCTTCCATTGTGCTGTCATCTTTCTTAAAATTTACTCTTGAGCTGGTATCTCAGCTCGTCTTCATTGACATTTTAATTCTAAAAATATTATTATTATTATAATAAATAACTGCAATACTCATTAAAAATGCTTACTGATTTTTAAACTTATGTTAATCAGGAGTAACCACTTGACAGTATAATACCATGAATAAATATTAAAGGTTCTAAATCAATAACCAGGGTTGAAAATAAATCTTCATCTAATAGTGACTGTGAAACATTGATTTTATTCAGAGTATTGACTCTGCTCAGTAAAATACATTCTTGCTTCATCCCATTTCAGCCATATTGAGAAAATTGAACAGATTGAGAATGGCACCCTCACCCTCCAAGAGAATGGCTTTGGCCCCAAACGTAAACCCTGGCTTACCTTGCCTCGTCAAAAAGATTGGAGCTCAAAGGTTTTGCTCAGATAACACCTTCTTGTCTGCTTAAAATAAAGCAGCTGGATTCTGAGCTTCAGGTTAACAAAAAAAAAAAAAAAAAAAAAAAAAAAAAAAAAAAAAAAAAAAAAAAAAAAAACATCTGTTAAAAAACTGTCAACATGCAAATGTAAAAATTCTCATTTTACTTGCAAAAATGTGCAGAAATTAGCTGAATCCTATAATTACAACTTGGTTTGGTTCATTAACATTACTTTGAAAATTCAATGCAGAAGCACTGGCATTATCCATCTTATAAACTCTTCCTCTTGCATTACATGTAAACCTACTTAGCTTTCTGTCGCTTCCTCCTCCTTGCTAAGCTCCAGCCACACTGGGCTCTTGGTCTGTTTTAACACATAATCAAGCGCTCGGACCAGTGTTTATGTCAACTCTGTAGCATATACGCTGGTGGCCTATTAAAACTATAACGGTGCCACAACGCCTAGTAGCATTGCTTAGGTTACTTGTAGTGCTGGGGTAACACGTCTCCTGAGCTGCTAGATGTATAAAAATGTGGCAGAAACAATTGTGGCTAGATTGATAATCCTCAGTGTATATATCTGCTAGAGTATATGGCCTACTGCTATTTTGAAGCATATGTATTATCTTTATTTATGGATTTATCCCAGTAAGGATGACATATGAGTTCAGATTTCTGGGGCTTTAGGGTGGTAAGATTTGGGGTGAAGAGCTTCTAGCCATGATTCAAGGCTCTGTAGACTAATATCATTTTCTCCCATATGAGAACTTGATTACTATCATACTGCTAAAATGTTTGCCTTCTCCTCCAGTTTGCTAAAGTTACCCATGGTGAAAGTATTCAGGCACAATTCTATCTGACTGTGAGAGAACTAGACCCAGGTTTCTTAAGACCAAAAAAAAAAAAAAAAAAAATCTACCCAGAGATTTACAATATGCAATTTGCTGCCGAACTAACTGACAAAAACATTGTCCTACAGGTAAACACGAGCAAGCAGGTCACATGCAAAACTTACTGAAGGGAAACAATGTTGGTTAAATCTCAAGATGGCTACAGTCAGGTCATGCTAAGTCCATGCAGAGGGAAATGAATGTGGAGTAACGGAAAACAAAATAGTTATACTTAGTTTAATTGTCTATCTGCGTATAAAACAAGTTATACCCATTCCTTCTAAGAAAATCCTAAGTTTTATTAGATTATCATTAATGTGGCTTTCTTCTTTCTGCTAAACTTTCAATCCTTCCCAGATATGTCATGCTTTATGACAAGGCAAATAGTTCAAAAAATCCGTAATATTTTAAAAGAGTAGCATATATTTTCAAATTAGGTGTTTGTATAATTTTGCTTAGCAAACATAAAGAAAAACTGGGTTGTGTAGTACAGGAAGAAGTTAAGGAGACATGTACTTTAGCATTTGTATGATCACATTCATGTGTAAATCAAGCAGAGTTTATAGAAATAAACCCCAGAGGATTTACTATCATATCAACGGTTTTTATTCTTACTTTCAAAAAACCAAATGAACACACATTGTTTTTTTCCGAAAAGAGAAAAGGAAGCCACGACTGAGCAATTACCTTAAAACAATAGTTACTAGACAGGAAAGTACAGTGTTGTGATTTGAATTAAGGTTTATGGTACACAACTGAGTAATGTGTTACAGTTCATGTACACTAAGAACAAAGATGCCTCCACTATCCCAGCATTACTATGCATGCAATATTCAGGAAAATAACTCCAAAATGTTCTTAAACAGTCAATATTTTCAGGTGAAAATAGATGATAAATGAGCCAATCACTTAAAATGAAATTTTAATTTCTTCCAAATTTATTTGTGGCATAAATGTCTTATTTCCTGAACCAATTACTCTGATAAATTGAAATTTTGTTTCAGTTCTCAGGCATATTTCCTTTTTTCTTTGACGTTAAAAAATTCTAGGTGATATTTGTGTGTGTGTGTCTATTTGTATGTGTTTGTGTATATTTGTGTGTATGTCTGTCTGTCTGTGTGTAACATGGTTATTCTACAAGAGGTCACAAACTTGAAAGAAAGAAGGGGAGACACTAGAGGAGTTAGATTTGGGAGCGGGAAAGGTGGAAATGGTGTAGATGAAGTACTCATCCATGAATTTAACTAATTTGTAAGTCATTTTGAGATTTATAGCAGGTTAAAACTTCCTGCAAATAAGGCCATTTATCGTAAATGAGAACCATAGGAGATGCAAACTGAAGAGGAGTTTCTTACTATGTCTCTCATGTGCACTAATCTAAAATGAACTTTTTGTTATCAACAATTTTTCGAGAGAAAAAAGAGTATTTGAAATCAAACAATTCTCAGAAGCACATTTCCTGGGGACAGTCCTACTCAAACATCTATGGTGGCACTAAGGTTCTTGGTATATTCTGTATAGGACTTAAACTTAAGCCATTGAAACTAAAATGCAAGGTCTTGATTCTAGTTTTAATCACAAAGCAGTGTTATAGAATAGGATAAAATAAGACGCGTACCACACAGTCAGGTTATGCATTATTATGCTACATTGTTCTACATGTATTTTATTTCTCTGAATGATCTACTAGTACTAAGTTCTTCTAAGGTAATCAGACGCTATAAGCCATCAGTAACATCATGAAAAACTGTAGAGACAAACAATATTGGCCACTTCCTGCTTTTTCATCCTCATCAATACATGTCCCTGTTACCTTTTGGTTAATCTGTTTTTGTTTGTTTGTTTGTTGTTTTTGTAAAGAACATTGATACCTGTAAACGTGTTCCCCAGCATCTATCCTAATTTAAAGTAAATTTTACCTGCCTGAAACCTGAACACATCCGCCTGACTCCTTTTATTTTGCCAAATAGTGGGTTTTGAACATGTTTTGTGTGCATTGACAAGGAAATATGAAATTGTCATGATGTGCTGCTTGAAACCTCTAGAATCCTTATTTGCCAAATGCTTTAACCCATATCAAACACCATTGAAGAGCTAATGAAAAGGGTAAGTGGGGAAGTCATATAATAAATGCCACTGAGTTTATTGCATTTGTGAGTTTTGAGGTAATAATGAACTAATTGGACTGGTGAGTCTGGGGCATTTCGTGGAGAAGTATCAGAAGATAAAAACATTTAGGAGTCTAAGGGCTAATTAGATATCAAAAGACCATAATTAAGAGAATTTAATTTGTTAGCAAGTTAACAAAGCCTAATAGAACTTATTGTTATGAATGATTCTTTTTCTCAATTTTCTTTTGTCAAAACTTTGATGTGGCCTTACATTGAATATGAACACAGAATTCAAAAAATAAAATCTGGTGCTAGAACACTATGGGGGAAAAAAGCCTCCAAGAAAGAACAATGAAATAACAGAACTGGTGGTCCCTGCCCTCCTGGAGAGAGTTCAGAGGAAAACAGCCTGTACAGTCTTATCCTGCTCTGCCAGAGGAGACTGTTTTTTTTTTTTTTTTTTTTTTTTTTTTTTGTTGTTGTTGTTGTTGTTTTGTTTTGTTTTCTGAAGGTATGGCTCACATCTCTTAAGTAGCTGGTAATCACTTATGTGTTCATGTCTATCATACTTATTTCAATGTTTTCTCTTTTTGTTCTTAGTAGCATGTGAAACACTTCACTATTAGTATATATCTTAGCCCTGATTCTTCTACTTCTAAGTATCTTCATCTGCTCACTCAAGTGCTCACATCTACAGTAAAGTAACCCTTGCTGCCACCAACCCTGTTCCATCTGGAATTCCCAGTCCCAAGGGCTCAGTGTTTCAGCCTGGCCATTTGCTATATTTACCCTACCAAATAATAATAATAATGATAATATTACTAATAATAATAGTAAAAGATTTCCTACCCTTATAAGTTTTGCCAGCCTGTCATATTTCATTCTTTTGTTCACCAAATAATAGTTTTAAGTATCAGAGTTTGAAAGGGTAATAAAGTACAAACCAACCGTATGTTGCATAATCTAGGGAAGTTAGATTTTTAAGTTTTGGGGAAGAAACCACTGTTAACTCTGACTTGCTAACTCTGAAACCATTTTTATATGATCAAGAAAATCTGATCATGAGCCAGAGGTGATAAATCTTTTATCCCGGCACCTGGGAGGGAAATAGATTTCTGTGAGCTCAAGGCGAGCTAGGCAGACCTATACGGTATCAAAAAAAGCAACAACGAAAACTGATCATAAGCTGTTTTGGGGGGAAAAAAGCTCGTAAAGTGATTTTTTATTATCTGAGTATAGATTTTTTAAAAAAAAGAAAGAATAGCCTATGTGCAGTTGGCTTCATACTAAGATACAAGGGGCAATTTAGTTCTCGAAATTATTTTACCCACAATCTGCCCTGATTTGTAAGAATTCCCAATTGTTTTCTGCCATGGTTACTTACATCTGATTTTTAAGTTATCAGCTAAAATGTAATAGGCATACAAGAATCTTTAACAGTATGCCAGAGGAAAACAATCATATATACAGACTTTTGGAATAGGTGGGAACTTCCCTTCTCATCTGAGCTGACACAGTTGTTAATTGTGCTAATAAGGAGAAACAAATGATGAAGGATGAAATAAGTCATTGGCTTACCTAAGAGGTCATTCCTAGAGACATAAATCTAGGCTATTGCAAATATTCCAGGCAGATTAAGGTGTGCTGATGAGCATTTGGTGGGATGATATTACAGAATGCAGTATCTAAAAACTTCTGTATTCAAATAATTGTACCTTGATACAGATATTAGATCGAATGGAGCTTATTTTGTACTTAACTCTCTTTGTCATAGAATCTCTTGCCATAGTGATAAAGCCATAGCTACTGTAAAAGATAGGACAAAGAGTCTTATTGCCAGTCTATAAGAGAAAATAATATTGATTGCTAAGAAGAAAGCAAATAAATTAATGGGAAATTATACATCACCTTTCAAATAAATTCAGTTGGCTCCCAGTTTGTGTCTAGTCTGTTTATATGCAAATTATAAATGCCTATCTGGACAAATAGGATTAATCTAATCCAATATAGACACATATAATAATTTTCCTACCGTAAACCAAAGAAAATGTATCCAAAGTATATCCAAAGTTCTTTCTAGGCCCCGGAACAAAGACTGTTTAGCACAACCTTCTACATCCAAGAAAGATAAAGGATACTGAGGTTTTCACTGAGTTTGGCCATTAGATTAGGAACATGTAGTCAGGTTGCAGTACAATACACTCCCCTGGGTGTTCTGACTTATGAATAAAGGGTGTTAATTTAATCTAAGAAAATCAAACAACATACTTAAACAACAGGGCAGAGACATTAAAGTCTAACCTTCCCCATGAGTATCTATGTCTCAAACTAATGGACAAAAACAAAACTAGGAAAGAGATTTAGAGGAACAGATAAATATATGTCTTAAATAAATTTAACAAATGTGCGTTCTGAAAAAGGAAACAAGAAAAATTACACCTGCATTGTAGCTACTCCAGCACCTCTTATTGGCTTCACCACCAGGAGATTCCCACTTAACATTTTCTTTCTGTGCATCATAACAATTCAAAGGCGTGTCTTCGACTTTTCTGGATTCGACATCACCTAAACACACCTCGGTGCATGTCTTTGAGGGCATTTCCTGAGATGACAGCTGAGAATGGAATATTCAGCCTCAATATTTGCAGCACTGTCTTAGAAACAGAAGTCCCAGATGAAATGAAGAAGGCGAAAGAAAATAGCCAACTGAGCACGAACATTTCCCATCTCTACTTTCCTGATCAACTAACATGGATGTGAAGCCACACAGCTCACCCCTGCAAACCACTAACACTTGCATGCCTCTCCCACTATGATGACCCCTATCCCCTAAACCATGAGCCAATATAAAGTTGCCCTTCCTTAAGTGGTTACTTTCAGGTACTGGGTCACAGCACAAAAATAAGTAATACAATCAGCAAATAAGTAATTAAACAAGAGGAAGCAAAAGCAATAAAACAAGAAAATGCAAGTTGGATCTGATGGTGAAGGCTTGCCATTCCAGCCACTGATGGTAGAAGGAGGGCGGAGGTGGAGAGTTCAAGGCCAATTTAGATCAAAAATCAAGATCAAAGTCATTATGGGCAACCTAATAGGATATTAATTCAAAAATAAAAGTATAAAGAAGGTTGGAATATAGTCCAATGGTAGAGCTCTTAGATAGCATGCTCAAAGTTATGGGTTCAAGCCAAAAGTAATAGCAACAATGAAGAGAGTACAAGAAGTTTTCATCATTTCATTGACTACCAACATCTCTGGTCCAACAATCCTACTGGGAACTGAATCCTGCCAACAAACACAGAGGTCAGCTTAAATTCTGGTTCTTCCTCCAAGCCGTCCTTACTCTGATCAATACTTGGATCACAGACTTCTGGAAGATTCAGACTCAAATCATGAGACACCCACTAGGTAGAATCTAGATTCTAATCCACAGGCCATATAATAAAGGGTGCCTGTTTTAAAATCTCTAAATTTGAGCTAATTCATGCCATAAAAACACATAACAACCTATATTGGCAAAGAAGTTCAAGTTGCCAAGATATTTAAATTTGATTTCTTTGTATATAAACCAAATCAAACTGTCTAAAATGTTAAATAAAATATATTTTCCAATAGTATTAATTGTGAATTATATTTAAAATAATTAATAACAATAACAATTGTTTATCTTTGAACTACTTACTACCTAACAGGGAGTACTTTGGAAGGATTTGTAACATGAAATGATATACTGATAAACTTAAATGATATCTTAGGCATCTTAATCAAATTTTGTAAGATTATTTGATCTCATCGAGACCTCTAAAATGTCAAGCAAAGATGTCTCCAAATGTCTATAACATTGCTGACTTTAGCTTCTGAATCTTGTGGTATGCTGTTCTATAAGTTTTTACAAACACACAGTTAGCACCGTGTATCACAGATAATAATGTCAAATAAATATTTAAGCAGGTTATAATAGATTTATTACTTTGGGGTTTAGAAAGTAATGATTCTTAGATGAATGACTTACTTTCAAGCTCACATTTGTTACTCAGTGTTGAACTTTTACATTTCCAATAAAGAGATGGATTCAGTGGCTTATAATTATGATATTGTAGCATATGATTTGGAAATGACATACTACTCTACTTTTGTACAAAACGGCAATTCATATCAACATTTCTGGAAACCTGGAAAGTGGTAAGGAATTCAATTTTATATAATCAGGTTTAAAGTTACAAAGATGTAAATTTTTTTTTTTAAAATTCTGTTCACTACTAGTGGCACACTGATATGCTGCAATTTCCCCCCAAATGATAAAGCCCCAATGCTGAGGGATTTTTAAAACGGACTACAAGTAGCATGCCTTGAGATGGTTATTATATTCAAAAACGTCAAAATCAAAATATATTCTAGGAAATATTTGTATGGTGTTTTATATACTGAGAAGTGTATGCCACCTAGCATAGTGTAGGAAATGTGATGGGTCGGAGCTGTTCCTGGCCTCTATGCAGAAGTGGATGTACTTCAGACACGCCATTTTCACTTAGAAGTATCAGCCCTGGGGACTAATTGAGGATACTGACCATAACAAAGTTTATCACTCCAGGCCCTTTCATGGCTGGGAGGATCAGCCCTTTATATGAGCACATCCAGTTGTTATATGACGTCCATACTGCAGTTAAATGGTTCAAGTAACTCAAGTAACAAACAAAGATACCCAGAAAACATAGCCTCTGCCACAGCTAGGTAGCCTCTAAGGAGATATGCTGTCTCTGATGACTTTAAAGATAACTGCCTAAACATGAGCTCAACAAGGGCAACACCAATACATGGGCCAAGATGTTTGTGGGCAAGTCCACAAGGCTGCAACCTTACACAAAGAACTACAGGCGCCTAAGGAAAGTTGAGATGACATTTTTCTGGAACAACACAGCAATTGATTGTCCAGGTCCAGTGCTACTCAGCCCAGAAAGTATATATACAAGTAGTATTATACAGAATAAACAGATTTTATTCAGGAATATATATATATGCATATATGCTCATAATAACTATTAATTTAAAAAGAGGCCATAATTTGAAAGAGAAAAAGGAGGGGTGTTAGGAGGGCTTAGAGCAATGTATAATTACATTGTAATGTCAAAAATGAAAGAAAAGAAGTACTATGTAGTGTCTATGGCAAAGAGATCACTGTACTAAATAGCTATATCTAGTTATCTCATAAATTTTCTCAGGTCAACGCAGGAGTTGATTTGATAAAATGAAATGATTAGTACAGTCATTCTAATTGGGACCTGTCTGTAGCTATCAAACAAAATATAACCTCTCAGCAAATTGTAACCTCTCAGCAAATTGATCATGAGCAATAAAATATTATTCATGATAAAGCATGTGTTGTACATTGAACTTTTAGACTATTTTCCCCTATAATACTGAAAGTTTGGTTCTTCACCACTATCATCCATTTCACCACCATCCAGACTCTAGCAACCATCCTCCTATTTTCTGTTTTTATGAGGTTAGTTTTTCGTGAATTTAGTCTGCTCATTTGTCAAGTTTAGTTGTTTTTTTAGTTTAATTTGATTATTCATTTGTTTCTTCTGTTGTTATTTTTTTGTTTGCTATTAACACACGAAAGAAACCATGCTTTATTTGTCCTCATGTATTCCGTCATATTTCAAACACTACAATGTTCTCCAGATATATAGCCACAAATGAAAAAGTCTCATTTTTTTAAATGGCTGGATTAAATTAAAATAAACTAAAGAAACTTATATTCTTATCTTGCTCCCTGAGAAAACAGAAAGCATAGCATATCAACACTTTGAGGATATGTCTTTTTTAAATTTTTTTATTAATTTATTCTTGTTACATCTCAATGGTTATCCCATCCCTTGTGTCCTCCCATTCTTCCCTCCCTCCCATTTTCCCCTTATTCCCCTCCCCTATGACTGTTCCTGAGGGAGATTACCTCCCCCTGTATATGCTCATAGGGTATCAAGTCTCTTCTTGGTATCCTGCTATCCCTCCTCTGAGTGCCACCAGTTCTCTCCCTCCAGGGGACATGGTCAAATATGAGGCACCAGAGTTCGTGTGAAAGTCATACCCCACTCTCCACTCAAGTGTGGAGAATGTCCTGTCCATTGGCTAGATCTGGGTAGGGGTTTAAAATTTACTGCCTGTATTGTCCTTGGCTGGTTCCTTAGTTGAGCGGGACCCCTGGGCCCAAATCTACCTATCATAATGTTCTACTTGTAGGTTTCTAGGACCCTCTGGATCCTTCTACTTTGCTATTCTCCCATGCTTCTCTCATCTAGAGTCCCAATAGGATGTCCTCCCCTCTGTCCCAGTTTCCTGGTAAGTGAAGGTTTTCATGGGACATGTCCCTTGGGCTAGTATGCAGATATAAGTGAGTACATACCATTTGAGTCTTTCTGCTTCTGGGTTAACTCACTCATTATGATCATTTCTAGTTCAATCCATTTGTCCACAAATTTCGGGAATTCCTTGTTTTTAATACCTCCTTAGTCATCAGGGAAATGCAAATCAAAACAACTCTGAGATTCCATCTTACACCCATCAGAATGGCTAAGATCAAAAATTCAAGCGACACCACATGCTGGCGAGGATGTGGAGAGAAAGGAATACTCCTTCATTGCTGGTAGGAATGCAAACTAGTACAACCACTTTGGAAATCTATCTGGTGCTATCTCAGAAAACTGGGAATAGGGCTTCCTCATGACCCAGTTATTCCACTCCTTGGAATATACCCAGAAGATGATCCAGCGCACAAGAAAATTTGCTCAACCATGTTCATAGCAGCCTTATTCATAATAGCCAGAACATGGAAACAGCCTAAGTGTCCCTCAGTAGAAAAATGGATAAAGAAACTGTGGTACATATACACTATGGAATACTACTCAGCTATTAAAAACGAGGATATGTCTTAATGAACACTTTTTAAATTGTGGAACAGCAGAATTATGAGGGAATGGCTGTAAAATTTAAAAACTAAGGTATTCCAATCTAGCAATGACTTAAATATAAACAATCTAAAGTGGAAAATAAATAAGTATGAGACAGGAGTGAGAAGGGAAACAACAGATAAATTGATAAAGCCAAAACTATACTATCTGTTACTGAATAAAATCCAAAAACAAGACAAACTCCAATGATTAGTTTGGGTTGCCAACTTGATCTGATAAGAGAGACCTAGGGCATTAGGGAGGCACATTTCTGGTGTGTCCAAGAGAGAGTTTCCAGAGAGGTTTAACTAAAGAAAGAAGACCCATATGGAATAAAGGCAGCAATGCTGTCCCATGTATAATGATCCCAGGCTAAATTATAAGGGAACAAAGAAAAGGCCAGTTGAAGTGAGTGTTTTCCCTCTGCTTCTTGATACACATGTGTATCTCTTCCTATGGGTACTGGCCTCCTCTGTGACAATGGGCTCTATCTTCTAAGCCATGAGCCCAATAAAGTTTTCTACTCCAAGATTCTTCATATCAAACAGCAAGAAAGTTAACTAATACACTGATGTCCTGATTGGGCTGTTGGTTTTTGTTAATTTCCTTTGTCAACTGGGTACAATCTCAAGTCATCTGATAAGATGTAATTTCAATTGAAAAAAAAAATCATCAACGTGAATAGCCGTTGGTAGACAAGCCATTGGAGGTTTCTTTGTTTGGTCTATTGATGCTTGACATGTAAGGGCCAAACCCAATGTGGGTGATGCCATCCCTGGGCATATGGTCCTAGAGCTTATAAGGGAGCAAAATGGTAAAACCATATAAACAAAACAGTAGTCACATCCCACACCTGCTGCACCTCCTGCCTCCAGGTTCCTGTCTTGAGGTCCTGTCCCAGCTTCCTTGATGACAGACTGTGATGTGGAGCAGGAAATGGAAAAACACCCTTGTTGGTGTATTTTTTTTTTTAATCGGTTTTTATTTTGGGTTCCTTAAATCTCTTTCTCCCTTCTCCACCCCAATCCTTTCCAACACTCCAACACCAGGAAGGAGAGAAAGAAGTTAGTGGGGAGATGGGGCATAGTTTTTCTTAAATCCTCCCTGCTGTTGAGGGTCCTTGGGTTCCTTGGGGGCAAATCCAATCCTCATTTCCAGATATCTGCACCTTCTTCCTCATCATACTGCGGCAACAACAACCAGGAGCAGCAGGCAGGAAGTGCCAGCAGCCGCATTCTTTCTCAGAGACCCTAGATTCTCCCTTTATTTATTTATTCTCACTAACCAAGGCCATGTCCCCACACAAGGTAGTTCACAGCTGACAAAGATCATGTGCCTTTTTTTTTTTTTTTTTTTTTTTTTTAGACAAGGTTTCTCTATCTAGCCTTGGCTGTCCTGGACTCGCTTTGTAGACCAGGCAGGCCTCAAACTCACATCGATCCACCTGTCTCTTGCCTCCCGAGGGCTGGGATTAAAGGTATGCACCACCTGGTTTACTCAGGAGGCAATTACCAGCTGTGGACAAACTGGAGTGGCCCTCATATCCCACACTTGGGATTAAAACACAAACATGTTTACATATTAGCCCAAACTTCCACAACACACCCTTTCTTAACCAAGTTGCTTTGGTCACAAGAAAACCTGACTAGTATAAGTGGCAATTAAAATAAAGAAAAATGACTAAAATTATCAAAATCAATACTTTAATACTGTAAAATAGCAATACTGATATTTTAGGGTTCTTAAATGATTCTACCTCCTTTTCAACCCACTTAACAGAGGTAGGGGTGAAAAAGGGTTAGTAGAAAGAGGCAATTGTAAACTTTTTTACATGTAGTTCCTAGAGGCGATTCCACTCATTTGTTCGGACACCAGCGGTCCAGTCATTTGACTGGAAACACCAAACAGCAATACGAATCAGCAGCAGCAGCACCATCCAGAAGCAGCAGCAAAACTCCACCGAATTGGCACGAGTCAGCAGAAACCGCCAGACTCACCTGGAGTGCTGGAAGTTCTCTGGAGCATTTCTCTCTGCGAAGTGAAGCCTCGAAAACTGAAGAGCGCTGAGGCGATGGGAACCTTTGCAAAGCGTAGCGATGCAAAAGCGTTGTTTCCCTGTCTGTGGGCTTCTATCTATCCCTTCCCAGCGTCCACACATGAATGTTTTATACCTGGCAAAATCCACACCCCTCGCAGAAGACAGCTTCCAGCAAAGTATCATGCGCCCTTTCCTGTGTCTGTTTCCCGCTGACATTCCATCCCGTGCCTGGGACCAAAACAAGAAATACAGTCACATGATACAACTGAGTCTTCAGAGAAACCAGAAACTTCCACGTCAATTGTAGATGCTTTAGATATTAAAGGGCTAATCAAGGTAAATAAAAAAAAAGTCTGTGACCATAAATTCAATGTACATGAAATTAACACCTTTTATAAAAACTACAGCTTAACATAACTCACTCAAGAATTTGGGGATGTGAATGACCCTCTATCTATTAAATTAACTAATTTTATAATTAATGCTCTTGCAAAAATAATATCGGCAGAGATATCTTCAGTGACAAATCATATCAAATATTTAAGTAAGAAAATGTACCTACTCTATATAATATGTTCCAGAGAGTATAAACATCCAGAAAATGTCTAACCTTTTCAAAAACAAAATTATCAGAATGAATTTGGTCAAATGACAAGGCAACCAAAACTGTAGGGGAAAGATTACGAGGAAAAGAAACTAAAGGGGAAAATTCTGCAAAATATAAGCAGAGCTGTCCTTAACAACATATTAGATCATTTATTATAGAAACAAATCAACTACATAGTGGATTCTATATACAAGTATCTGGGACTGAAAGGCTACTTCACTAATCAAAGCCAAATTAATATGTTTGTATTTCCTTATCAACAAACTAAAAGAGAAAACCAAGACTGAGGGCACCGCTGGGTGCAAAAACACTTGTCTACCATGCATAAGGCAATCCTACGTGTTTTTTGGTTTTTTTTTTTTTTAAGTGGAGAAGGAGAAAAAAAGATACACATAATCATCTCAGAAGATGTAAGGTAAAGTTTAATCAAAGTAAACTCCATGCAGAATAATTATTCTTAGAAAGTCATAATTCCCCAAGAATTTACTTAACCTGTGGTACATTTTGATTTGAGAATTAACTGCAGTCTTAACTGGCAATGTCCTAGACAGTCTCTCTCTCTCTGGAAGGCCAGCAGCAGCACTGGCCTTGGACTCAGATAGGCAGTTGTCACTTTTCTTCCCATCTATTTTTTCCACTTACCTAGTCTGAACCCCAGCCCTGTAGCAGACCACCTGGACACCCCCGTCTCTCTTTCCCCTCTGCCTCCATTCCATATAAACTCCACATATCTTCATGGCTACTCATCTTTTTTTTTTTTTTAAACCTTCTGTGAACCCTCACAGCTCTTCACCTTTTTAGCCAAACCCTATTTCATTATTTCAGTGTCCAATACCTTGAAACAAGTTCTACCTGTGTAGCTGAAACTCAGAAGCATTCCCTACCATGCAGCCACCATACCCTACCTAGATCTAGAGAGAGCAACAAACCCAACAACCTGAAAGCCCGCCTAGCAAAGACAAGACCAGACATCAGCACATAGAAATAAAATCACCACAACTCCAGATGCCTTGGCAGCAGTGTAAAAACACAAGCAATAACAACAGTCTTCAAAATACTTTTAAAATATAATCAAGGACCTTAAAATGAGTATGAATAAATCCATTGATGAAATCTAAGAAAACACAGAGAGTGGAAAGCTAAAGACATGGATATGAAAATGTAATCAATTAAAAAAAAAAACAAAACACTGAGGTGAAACTATATATGAAAAGTTGTAGTATTTGTTTGCTTGTTTGTTTGTTTTTGTTTTTTGTCTTTTGAGTGTGTTTTATTACACTTTACATCAGGACTTCGGGGGAGAATACAGCATTTATTATTTAGTTTAAATTTTAGAATGTCTTTTTAAAAAATGTATTGTAATTTATTCAGAAATGGTTCCCCCTTTCTTAGGACTAGGGAGGAGGGAGAGGGTATGAAAGAGGGAATTTGGGACAGGGAAGCAATGAGAGAGAGGGCTACAATCCAGATGTAAAGTGAATAAATAAATTTTTTTAATTTTATTTTATTAATTTATTCAGAATTACAACTCAATTGTTATCCCATCATTTGTATCCTCCCATTTCTCCCTCCCTCCTGCTTTCACCCTATTCCCTTCCCCTAGGTCTATGACCAGGGGGAACTCCTCCCCAACTATATGGTCATAGGCTATCAAGCCTCGTCTTGGTAGCCTGCTTATCCTTCCTATGAGTGTCACCAGGCCTCCCCACCAAGGAGAACTGGTCAAATATGGGGCACCAGAGTTCATGTCAGAGTCAATCCCCACTCTTCACATAACTGTGAAGAATTTCCTGCTCATTGGCTAGATCAGACTAGGGGTTCAGTGTTTACTGCTTGAATTGTCCTTGGTTAGTGCAATAGTTTGAGCAGACTCTCCTGGCCCTGGTCCCTCTGGATCCTTCTATTTCCCTATTCTCCTATATTTCTCTTACCTAGAGTCCCAGTAGGATGTCCTCACATCTTCTCCAATCTCCTGGTAACTGAAGATTTTCATGGGACATACCTTTTGGGCTAGTGTTTAATTATAAATGAGTATATACTATGTCTGCTTAAAGACATTCTGAGATGAAATCCAAGTTTATAAAGTATCTATAAATGCAGATCGACAGAAAGCACTAAAGGGAAAACTTCAACTTGAAGAGGTTAACTATATCCAGAAAAACACAAGAAGTAAATAATCTCTGACATACAAATCAAAGGTGGGGGAAGATTCTCACATCATAACAACAACATAATGGGAATCAACAAACCAATGTGTTCATTGGTAATTTAAACACCAGTGGTCTCAAATTTCTCCCCCCCCCCAAAAGACATAGACTAAGAGATTGGATATGAAAGCAGAATTCATCTCTCTGCTACATATAAGAAATAAACTTTGATATCAAGAACAGATATCACTTTAGGGTAAAAAGTCAGAAAAAGATATTCCAAGCAAAGAAACTCAAGAAAAAAGTCATAGCTATTTTAATATCTGGCAAAACAGACTTCAAACAAAAACTAATCAGAAGAAATAAGAAAAGTTATTATATTTATATCACAATCCACCAAGTGTATATTGCAATTCTAAACATCTATGCACCAACAAACGGTATCCAATTTTATAAAAGAACACTACTATATAGCTAAAATCATATATTGACCCTAACACACTTATAGTAAATCACTTCAGTACTCTATTCTCACAAATGGACTGGTCATCCAGACAAAAATCTAAACATAATAATGCTTGAGCTAACTGATATTATAAACAAACAAACAAAAAACCCCCACAAAACAAGGGGCTGGAGGTCTCAGAGGATAACAGAACTTTCTGCTCTTCCAAAGGTCCTGAGTTCAATTCCCATACCCACATGGTGGCCCACATCCATCCATAGTAAGATCTGCTGCCTTCTTCTGGCATTCATGTAGGCATAATACTGTATAAAGAATAAATAAATAAATCTTTTAAAAATCCACACAAAACAAAATTAAAAATTATACAACACCAAACAGGAAAATATAAAATGAATGTATAATTTTATTGCTGTATATTAGTTACTCAAGTTGAATCATGATCAGATAAGCAATTTAAACAGACCTATAGCCTCTAATGAAATAGGAGCAGTAAGTAAACGTCACCCAACCAAATCAAACATGAACCAGATGGTTTTATCACAGAATTCTACCAGTGTTTCAAAAATGTAATTCCAATACACCTGAAATTATTATGCAAAATAGAAACAGGAGAAGCATTCTTTTTTGAAGCCACTATTACCCAGGTACCTAAATCATATAAAGACCCAACAGAGACAGAGAATTAGAGATGAATTTCCCTTATGAACATATATGCAAACATTCTCAATAAAATACTTGCAAGCTGGGTCCAAGAACACATCAAAAAGATTATTTAGCATGATCAAGTATGTTTCATGCCATACATGCAAAGATACATAAGTTGGTAAATGTAATCCACAATACAAAAAGATGGGAAGACAAAAAATAAAACCATGATCATCTCATTTGATGCACAAAAGGCCTTTGACAAAAATCCAACACACTTCATGATTAAAGGGCTGGAGAAACTAAGGAGACAAGATATACCTCAAAATTATAGTGGCAATATCAACCTAAGTGGAGACAAGATCAAAACATTTCAGCTAAAATCAGGAGGAAGTTCTTTGCATACGTACTGGAAGTCTTAGCTAGAGCAATAAGACAACTGAAGAAGAGCAATGGGAATAAATCAAAATATCTTTATTTTCAGATGATATGATTGCATTCATAAGTGACTCTAAATATTTTATCAAGAAAATCCTATATCTAATAAACATTTTCAGCAAAGTAGCAGGACACGAACTTAATACGCAAAAATAAACAGCCTCCCTATATACAAATGACAAATGGACTGAGATAAAAATTATGGAAAGAATAAGTTTCAACAAAAATTCTAAAAAAGTATAAAATATCTTGGGGTAACTCCAACCAAGTAGGTGAAAAAAAAAAAAGTGGAAGAAAGAAAATACAAATGTCAGGAGATGGAAAGATTTCTTGTTCTCTATGGATAGTGGGACTGATATAGTAAAAATGGCCATCTTAGCAAAAATAATCTACAGATGCCATACAATCTCCCTCTAATCCAACACAATTTATCACGGAGATTAAAAGAACAATTGTCAGCTTCATACGGAAACAAGAGCAAAACAGCAGGAAACCTAACACAATGCTGAATAATAAAAGAGCTGCTGGAGGTATCATGACCCCAGGCCTCTAACTGCACTACAAACTGTACTAATAAAAGCAGCATGGTATGGCATTAAAAACAAGCACATTGACTAATGGAATCAAGTTAAGAACCCAGATATAAATAAGTCCACACACCTATGGATACCAGGGTTTTCAGCAGGAATCCAGAAATACATATCACCTTCAACAAATGGTTCTGGTCAATTTACAGGGCTAAATATAGAAGAATGCAAATGGATCTATACTAACAAAACTCAACTCCAAATGCATACGGGCCTCAGTGTAAGGCCAGATGCACTGAATCCGATAGAAGGTAAACTGGACAATAGTAATGAACTCATTGAAAAAGGACTTTCTGAACAGAACACCAATAGCACAGACACTAAGATAAACCATTAATAAATGGGACATCATGCATGCCAAATGACACCATAATTTAGACAATGTGGTAAGGTGGAAAAATAATTTTACCAATTCAATGTCCAATATAGGGCTAATATCTAGACTGTATAAAGAACTAAACAAGCTGGATATCAATAAAAAATAACCCTATTAAAAATGGGGTACAGATCAAAAGAGAGTATTCTCAAAAGAAGACATACAAATGGTTGAGAAGCACTTACAGAAGTTTTCAACATCCTTAATCATCTGGGAAGTACAAATCAGAGCTACTTTGATATTTCAGCTAGCACAGGTCAGAAATGGTTAAGATCAATAAAGCAACTGATAGGTCTTGCTGCCAAGTGTGTGGAGTAAAGGAAACATTCATTCTTTGCTGGCGTGAGTGCAAACTTGTACAGCCAGTGTGGAAAATTGTTTGGCAGTTTTTAGGAACCTAGAAATTGGCTTACCTCAAGATCCATCTGTAGCACTCATGGACATATACTCAAAAAATGCTTCATCCGACTATGGAGACACTTGATGAATCGTGTTCATTGCTGCTCTATTTAGAAGAATCAGAAGTTAGGGACAGAGTAGATGCCCATCAATGAATAAATGGATAAAAATGTGGTACATTTGGATGATGAAATATTACTCAGATGACATGTATAGGTAGATGGGTGGAGCTAAAAAAAAAAAAAAAAAAAAAAGTCATACTGAGTGAGGTAACCCAGACCCAAAAATACAAATACAAAATTCAAAAAATGTACTCACTTCTGTGTGGATGTTACTTGTTAAGCAGTCAATAAGCAGGCTGCAGTCCCCACAAGCACAGAGATTTGGTACAAAGTAAAGGACTACAGGGGATAGTTGCATCAACCTAGGAAGGAGAAAAGGAATAGATGCATAGGATGACTAAATGGAGAAGTGGAAGAAAGGCGAAGTGAAAGAGGGAATATGAAAAGAGATAGGTAAAAGTAGAGTCATTTGAAGGGGTTATAGGAAAACTTAATACAGTAGGTGGCTAAACTATACACATTTATCAAGATTATCTAAATGGAACCTCAGATAACAAAGGAGACAGGGGCCCCACTAGATATCTCTTGTCACCAAATGAAGTTTCCCGTTTCTGGGAAAGAGTTATATTTTACTGAATTGTAGGCTGAAAGGGCCATGGTTATTGGTTGCTCACCACAGAGGGTGAAACCCTTTTACTGGTGACAATGCCTACAAAACTCACTAAAAACAGAGATGTCAAGCTGGTGCCTCCTAGCGCCTTTGCCCCTACTGACTTGTGTTCATTTTACTGGAAAGTACCCTCCATATCACCAGAGGAGAAAGGTAAACACCATCCTAGCTATGAACCTTCTGATCTACAGTGGTGACGTGATTGCAAGATACCCTGGTACAACAGTGGAGCAAAGCTTATGAGACTAAGCAAGCAATATCAGATTGGATTTAAGGCCAGTTCCATGAGGTAGAACCGATCCCTGCTCAGGTGACTGAGAACCAGAGACTAAATTTAGCAGGGACTTGTGGGAAACCCAATTGCTACTACTGTCTGCAGCAATGAAATGACTCCTAATGACATTCTGTTATCCTCCTAGTTCCGGGCCTTGCTCACCCATCATCAGAGAAGCTTCCTCCTGCAGTGGCTGGGCACAAGTACAGAAACCCACATACAGATAACATGCAGAAAAAAAAAGACCTCGGAACACTCTGTTATAATCGGGGTGTCTCTACAAAATCCCTCACTTTAGGGCTCATCAAAGCCTGTGGAAGAGAAGGCAGAAATGGTGGAAGAGCCAGAGGGGATGAAGAAATGACACCTTCTGAACACAGAAAGACTGATTCACATATGAACTCACAGAGACGGAGGAAGCATTAAACAGGGCCTGCAGTAGTGTGGGTCAGATGGTGTCAGAGGAGAGAAGGACACAAGCTCCCTTCCCTAACCCAGAAGCTGACTCCAACTGATAACTGCTTACCAAGGAAACGTTAGTTTTCTCCCAAAAGAGTCTCACTGGGAACACAAACTACTTTTAGGGCCAGACTTATGCCCAGCAGTAAATGGGCAACACAAAATTTATCTTAACAGCGTTTTAAGAAGACTTTTTTTTTTTGTCTCAAAATGATTTGTCATGGCTTTATTCTTCCATATCTTTTGGGCACACATTATAGTTTTCTGTTTTGTTTTATATATATATATATATATATATATATATATATATATATATATATATATATATATATATATATCCTCTGTCTCTCCCTGTCTCTGTCTCTGCCTCTCATGTCTCTCTCTGTGTGTCTCCTCCCTATCAATCTCTGTATATTTGTGTCTATATGTGTTTCTTGAACTTTTATTCCTATTTTTTTCTTCTGGTTTTTTTTTTTTTTCTTCTATTACAGTTTTGGAGGTTTTTTAATTCTTATTTTACTTTATTTTTCGATGCCTATTAGTATTCTAATGAGAGAGAGAAAGGGTTTGTGAGAAAAGAGGAGGATCTGGGAGGAAGAGGGGTAGAGTAGACTATAATCAGAATATAATCTGTGCAAAAAACTATTTTCAATTAAAAAAAGAATGAATAGAAACATTTCATTTCTGTTTTTCTTTGCACTAGTGACTGC
This sequence comes from Acomys russatus, assembly GCF_903995435.1. Taxonomy (NCBI): domain Eukaryota; kingdom Metazoa; phylum Chordata; class Mammalia; order Rodentia; family Muridae; genus Acomys; species Acomys russatus. The sequence continues at coordinate 6,110,151 of NC_067164.1, read as the reverse complement.
CAAGTTGTGTTAAAATCCTTAGTGAAATTATAGCATAGTATGCTATAATCAAATTATTTTTGAGATAAGCCACAAATAATTATTTTAATTTTATAGGTACTTTATCTTCATCATTTCTTTCCTATAATGATTAGATAGAATGAATAATTATTCAATAATATTATTCATGAGTCATAATTCTGTTTTCTATAATATAATCTGTGTGTAAAATTTTCCCCAATGAGAAAATATGGCTTCAAATTATTTATGTAAAGGACAAAGACAAATAAGTGAAAATATAAAGAATGCAAAAGGAGAAAAATTTGTATTCTAAAATTATCTGGTCTGGCATGGAAACATGTTAGCAACCACAAGTCTGATTAGGCATTGTCACTATTGTAATTTAGAGCAAACTGATATTAACCAGGTTCAGATACTTGGTAAAACTACGATATACTAATATGTACTTGAAACTATCAACACATATAAGAGAGCTATGTCATCAACTTAAATGTCCCCATCTCATGCAAAATATTATATGCAAAGATACCTTTCAAATATTATTACTATCAGGCAATTCCTAAAGTATTTAAGAGAAATAAAAGCAAAATTCTTCTAATATTTGCATCTGTAAAAGTTCTGGTTGTAAAAGATCAGTGGAAATGTTTATATGCAGATAAATAAGAGAAAGGAAAAAATCAATAGAAAGGTTTTCTGAATAAAGAGGCAGCAATCCTTAGGATTATAACAACTGTATATTAATACACCCAATATAGTTTAATTGTTTGGTTATAAATGAACGTTGTAGTTGAGTAATTTAAACTCTCAACTAAGCTCCTATATCCTGAATCATACCAGTAAGGAAAGAAAACTGAAGGTCAGTGCAAAATTTCATAAACAGAAATCCCATGTGATTACCCTTGCTGCATGCATCCCCCAGATTATCAGGTTCAACCCTTTTCTGAGTGGAAGCTTTCTATCCATCAGTACTGAAGCAATAAACACATATGTCTGTTACTCTCACTTCTCCCTCCTCCCAGAATGACCTTCCCACAACTTGTAAAAAAAAAAATGTCTTCCCTTTTCAGTACTGAGCCCATGCATTACCTGTCTAGCGGCCAGATTACAGGAACACTGACGGGTCCTATTTTTGTGACTTATGTGTATTTACAGGACAGTAACAGTGCATCACATTTATATGCTTTTGTGTCTCTTTCCTCTCCTACTCCACTGAGAGCTTCTGAACTTTATTGAATTGAACTGAACTAAAATGAAGTGAACTAAAATGGAACTTAGCTTTCTTTATGTCTCTTGTATCAGTGTATTTCTTGGTAACTAGTAAGGAAACATATAAGGTGAATGAATGAGTGAATTAATTATTGAAAAAAAATGTTATTTTGTATTACTTTCCTCATCATTTGTGCTGCATAGTCTTGAAAAACTAGGAAGCTGGGAAACCAAATATACATGGGAGCTAAGCTAACCACATCTTTGTATCAGTTGGCTCCCCATAACTATAGCAGATGCATAAAAAATAGAAATAGAGTCCAGAATGAGAGTTGTAGCTCTAGAAAGGGCATTACAGGTCAATAATAGGTAAAGGAACATCAGAGTTACATAGATGCAAGAATAGAGACACTGCAATAACAGAGTAGAAGCAATGGGAGCATGCACAATCGTGTGCATGAGTTTGTGCATGTGTGTGTGTGTGTGTGTGCAAGTGTGTGTGTGCACACACACGTGTGTGTGTGTGTGTGTGTGTGTGTGTGTGTGTGTGTTTGAATTTTCCTCAAACCAAATCCCAAAATATATTAAGTGTGATAGAATTCTGCACTGGATCCATATGGCCATTGGCTATTTTTTTTGGTTGGGACTATTGATGACTGCTTCTATTTTTCTTAGGAGATATACCTATTTAATTTGTTTATCAGTTCTTGATTCAATTTTGGTAACGGGTATCTATCAGGAAAATTGTACATTTCATTTATATTTTCAAATTTTGTGGCATATAGACTTGTAAAGTAAGAACTAGTAATTCTTTGGATTCCCTCAGTGTCTGCCATTATGTCCTCCTTTTCATTTCTGATTTTATTGATTTTCATACTCTCCCTCTGCTTTTTAGTTAGTTTGACTAAGACTTTGTCTATCTCAAATAACCAACTCTTGGTTTCATTGATTCTTTGAATTGTTCTCTTTGTTTCTAATTTAATAATTTCAGCCTTGAGTTTGATCATTTTCAGCCACCTATTCCTCTTCAGTGTGTCTGCTTCTTTTTGTTCTAGAGCTTTCAGGTGTGCTGTTAAGTTGCTAGTATGGTATTTCTCCAATTTCTTTACGAAGGTGATTAGTGTTGTGAAATTTCCTCTTTGCACTGCTTCCATTATGTCCCAAAAGTTTGAATATGTTGTGCCTTTATTAGGGAATAGTTCTACCTCAAGACCCAGCTAGAGCACTTCTGGGTATATAGGCAAAAGATGTTATACCATACAACAAAGACATTTGCACAACTATGTTCATAGCAGCTTTGTTCCTAATAGCCAGAATCTGGAAACAATCTAGATGTACCTCAACTGAAGAATGGATAAAGAATGGATATTACACAATCAAATACTACTCACCCATTAAAAACAAGAAAATCATGAAGTTTGCAGGCAAATGAACGGATCTGGAAAAGATTATCCTGAATAAGGTAACCTAAACCCAGAAAGAAATGCATGGTATATATTCACTTATAAATGGCTATTAGCCACATAATACAAGATAACCATGCTACAATACACAGACATAAGGAAGATAAATAACAAGGAGGATTCTAGAGAGAATGCTTAATTCTCATTCAGCAGAGCAAAGAGACTAGACACTGGAATCAGTTGAAGAGAAGGAACAGGACAGAAGCCTACCATAGAGGTGCACTGAAAGACTCCACACAACAGGGGGATCAAAGCATATGCTGAGACTCACAACCAAACTTCGAGGAGGAAAGCAAGGAGTCTTATGGAAGAGTTGGGGGATAAAAGGATGTGGAGAGGACTAGAGCTCCAAAAGGAGACAAATGGAGCCAACAAATCTGGGCTGTGGGGGCTGAGTTGCAGCAGAGACTGATGCACCAACCAAGGACCACGCATGTTGGGGACATAGACCCTCTGTAAAGATGTAGTAAATAGGATGTCCTTACATCTATCCCAAGCTCCTGGTAAGTGAAGCCTTTCATGGGGCATGCCTTTTGGTCTGGTGCCCAATTATAAGTGAGTATATACCATGTGAGTCTTTCTGCTTCTGGGTTAACTCACTCATTATGATCATCTCTAGTCCTATCCATTTGTCCAAAAATTTCAGGATTTCCTTGTTTTTAATAGCTGAGTAGTATTCCGTAGTGTAAATGTACCACAGTTTCTTTATCCATTCTTCAACTGAGGGGCATTTAGACTGGTTCCAGGATCTGGCTCTTATGAATAAGGCTGCTATGAATACAGTTGAACATATATCCTTGTTGTGTAGTGGAACATTTTGACTCTAGGTAAGAGAAATTGTCAGGTCCCAGCCCATTGGAAAAATCAAATCAGAGTTCACCTGAAAGAAGGAGTGGGGATTGAAAGTAGGGTACAGAGATGCGAGAAATAATGAATCAAGTCAGGAAATTTCTGATCAAGATTCCTTTTAATGCCAACTAGCAGGAACATATATAGAGCAAGGTCAATAGGATCTATTCTTATCTCACTCACCCTAGCCCCTGGGCAAGACTATAATAGCCAAATCGCTCCCTGTAGAACTTCCTAGTTCTCTGAGTAGTACCTTGTAAGACTTCCTTGATCCTCTGGGAGGTTCCAAGTTGGGACTTCCCTACTTCTTTCAAAGGTAAATAGTCCAAGGATAGCCTAGAACAAAAGACCTCGAGAGGCAAAGGTCAGCAACTCGAAGGTCACAGCATACAGCCTAAGCACAGGATTTCTGACATGGCAGAATTTGGCATGGCTTCCCACAAGAAATATAGGAGATGAGGAAATAGAAAGACCCAGAGGGTCCTAGAAACCTACAGGAAGAACATCGTGATGGGTGGATTGAACAGGGGGTTCTGCTCAAACTATTGCAGTAACCAAGGACAATACAATAGTAAACATCGAACCCCTACTCTGATCTACCCAATGGACAGGACATTCTCCAAAGTTATGTGGAGAGTGGGGACTGACTTTGACATAAACTCTGGTGCTCCATATTTGACCAGGTGGGGAGGCCTGGCGGCACTCAAAAAAAGAATAATCCAGCTACCAAGATGAGACTTAATAGCCTATGACCATATAGTGGGGGAGGAGGTCCCCCTTGGTCATAAACCTAGGGGAGGGGAATAGGATGAAAGTGGGAGGGGGAGAGTATTGGGAGGATACAAGTGATGGGATAACAATTGAGTTGTAATCTGAATAAATTAACAAAAGTTAAAAAAAAAGAAAGAAAGAATTGGAGGAAGAAAAAAAAGACGTTGTAGATAGGTGACCCAGTCTCCTTGTGGGTCCTATAATATGGGGAGTATAGGCTACCTCTGACATGGACTACTACTGGTGCCCACTAATTGATCACTTCCCCGTGAACGGTTGGCTATGCCAGGCAACAGAGGAAGAGGATGCAGGCATTCTAGATGAGGTTTGATAGGCTGAGGGCAGATGGTAGGGGAAGAGTTCCAAGTACTAGGGAAGGGAGAGATGGGGGAAGGGGTGGGACTTGGAAGCAAAGAGGCAGGGGCCTACAATCAGGATGTTTAGTGAAAGAATTAAAGAAAAATTTAATGTATTAAGTCATCTTTAGAAATTAAACAACTAACCACTATGTTTCAATATTATTTATAGCACTCTACTGAATCAAGTGCAAAATTTACATACATTGTTTTTGTTTTGTCACTCTTGAAAACTGAGGTGAAAAAATACAATCTGTTAATATTCCTCTAGCAAACTCATTAAAATATCCTAATGTTGTTTTAACTGCCACAGCTGTGTGTTTCTCAGTGCCACAGCAGCTTCTTCAAAGTTCATATAAAAGTACAAAATAGGTTATTTTCTTATGGTAGAACCTGGTAAAAAATAAATGCTATCTAGTGACAGCACATATTGGTGAGGATGTGGAGAAAGGGAAATGCTCCTCCATTGCTGGAGGGAGTACAAACTTGCACAACCACTTTGGAAATCAATCTGGTGCTTTCTTAGAAAATTTGTAATAGTGCTACCTCAAGACCCAACTATACCACTCCTGGGAATATACACAAAAGATGCTCCACCATACAACAAGGACATTTGCTCAACTATGTTCATAGCAGCTTTACTCGTAATAGCCAGAATCTGGAAACAACCTAGATGTCCCTCAATGGAGCAATGGATAAAGAACTGTGGTACATTTACACAATGGAATACTGTTCAGCTATTAAAAACAAGGACATCTTGAAATTTGCAGGCAAATGGATGGAACTAGAAATGATCACCCTGAGTGAGGTAACCCAGACCCAGAAAGACATGCATGGTATATACTCACTTATAAATGGATATTAGCCCAAAATAGATGTCCTCTGAGAGACTCCACCCAGTGAGGCCATATGCCAAAACTCCAGGTGAGTGTGGTATGGAAGAATAGGGGAAAGGAAGGACCCAGAGAATTCAAGAGCCCTCATGAGGAGACCATCAAGGCTGGAGGGTCTGGACTCAGGGGCCTTGCACAACTGTTGCACCAAGCAAGGATAATGAATGCAACAAACCTAGACCCCTTTTGCAAATCTAGCCAATGGACAGCTCATTTTGCACAGTTGTGGGGAGAGTGGGAACTGACTTTGACATGAACTCTGGTGCCCCCAATTTGATCTGGTGCCCTTGTTGGAGAGGCTCAGCAAACACAGAAGTGGAAGCAGGCTACCCAGATGAGACCTGTTAGGCTGTGGTCATATGGTGGGGGAGGATGTCCCTTTCTGCCAGAGGTCTAGGGGAAGGGAACAGGATGAAAGAGGGAGCGCAGGGGTGGGGGGACAGTAAGATACAAGTAAGAAATAACATTCAGTATGTAATCTGAATAAATTATAATATTTTTTTAAAAAAGAAAATTCCCATTTCTGTGGTTTGATAAATGATTGGGTAAACAGATCTTAAATGACCTATTTATGAGAGTGTTTTAGAGAAAACTTAATGAAACATTGTCTACTTTAGCTACAAAACTAGATAATTGCTTAGAATTATTTTTCTATATGATTAAAATAAAACATCTTTCTAATTCATCTCATCCCTATTCAGATAATACAAAGGAAGTGCATTTCCTGAACAGGTAAAAATGGGCATGATAATCTAGAAAATTTTAATGGTAACACTTTGTAAGTGATGCAAATTATCTTTCCTGTTGACGTGGAATATTAAAAGATGATTTATTACTCTAAGAGATATAGCTTATCTATTATTGGCTATAAAATGTCTCCAGACCATTAAGTAACTTATGATTTTCATTGATCTGTAGTTTGAGTCTATATTTTTAATAGTATATACTTAAAGCAGGTTTTTTAAGCCCAAGTAAAATTAAACAAACACATAAATAAGGATTCAAGGTATCTCCATGGAAAATTATCCTTGCAAGCACATTTCAAGTACAGTTTCTAAAATCTGGAAGTTTGTTATTCTTGTTTCTTCCATGGTCTTTCCAGAGAGATAGTGCTATGCCGTGAGATAGGAACACAGTCCCAATTGATACTTTCTCATTCCTTTCCATTTACGTCATCCGTATTCTAAAGGACGAGGCACGCTTGTTTATGTAAAGTTTAAACTTTCAATTCTTTTAAATATTTAATTGAAGTTTGATGAATTTCACATACTGAAAAATACTAAGTGAGATCACCATGTAGATGCCATTGATGGAAGAAGTAAAAGAACATGCTATACACAATTACATGTGATACACAGTGACACACTATACGTAATTATATTCTATCCAGTCAGATACTATACAAAATGATGATCTATGATACTCAATGATAATCTATACACCATGATGCACACAACAATTACATATGATGCATGAGGCTATCACATATGATGATACACAACGATGACACACTATACACGATGAGATATACTGTACACAATGATTGATCTACCATACACAATTATGATGTACTATACACAACGACATACCATACAATAACTTCCCATTGTGCTATGTAATATAGAAGAAATGTTTTTCCTCTCTGTGCATATTTCTAATGCAGGGTACAAATGAAACCAGGCAAAATATCAATGGTCTTCAAATAAAACTATTTAGGGGCAAACAAATGAACTAAAATACTCTGATTCTTAGAATATAAATCAGGCTAATCATATGGGTGACAGTGTGCCTGTCACAGGTTACAGCTATTTTGTGACTTTTTCTGGGGACAAATAAGTTTCTATTCATCCTAAATAGGACACTGAAAACATACTGAGGAAATTATTTAAATTTGCCTATCTTGAAGAACTAATTAACTTATTGATGTTACTTAGACAAGGAAAGGTGAGGAAATCCTTTCAGGATTATTGTTAACTAAGAGGCAGTTTTAGTATGAGGAAAAAAAAAATGATCGGTGAATAAATGAAAGTTCACAAAAACTGCATCCCTAGAGCTCCCTGAACAAGCTGCCAGAAGTTCCGCAGAGTCTGCCTTCTCCCAGCAGTTGGTTTCTGGATTCTCATAAGATGTGCCCCAAGACATTTCCTGAGCTACCTCGTCATCACCATGACAATGCCTGTCATGTATGTAAGTGGTACTACTCCACATCCATGTGGGCTATTTTACTTAATCCCGAACATCAACTCATCAGGCATGTACTGCTTTCATTTACGTTGAAATGTTTAGCATTATCAACGCAAGTACTTTTCTTTTTTAATTATATTTCTCCTTCCTAATTCATCCCCAAACTTCACCCTCCTTTCCTACTGACACAACCCTATGTTCTTTCTATCTCTTAGAAATAAAATCAAATGCACCAAACATCTAAAAAAAAAAAAAAAAAAAAAAAAAAAAAAAAAGCATGCACATATACCCACGTGCACACATACACACTCACATCCACAAATGAAGTCTGATTTGTGTTGGTCAAGCACTACTGAGTATGAGCCTTGCCTGGACAGTGGGTGACATACCCAGTATCTCTCCTTTGAAGACAACTGATTTTTCTCCACACACAAACTATTAATTGCTATTAGCTTTGTGGTTAAGGGTGGGTCTGTGTGCTCACTGCTTCTATTCTAGGATATTGTCTAGTTTGAACTTGTGTAGCTCTTGTTCATTCTATCAGTGTCTGTGGCTTCAGACACGCATCAGCCTCATTGTGTCTAGAAGAGTTATTCCCTTGAATTGTCCACCACCCCTGCCTCTTCCTTTTAACTCTTCGTCTTCATAGATCCACGTCTGGGGAGGAAGGATGGAATAAAGACATCCCATTTAGAGCTGAGTGATCCAAACTGTCCAACTCCAGCACCTTTCTCAGTTGTAGCTCTCTGCCTCAGTTACCACCTACAACAAAAATTTCTCTGGTGCAGGGGGAGCAGTGTATTAGCCAATGAGTATAACCGTATATCACCAGGAGTTGTTTTATTGCTTTGTTCGTCTAGCACAATAATAGTACTAGATTTTTTTCATAAGTCCTGTAACCTATGACATTTTAGGCTCTTGGCCATTTTAGAAGTATAAAATATGGATTCTATCTCATGAAACAGAACTTAAAACCAATAGTTAAAAAAAAAACTGATTATTTCCCATAACATTTGTGCCACTACTGCAAAAGTTTGTGTAAACTAGCCACATTTATAGTATGAGGAATGGGAAAAGCAAGAATTTGACCTGTACAATATGTTTCTTTTTTAATGATACTATTAAATTTTTGAGAACTTTGTACATGCATAGAATATCTTTTGATGAAATCTATGTCTCTTCTTCTCTTACATATCCCCCTACCCCACAACACCGATTTCCTCTACAAACTTGATTAGCTTATTTCTAAACCCACGGGCTTTTGTGATGCCTGTACATGCAGGGGAATAAGAAAATCTACAGGAACATTGGTAGTAAATATCTATGTTCATATGTTAAAACATTTATTTTTCTGTTACATATGTTTCTCCCTTAACTTGAGTGACAGCTTTGCATTGCTATTACTTTGAGAAAGTCATTTAAGTAAAACATAGGGTGCAACTCAGAGAAATTTTCACCTTAAAGATACCAATGGACTCTGGAGACTAAAATAATTTTTCATAGTATTTAATTTCTATTTTAACCCAGGAGTCACTAAATTTAAGAGTGTTCACATGGACTTTTCACTGCTCAAACTTTCACCGTGTGCCATTTTGTTCTGATTATTTTGTGATGATAAGCATGAAGACCTTGATAATGCTCCAGAAAGCTGAAACACTTAGAGCCTGTTTTCCCCTTGTTATTTCTTAGTTTTTGCATATTCTTACCAAAATAATCTCTCCTTTTTAATGTCAATGTGACTCTGATGTAACAATCAGAAAAATGAAAATAACGGTTGATATTAAAACAACGCTTGATGACTGTACACCTATGTGAACAAATCCATGAGCTGCCTGACTTGGTCACATTCACTGTCTTCATATAATACATATTAATAGAGTCTTGGGCCATACGTCATTGTGTTCAATTCTTTATGTCCATGTTTGTTCTGTGCCTTTTGAACTACTTGCTCATATTTTCTCTGTTCCTTATCTCTGCTTTGCTCTTTGTCCCCTTTTCCTCAACTTTATTTTACCTTATAATACAATATTTTAGAAACAAGAAATTTGTAAACTATATAAATGAAGCCCTTTTTTAAAAAGTTGCTTTAAAGGATCTTTGAGTATGGGAATATATTTTCCAGGGGGGAAAAAAAGAGAGAAGTAAGCTTAGTAAAGTGAGGAATGGAGAAAAGAGAGATACAATTTTGAGCAATTTTGCAAAACAAAAAATGTAAAACTTTATAAGGAGAGTAAGGAGAGGAAATCTCTAGTCAAATAAAAAGACTGGACCCTGGCAACATTGGTCAATGACAAGTGTTAATGATGTAGAAGAGGCTTTCTAGAATAAATTTGTTTGTAAATTCAACATAAAGTTCCTACCATCATCTTAAAATTTGACCTAAGCACATTACATATGAGAATGGTTCTTTAGATGAGATTTTCGGAAATATAGGAGAAAAATGGGATCATGTAATGGTCTAGTTCAGTATGGCAAGGACAAAGCAGACTAGAGATGAAAACAAAAGCTCTTCTTAAGGCACAAGCAGGAAAGAAATACTCCAGAGAAGGCTGAGTACATTTAGGGACCATTTGTATGGTTCCCATAGAGAGTTTTGGTCACCTGGTCTCACTCAGCCAGGCATCCCATTGACAGTGAATGCAGAATGCTGTTTAATGGAGAGTAGGCAGAGTAGAAGACAGGGTTCTTTTGAAAAATTGATCATCAAATACTAAGTTAAAGGTCACTAGGATCAGGACATTTGGGGGGGGGCATATAATATAGTACAACACAGCAAAAAGCTGGAAGAATAGTCATTTTTAAAGTTTCCTCCCTGGAAAATGATAGATGTTTGAGAAAATAGCCATGTTTAACATGATTTGAACATTGTTTTGCACATACATGTAATAAAATATCACATTACACTACCAGTATGCATCATTTGTACATTTTCATTTGAACCCAAACCATCTCAGTGAATGCAGTTTGTATGTACAGAAAAAAAAAAAAGCTTTACAGGAATTACTTTTTAAGTATAGGTGATGTAAAAATTAAAGAGATTTGGTCAGATGATTCAAAGCTTTTGTATTTCCTGAGAAGCTGCTGTTGCCTGAGGAAAAGGGTTGACTAAAATTCAACCATTTGATTTCCTTTTCCATCAACTAACTTTTAAGAAAAAACTCAACTTGACTCAGAACAGTTTTATGAAGTTTACCTTTTGAAATATGATTTTCACAGGCTTCATAAATATTTGTTTTTTATTAAATAGGAGACCATCATCTCTGAGTGTTGGCGTGTGGGTACCTGATCCTCATAGGTAGGCAATGTCTCAGGTCTGAGGGTCCTGTTACTTGGGAATTCGATGTTCGTATTCCACAGGTAACAAAGCAGATATTACATGCTGCCATAGTAACTGATACAGTACTCCACAAACTATGATGCTTTCCTAAATAGTGCACTTTACTGTGGCTGCCATTGCTGCTTTACTTTATTGAGACTCTTAAGAACCAGGTCAATATTAGAAAATTGGACATCAGCCCAATCATTAGATTGTGTTGACAGCTTCCCTATGCCAGTACTCGAATCTCAGGTCCTCACACTTAGCAGACAGAGGAGACTTCTGTTTCCAATAAGCTCTTGACAAAAAGGATCTATGAAGTCAGACTGATAACAGAAGTATGTGCACTGTGAGGAAAAGAATGAAACTATGTGACAAAGTGCAGACTTTCTGATTGGGCTTTGCCTGTGAGATTTCATTAAGCTTCCTGGCAAACGCATTGGTATGAAAAGCCACACAGGTTTAGCAAACCTGATGAGCAGTTAATGTTAATTTTGAGATAGAGTTTCTGTTTCCACGTTAAAGACTTTCTTTAAGACCTGTAAGCTGCCAAATGAAACATGTGGTATCAATGTGTATATTTATCCTAGTGAAGAAAGCCACATTTCAATCTCCATGTTGTGTCTAGACCAAGCACCTCACAGCAAATATCATAGTGAACCCAAGTTAGAGTCATCATACAACTGTTACAGTTTGCAAGTATTAATCTCTTTACAGAGAAGGATAAACTTTGTGCTAATTAAGTTCAGATTAAATTTTCCCTTACTGTTTAAGTATGATAATAATAGTCATTAGCTATTTTTGTTTAGTTTAAATTTTATCTTCTAGACTATTACATTTACAGAAATATCTGATATCTCAAAATATTTAAATGCAAATGGTTACATAAATGGCATGAGTGACACATTATATATTATTTAAAACTACATGACTCATTTATCTAGCAAGTCCTACTTAGGATGTAGAAGAAAATATGGGTTGAATTTTGAATGACAGAAATCAAAATTATTCAGTCATATTTGTCCTTACTGGATATTGAAGCATCCCGTACCCCTTTATGTCATAACTTTAAAAAGCTGGAATCACATCCACCACATGACCCAGTTATACCATTCTTGATCATAAACCCACAAGATTCTATACCCAATATAGGGATACCCATGTCATGTGGATGCAGCCTACATGTTCACCAACAAATGAAAGATCAACAGAAACATGGTAGGTTTATACAATGGATCTTAATCAAATTATAAGAAAATAGAATTATTTTTAAAAAATTAAAAAGAAAATAAAATTATGAGATCTACAATAAATGGATGAAGCCAGAAACAATCATTCTGAGTGAAGCAACCAAGGCCCAAAAAGTTAAGTGTCACATCTTGTATAATTGTCCACTGATAGAGTTAGATGTAAGGATCGTTTGCCAATGAGTCTAAGGAAACATTGCTCACAATAAAAATACTCATCTTGGGGAAGTGGATTTCTTGAAGAACAACAGATAATATAAACTTGCATGCCTAAAGAATGCACTTAATTTATTTGACATGGTTACTATCTATAAAGGTTTTGCAAACACCAATTAAAGAAGAGTCAACCATTGCTCCTGGTAAATAAATAGCTTCCCACAAACCTGCTACATTGTCTCCAAGTAAAATGTCCTTTGTGTAATTTGGCAATTACCTTACAAATAAGCTAGTTATCATTAGTAAAAATCCGCTCTTCCACCTCACTTTTTCCCATGCAGCACTTTTCGGGTGTTTTGAAAGTCTTTCTGCAGCATCCTAATCCTGGGAATACCCAGGAGATTTGACACTCCACTGATCACATGATGTTGCTCTTTGAAATAGCCATTTCGGATATCACTGGCCAAGAGGAGTTGGACCTCTTCTTGACCTTCCATCTCTTACTTTGCAGTTTCAAAACAAGGCTACCCATTATGCTTTTTCATAAAAAAAAAAAAATTGACCTCCCATGAATCTACAAATATAACTACTGTTCCCTATTTTCTCTAGTTTCGTTTCTAAACATTACTGGAGCACATCCTAAAACAGAGTAATGTACAAATCAATAGGTTTCTTCTTCCTTTTTACATGTGCATATTATTGGTTCATTAGAACTAACCTCCCAGCTCTGTGTATTAGATGAAACTCGTGCATGTGTGCCATTTCCCTAAATCATATTTTCTCTACTGAGCATAACATAATCACATTATGCTCAGGAACACCAGACATTTCAGAATCAAGCTTCAAAGATCAGATTCCAATGCTGAACAGTCAACAAAAAGTACAAAGATGTGAGAAATATGGCATTAAAGTGTGCTTGTTTCCAATGTCAGACCTAAGACAAGGGAGCAAAGCAACTCCTTTTTCAGTTCTGCACATTTTCTCAAATGGGTGCAAAAACACTAATAAGCAAGGGCAGCTGCAAACACAGGGCACTCAATAAGATGACTCTGAACACACACTTCAATACAGTTGTGAGGAAAACCACTCTCTCCTCAAATGAATGAATGAGTGCACTTTAGTATCTGTCAAAGGAAGACTCACTTGTAGTTGTTCTAGTGTTCTCTGACAGCAGGAGACAGTCTTGTCTAGACATTACTTCTACTCTATCTGGAGAACTAGTGCCCATCTAACTGTTAGTAGCATCAAAGGCTACCGGGGAAGCCACATCAAGTCTGTACTATAAAGCTTGCCCATCAGAAACGGATCCCATTGGGAAACTGTAGATGACTCTCCCATACATGTAGTCTGTCTCCCAATGCTGTGTATAAGTGGACAGAGGGAACAGAATTTTTTTCTGCTGATTCTTTGTCATAAGGCTTTTTACAGACCCATTTCCTCCTGTTTCTACAAACACTATGACCTGAAAGAAGCCCTGTGTCTCTCTAGGATAACATTGGCACATTGAGAGCATCTTCAGAATGAATGCAGGCAATTTAGAGACTGCAGGTCACACAGTCCCAACGTGCAGCTGTTTTCACACTTGTTAGCATACAAGCACCTACAGAACTTAAAAAATATATTTATTTTTCAGCACTCTAAATTCAGGGTCTCCCTGCAAGCTATTAATGCTGCCAATTATTTCCTGAATGTGTCACTGGCCTCCTTTTCTGTACAGCCACTCCTCTCAACATGTTTCTGCTTTCCTCGTTTCTCAATTATCCCCCACCATTCTCACTCACAGATCGGCCTTGCCTCAGTGCAAACTCCTTCATCTCCCTTGGAAACATTTCAACCATAGCTCCTAATGAGTTATAAAAAGACCACAAAAAGGGAAACGAAATCCAGGTTGCATGGTAGTGATCTATTCGACGCTGTTTTCTAAACTTAACTGTTTGAGTCCTACACTCCTGTCCTGTCTGAGACTTCTCTGACTGTCCCCTGAATCCATGTATCTGCTTCATTCTTCGCTCATTTCTTCCTTTTACTCTTCTCCAATAATTCTCTGCCATTGTTCATTTTTGAAGGCTGAGTTCTTAATCTGTCTTTTAGCTTTGATCAATACAGCTTTGCCTTCCTTTTTAAAAGCACATTCTCCAATTAATTCTGTCTTGGAAGGAGGCATTGGTATAGATATGAAAGGTTTGGTCTCTGCAGCCAGACTTTTCAGATCTAACATTGGCTTTGCCACTTATTTTATACTTTGAAGAAATGAACTACATTGTCTGGGTTTTCATCTTCTCATCTGTAAAATGGGAATAAAACATCATCCCTCATGCTCTTATCTTTATGTGACTCATTCTTTCAAGATCATTTAGAAATATGCTTATATTCAGTGGCCACTATGGAAACTTATTAAATTAAATGTCAAGTATCTTTCATCATGCAGAACTATCATGATAGCATGACTGAGCAACATTGAATTAAATGTAAACAGATAGAGAAATGAGTTGAACAGAGGAGGAACAAAAATAGATTTGAGGCAGAGCAGTGGACAAACTTAAAAGCAAAAACATTTTTAAATAATTTAACTTTTTATTGACAATAGATTATTTCTTTGTAATAGTTTCTGATCATGTTTTCTCTCCCCCAAGTCCTGCTAGATTTTTTTTCAGAGAAAAGTGATTTATGAGGAATGAAGTAGGCAGCCTCTAAGACAATGGCCCATTTGTTCATAAACACATGTTCTTGGTAGGGTGCACAAAAGCAGGCCGCTGAAAAGGTAGAAGGTAGAGTGGGAAAGGTACTGAGGGTAAAGCCAGTGTCTCATCAGGAAAGTAGCATCATCAACCCATCTGCTTCCTGCCTTTGGAGATCTTCTTCCCTTTCCTCATCACAGAACAAGCAGAGTCCTCCTTCACATCTGACTGCTAACACCAATACCAACCATGTCAAGGGCTAAAGGGTGCTGGCATAGCTACCAGGACAGTATGGGGCCCTTCTGTCCCTGATCAGTGTCCAGGAGTCACAGGGAAGGACAGAGCCAGCTTAACCATGAAATTTGGCTAGCAGGCAATGAGCCTGAGACAGCCTTGCCAGTCACTCCTTCAGGAATTTCCTCTTCTCACTGGGGTCACTGTGTTTGCTCAGGAGCCAGCAGCAGGAATCCCTGTCCTGCAGGAGCTGAAGTATGCTCTTCTGCAGCTGCTTAGCAAACAAACATCTTCAGGATGAAATACTGGATGGTCTAGGGGATGTGGCTGCAGATGCGGTGATGAGGCTCCAGCCATGGATGAGTTCTCTCTTATCTACTGCAAGGCTCCCTTGTTAACTTGGTCCTGACAGTCAATGATCTATCTGCTCCATCTGGAAGTGAAGTTGGATCAACCTGCCTGCTTCCTGCTCTTGTTCTAATCTGATATCTTCAAGTTTGGACCTGGTAGTTCTGTGAAGGTTAAAGAACTCCTAAAAATTGTTTCCAGAAACACTTGAAAAGGTGACTCGTGTCATTTCTTGTTGGAAATTCCTTTTGATCTCCTTACTCTAAAACAAAAGATCATTTCGGAGCCTGTTGAATAGGTGGCATTCTCCCTCCCCCATATTCTCTTCTCCTTAAATTATGGCATTGATAAAAGTGTTGTTATTTTTGGTCAAGAAGAAAGCTTTTGCACTGTCGTCTTCTGATATGTCTGTGCCGTACTTCTGTAGCTCTTCACTGGCGCTCTGGTAACACCCCTTTACTTGATTTTCTAACAAAGGCAGAAATTTACAGATGTGTGAGATGAGCTCCGTGGTCAGACTCTCTACCAGGCAGGGCACTTTGGCCTTCCCATTCTCCGGAAGAATTCTGAAGTGTGGGTGTTCCTTGAAGAAAGCTTGCTCCTTCTGCAGGGCCTCAGCTAGGCTCAGCTGCTCCTGCGTGGCTTGCTGAGCCCTGAACTAGACTATCACGTAGCCCTTCTTCAGGTGGCTTACTAGGCCCCAAACCTCATCAAGGACCTTGTATTCAGTACCTCTGTCCACCAGATGGGGCGTGGTCAAGATCTCTATGGACCTGTCCCCTTCAGGGTCCGCCTCCTGAGCCATGCTCAAGGCCTTTGTGGTGGCAATGTCCACATTGCTGGAGACCACCACCAGGTGGATGGTCTTGTGTTTTGGGATGTATATCCTGATAAGTCTCTTGATCTGGTGTCCTGTGTCTACAGGCTGGTTGCCTACAGTCACCCTGGTAATCCCAGACTGATCAATCAGAGTCAGGTGTGGAACATTCAGTGAGCTGGCATCCAGGCTAATGAGGTTATCACTGATCTCCAGCCCGACCCCAGCAATGAAGTTCTGACCTTCGTTAATGGCCTTTTCCACCTATGAGGGATCAGAGATCTCAATGACCTCGCCTCTCCACTCCTTTCCCTGATGCAGCTTCTTAATTTTCAGCACCAGAGGGCACCTGGAGACAATACCACTGCCTTTGGGGAGGACCACTCCCGATAGTGCTTCCAGCACAGAGTTCTTTCCTGAGCTCTGGTCCCCAATGACTACTCTGGCAGGTCCTACTCCACAGCCAGGGCCCGCAGGGGATTGATGAGGTCGATGCAAGGCTGCACCTTGTCCTCATAATTCCTGATGAGGTTGATCACACACTGTTAGTTTCTCTCTTCTAGGCCATTCTCTCCATTGGGCAATGGGACACTGGGTGAGGAGACTGAAGCAGGGCATCTGCTTTCTTCCGTGCTATGAACCATGTTCTATTTCTTCTTCCAATTGGACGCCCGTTCCTCACTTGGTGACAGAGAATCCCTCCTGGATCCTTTCCACCCAACACCACACCAAATCTGCACCCTTCCATTCTCTCCCTCATTAGAAAGCACACAGACAGCTAAAACAACACTCAAACTAGCATAGGACAAAACAAATGAATGGAAACAAAAGCAGCTCTAGAAAAGGTACAAGAAATACATAGAGATGCATGCAGAGACCCACCCATTCACACACACACACACACACACACACACACACACACACAGAAATCATATGAAAACTCAAAATTGGAAAGCATAACATATGAGCAAAAGAACTGTAAGGTTAAAAATATACTCAAATTACCACGAGACAGAAACCACAACATATCCATGATATGTTTGTTGTATATATAATGCTTTATGTGTGTGTGTGTGTGTGTTTATATTATTTATATGTGTGTATTAGTAACATGTATGTTTTTATATATATGTTATATAAATATAATTATGTATGTATGTGTGTATGCATGTACATATGTATGTTCAAGGCTTTCCCAGACTTTACTGTTATTTTCAGCTGGAATAATTAAGACTGAGACACAAGCTAATCAGTATGTGCAGCAAGAAGGAAGACATTCCAGCACACTTCTGCACACTAAAGTCATTGTAGATAACAATAATGTACTATACATGCTGTAGATGACAAAACACTCAAAAATGAATCTTGAAAGTTTTTTTTTACCATAAATGACAAATGTTTCTGAAAACAGGCAAGCTTAACCTGATTTAAACATTGTAATATATATCACAACATCACTTGACACTGCATTAATGTTTATGTATCCAACAAAAGAAAATTTAAAATTATAATACGAATAAGGCCCAGTTGATTCTCCTATAAGATCTGGAATAAATCCAGGAAACATTTAAAGGGAGAAATGGTGAAGAGAGCAGAAAGGAGACATGGGAAGGAAGAAATCCACACAGATAGACAAGGGTTTTAGATTAGGCATGAAGCAGGATAAAGGGGTCTGGGCTGCATGATGCCCAGGACAGAAGCCTGTTACACACTGTTTAGTCACTGAGTGGCAACAGCGCTACAGGGCAGAAAAAATGCCTGTATTAGTGTGTGTACATATTCTGGTATTTTCGCAGTATGCCCAAATAAAGAATATCTGTGAACCACATTCAATTCATGCATAGTAGTCATTTTTAGAAATCAAAATATGATAAAAGAATACATCTTAAAAGAGTTCTGTCTTGACAATAAATCTCCGACTTTACTTATCTTCCTTAAAATGTTCCCTGATAGCCCACGAAGTTGAAACCTCTTACTGTCAGACTCAAAGTGACAGGATAAGTTGTTGTTGCTGCTGCTGCTGGTGGTGGTTTTAGTTTTGTTTATGTGAATATTTTATGTGAAAAGAACTAACTGACAGAAGAGTTTCCAAATACATGTGTGTGTGTAAACATACGATGGTTTTTCCTTTGTTGGAGTCTTGCATTCACATTCAGCATTCAAGAGAAATCACTGGCCCGTTCAACCATTCTTCCAGCAAGTCTGTAATGAGACTGTTCTATCTATCAGCCAGACACAATTTTATATAGTAGCAATCACAAGATGTTTAAACAGGTCCTGACCTCCCAGCCTGGAATTCCTACACAGGAAAAATAAATGATTAGAGTAGAATGCTGCGTGCGGTCTGACTGAGATTGCAGGGAGGACGACTGATGCATCATACTACTGAGGGCAGAGCTGTTCACCTAATCAATAACTTCATCCATATAACACCCTGTCACTCTCACTGTAACGACTTCTATCCTCGTAGATTGGGGTGTCTTCACTAGGCTGGATTTATTCTCGTGGCTCAAGTGCTTCGGATTCACAATGCTTCCCTTACTTCTCATTTCATTCATGGGTTGACTTTGCACTGCGTCAACATAGCCGAGCTAAAACTGCTTTCCGTAAATCTTCTCACTGTCTGCACGGGTCCATTAGGGTGTGCCATAAGACACACTTAATCAAGGCTTGGAAAGAGAAAAGGAGGCAACAGCCATTCTCATAGGAAGTTCACTGTGAAGCATCAGCGGTCATCACGGCTCTTCCACCTTGCCGATTACCTGCTGACTTTGCTCAAAGAATGATCAGCAAGCCAGGCCTGTAGCTCCTGTCAGTCTTGAATTTTATATCTGTCCTGTGCTCTTAGTAAACACATGGTTAAGACTAGTACTTCGCTGGTGTGTACAGGGCCTCTGGTGTTCCAGGAAGCAGTTTATCCAGAACAAACACTCTTCTACATCTGACCGGTTAGGATTCATAGTGCGTCCCTTGTCCATTCATGACAGGGCTAGAGGCAAAACCCCATGTTCACATCCCTCATTTTCTAGAGGATTTGATGAGTTTCTTACACCCATTGGTGAACAGGAACAAAATGCTTGTTAACCAAACTTCAAGATTCTCTTTCCCAAGGTCCTTGATTGAGACAACAAGCATACCACTCCATTCTAAAGGCTCCCTCAGGTGAAACATTCTTAGTTCTATTCCATGCCCTTCTTCAGTGCACTCCTCCACTCCCCTTTTCTTTTCTAGTCCTTATTCTCCTCTCTATCAATGGAACTCCTAGAATAGATGGATCTCTCAAGGGCACAGCTTCTTTCTGATGCAAGCCTCCCTCCCCACTCCCTTTCCACTAGTCATTTTTGTCAAAGTAAATGTGGCAAGAAACAAAGCAATGCAGGCAAGGAAGATATCCAATTCCACTAGAGTGGGAGGAGGAGATGAGCTTCATTCAACCCAATCGGAAGTCCAAAGGTGAGCTGGGGGAGGCACTAGAGAAAGTGTGTCCATCGCTGGGTTTTTTCCTGCAGGTGCACGTGTTTCTTTGTGATTAGTGATCTCTTTTTGCTAACTGATTCCTGGAAATTATTCCCAAACCCCCCCACATGCAGGAGAAAGGAGACTTTCTCCTTCCATGCTCACATTTCAATGAGATTATTCTAAGGTCCCTGAGAAAGGCATTTTCTAGATGATATAACAGACTATAAGCTACAAAGTTGCCACATGATTTAAAGAAGCAGATAAAGAATGTATACATCTAAATAACCTAATGAAAATGGTCTAAGAAAAGAGATCTCAGGTCACAGTTAGGAAAAAGCCTGTCTGCAGTTTATTCAAGTGGGAGGAAGGTGAAAGTCGAGGAGTCTTGGTTACTCTAAAGCCAACTCCTAAAGTTATCATCACTAAATTCAAGTGTTTGTCTTTACCCTCTCTCCTATCCTGCTGGATCTTCTCTACTTAGCTGAACTACCCATGCCACCAGCTCTGGGACAAAGACTGCAAGTTTTCCCGAATGCTACTCATTTTTGGAAGCCATGTGAGAAGAGTGTAGTTGTAGCTTTTACTCATGAGTCTTTCTTTGTCCCAATTTTGTAGTCAGTTCTACTGACCTGAATCTTTCCCTGCAGAGCATCTCAGGCCACTATCAGGAGTGAAGTACTGAAAGAGTGTCCATCAGCTCAGTTCACTGTGAAGAATTAATGACAACACAGTAGTCAGCACTATGCAGAGTTGTCCTGGGTCTCTGACTGGCACCTAACATGCCACCTTAACTGACAAAGTTCACTTATAGCTTCTTAAATGAAAATTTTTAGTATCTTCAATCAACCTAATTGAATAAAAGCACAATGGCCTTTTATTGCATAAATGCTAAAAATAAACTTGAGATAAACAAATACATAAAAGGTTTTCAACTATTTCTACAACTCTTTTATATAAATTAGTTTGCCAAATGCCCCACTGTCACATAGGAAGAGTAAAGGGGAGAAGGCTTTATAAAAGATTTGCCCTCCTTTTGAATGGCTTCTCCTCACATTCTGAAAACAAGTTCTCCAGTTAAATTATTGTCACTAAGACATTCTGATAATCATTGGATGCCAACTGACATTTGGTCATTGCCTCTGTTTCCCACTATTATACTCAAAGCACACCGTGTTTCTGCATCCGGAATGATGCCCATCCACTAGACACCTGCTGAAGTTCATTACAAAACAGCTTTCTTCTTCCTACTCACAGACTTCAAATTCAATCAAACCTCATGTGCAAGAACCGGTTCTATTTCTGTTTGCTGATTTGTATCTTCATAACCTGCTGTAGAATATTGTTACAGCCACAACTCATCTCCTAGCTTTAGAGTTTTTCCTTTTAGCCAGAATTATAAACCAGGAATGTTAAAAAGTCAAGCTAAGCTAGGAAATGTAGCAGATCCCCGACTCTGAAAACATCAAAGACTCTTCTTTGATACAAATATACAGTTTGAATCCCTAAGCATGGACATCAAAGCCTTCCCTTCTTCATGCTAATCTCTCACAAGATTTTAGTCTTTGTGGTCCAAGAAATTACAGAAGGCAGACAATTATATACATACGTGGCAAGGAATATCTAGGAGTTCATGATTAGTAGTTTCCATGCATTACCAGGTAATGAAATGCAAACAATGAAAAGTAAGAGAGAGTGGAATAAGAGAATAATAATTAAAGCCATAATGGTCAGAAAAACCTTTCTGCTCAACCACACAAATGGGGAGCTCAGTAGCTGGTCGTTTTTTCTTTGTTTTATTACAGGTATACTTACATATGTATACTTATATCACTTACTTTTTTCTTTCTCTTATCATTTGATGATTATTCCACATATAATTATAAGACTTTTTTGGTTTTATGAGGCAGGGTGTTCCTGTGTAGGTATGGCTGTCCTGGAACTCGCTCTATAGACCAGGCTGGCCTCGAACTTATAGAGATTCACCTGCCTGGCAATTATAAAACTTAAACATACAGCTGAACTCTTGATACATAAACTATCTTCAAAAGATTTGGTAGACTATGAGTGAATCAAAAAAAAAAAAAAAAACAAAACGAATGGAGGTTGTGCAGCAACATAAAACACAATTGGCAGAAATTGTGTATAATACTGCTGCAACTTTCTATTAGGAATAGTTTTCATCACACTGAGGCACATTGTTATTACCAATGTTGCTTAAAACTTAAACAGTACATCAGTTTGTCCAGTCCCCCTGGGTCCAACTCCTATGGCCTTGGTGGTCTCCCTGTGGAGCTCCTGACCCCTCTCGGTCCTTTCATCCTCTCTACTCGTCTATACAACTCTCAGCAAGCTTTCTAAGGTCCAGCTGCAAGTCCTATATCTGTCTTAAACCACTGTTGGGTGGCACCAACCAAGGACAATGCATGGGGAGTACCTAGACCCCCTGTTCAGATGCAGCTGATGGACAGCTCATGCTCCATGATAGGGTGGGGAGAGAGGGAACTGCTTCTGACAGGAATTCTGATGCCTGCTATTTGATCACTGCCCCTTGGGGGGCAGCCTTGGGGGTACACAGAGGAAAGGAATGCAGGCTACTCTGATGAAACCTGATAGACCATGATCAAATGATGGGGGAGGAGCCTCCCATCAGAGAGGAGGGCAATAGGACAGAAGAAGGAGCGGGGAGGGTGGGAACTGGAAGATGAAAGTAAGGGGATAACAATTGGGATGCAATGTGAATTAATAATAATAATGATGATGATGATAATTAGAGGAGGAAGAGGAAAAGGAGGAAGAGAAGGAGGAGGAGAAGAAGAAGAAATATAAGATAAAAAGATAAAAAATTGAAGTGACAGAAAGCCCCTTACAGATAAATATAAATGTAATATTAATGGGTCTTCTTGGATGTTTCAGCTCAGTTTTTTTTTTCGGTGTTGTCTCCTTTACAGAAAGACCAGGTGCTTTAACATGTTGAGGTCGGTAAAAGCAGGTGAGAACTGAGTTCCACCTTATCTTCTCATCACCCCTTGTCTCTGACCATTAGATCAAAAATGTCTGATCTAATAAAAAAAAAAATCCACCCCAAAATGCAATGATCTTAAACTACTTCTCTAGGAATCTCATCAAATAGCCAAGGAATATTAATCATTAATCATTGATGCTGAGATGGAAAGTCATCACAGGTTCAGGCATAATTTTTATCTATTACCACAAAGAAGCTAAGGGAATTAATTAGGAGACACTCTTCATTAGATAGCCTGTTTTGAGAGTGCAGAGTGGCCCCTCTTGTCCCAGAGCCTAGAGGAAGCTTGTCACAGACTGCTGTTGGTGCAGTTGTACAGTTTCCTTCGAATGAAAGCTTTATACTCACCCTCTGAATGGACTGTGCACTTTCTTCCCTGAAAAGAAGTGTAATATGCTTGTTCACCCACTGAATGATGGGCATTGGTTCTATTGAGTCTTTTTTGCTTATGCACATTAATGAATTTTTAGGCCCTATTTCTATTGCCATATTGCCACTTCATTATGTAGACTCAAACCTTCAGAGGAGGAAGAAAAATTCTTCCCACTTCCTCATAGGCAGATTTTTTTTTGTCTTGTAGCAGATGTGGAGTTTTATAATTT
Source organism: Acomys russatus (assembly GCF_903995435.1). Classification (NCBI taxonomy): domain Eukaryota; kingdom Metazoa; phylum Chordata; class Mammalia; order Rodentia; family Muridae; genus Acomys; species Acomys russatus. Next base: position 6,086,550 of record NC_067164.1, on the reverse strand, counting down.
TTTTCTTTTTTTTTTTCTTTTTAGCAAATCATTGATCCTCTCCCTGAAGGTAAGTGTAAAAATCAGCATTAATTTCCTGAATTTAATGACATCTCTGATAAAAAAAAAAAAAACTATGTTTATACCTCTTTCTTCCCAATCTTTGAGCATAAGTTGTTATTAAATTCTTTTTATCGTAAAATATTTTTAATATTTTATAATTTATAAAAAAAAAATTCTTTCTTTCCGAGCTAATTGTAAGTGATATATGCTAAGAAAGAAAGTTTTGAGATCGAGAATGGTTAGAGGCTGTGTGTTCACCAAACATAAAATCATGTGTTAAGCAGTGTGGATGAAGAATAGAGGGGCCCCTCCACCAAGATTTCAGAGTGTAGCGGAACCAGCTTTGTTAGAGGCTTCAGCCTGCCAGAACAGTGTACCAAATGGAAATGGCTTAGAACCAAATATGTGTAATCCCTAAGTTCCAGAGACTGAATCAGAACTCTGGGTGCTGGCAAAGCTACCTAGCCATTCTTAAAAAGGAGACTTCTTACTTCTATCCTATACTTTGGCAATGGTCCTTATGGACACATCATGCCAGCTGCATTGAGGTCTTCTCCCTACATGTCTTCATCCCTTTCACTAAGTCAGTAGTATGTGTATATATTTGTATCTTCTTTTATAAGAATATAACGGATTAGAGCCCATCCTAATGACTTTTGAAAAGCTCTTACTTCAAGATAAGTTCATGGTCTATGTGACTGGGGGTTAAGACTTAACATATGCTCTTGTTTCTTTTTTCCTTTTCTTCCTCTGCCTCTTTCTGTTTCTCTCTGCCTCAGCCTCTCTCTCTCTGTCTGTCTGTCTCTGTCTATCTGTCTGTCTCACTATCTCTCTTTCTCTCTCCCTCTCTGTCTCTCTGTCTATCTCTGTCTGTCTCTCTGTCTGTCTCTGTCTGTCTCTCTGTCTCTATCTGTCTCTCTGTCTGTCTCTGTCTGTCTCTCTGTCTCTATCTGTCTCTCTGTCTGTCTCTGTCTCTCTCTGTGTCTGTCTGTCTCTGTCTCTCTGTCTCTCACTATCTCCCTCTTTCTCTCTCCCTCTCTGTCTCTCTCTCTATCTGTCTCTCTCAATATCTATCTATCTATCTATCTATCTATCTATCTATCTATCTCTATCTATCTCTCTTGCTCTCCCCTTCCTTTGCCCTCCCCCATGCTCATATAATAAACCTCTCCATATCCTAAAAATGGCAACATACTTTGGGGGGGGCTAGTCAATCAACAGCATCGGCCAATTGGGGGTTTGATGCTGCTTCATGCAGAGGGAGCAATGAGCAGGAAGCCTCTCACTCCAGGAAAGAAGCATTACTAAAGGATCCACAAGAGTGCTCTCTCGATGGCAGAAAAACAAGGACAGAGAAGAGCACACAGTGTGATATGCCCAGGGAGAGATGAAGTGGATGATGAGTGACAGCAAAATGCTGGCAATGGAAAGATAGCCATTTGCTTCAAGATGACATATAACAGGATCTGATCTCTATTTCAGAAAACCACTTTAGGTACAACCTCTGTGGCATAGATTACAAGAGGTGGGGGGGGGGTCTATAAATTTTTACATAAATTAAAGACAAAATATCTATAGCCTGTATTAAAAAAAAAAAGGTTATCACCATTATCATAAAAGTTCACTAGGGGAAAATGACTAATCTAAAGAAAATAAGAAAGGAGTGTGAGTGAACAATTCATGAATGACATGTGAATGTGGCTGCATCCATGAGGCCATACAATTTTACTAAGCCTCAGGGGATTAAAAGACTGGAAAATTTTTCATGCGTTGAGTTTTAAAAGTTTGGCAATATTCATTATTAATAACTGAAATAGGTGAAAGAACTCACTGCTATTGGAACTCTGACTAGAGCTAAATACTTTAGTATTAAATTTAGAAATTCTGTATTATATTTAATATTTGAAATGTACTTCTTCCATATCTATCCTGTTGGGTAGTTATGTGCCCAAAGATGTATGTACCATGGCATTTAATAAAGTGGTATCTAAGTATACATATAAAATATACATATATTCATAGAGAACATATGTATAAAAAAGAACTAATTTCTGTAAGGACATACCCAGAGACACAAAATAAAGAAACAAAGATATAGAAAAATTTATACCCCATTACTTATAATAGCTATCTCTGGTGAGTAAGTAGATTTAAAAATCACCAAATTAAAAATTGTTACCTCATTGTTTCCATTTCCTAAATCGGGACAATGAATCTTTTATACAGACAACATGAGAGGACTTAGTGGAGTAGACTCTGGAGACACACTACCTGGTTTATGCATGGGTGACCTTGTGCAAACTACATGATTTCTTTGTATCTCAAATTTTTATCTGAAATATGAATATAGAACCTGAAATTTCTTATGCATTGTTTTGGCTATATCTGGTAATTAACTAAGTGCTTATACGTGTATAAGCTTACATGTGAAGATTTCAAGGTTTTGACATCAACCCTAGCACTCTACTTCTACTGTATATTTTAAAGCATTTCAGAATTTCCTTGGGATGGCAAGGAAAGAGATTTTTGCCCATTTAGGAAAAGAAGAATAATAGTGAGTGCAAATATATATTGTCCAATTGTACTATTTCAAAGGTGGCTACTTTCTAATCATTTGAATAAGGAAGAAACTAAGAGACAATAAGGAACATTAAGTTTCAGGGTTGGCTAGGATCAGAAGAGTTTGAAACACGCATCAGTGAAGAAACATCTTTAGCTGGATTAGATCCTTCACTTAACTGTGTTGAAAGAGAAGAGCATGAAGCATAAAAGGCTGCTTAGAATTCTGCAGTTAAGGGTTGGCAAAGTATCTCTGAGGCTGAGAATAATCTCTGAGGCTGATGCTTTCTGAACGGAGGGACACACGGTGCGCTGGTTGCTCCGGGTAGACTTTTCTGTTCTTGGTATTTGGCTTGCCTTCTAAGATGACACCAACACAAATGTTATCTATCATGGCATTAGCAATTGTTTGCATCATGGCAAAAATGTGACCTAAAATGTTTAGAGAGGGAAAGAAACCAAAGACTTAACAATATTAAGCCTTTACTCAATTGTCGGCATGCATGGTTAATCCACAATGAAGTAGCCAGACTAAGGATATAATATCAGGAAATTCAGTTCAGTTTGGAATTCAGATAAACAACAAAACACTACTACATCCCCCCTGTATACAGAAAGCATAGGAACTATATGGTGCTTGTCCTTGGGTTCAGGTATCCTTTATTCCTGTAACCTGGAAAGTAATAAGATGTGCTGTCTCTTCCCCATCCCTAAAATATTCAGTAGTTTCCTGTTGAAAATGAAAAAGTAAGGAAAACCACTCCACTAAGCAGTGACCAGTCCATGGAAGGAATTAAATCCTGCTACTGGCACATCCCACACTCTGATGGTAGGGATATATTCTTAAGGTTATTTGTGGTAAGGAATGTTCCCTGATAACCCCATTTCTGTTCATCTGAGGTACTCTCTTATTCTAGCATCTAGCCAACCATGAGACATATATGTCCTCCAGGGAAACAGAGCAATTGTTGCAGTCAATTTTATATCTCAACTGTTTTTTTTTTTTTGCTTTTTGTTATATTTCTTTTTTTAACATATACATTTATATTACATACAACAAGAAGAACCATGAAACAATCAGGAATTATATAAAGTACATAAATCTTAGTGTTTTGGCTATTTGTGTTTGGCAGCCTTAAAGAAAACATCTTTTCTATCTTGATGAGTCTAAAATTCTTAATGAAAATCAGTATCTGTCATATCTCATCTGTATCAACTTAAAACGTCTATCTAGAGCTAAAAACATCTTAACCCCTAACCACTTAACCTTAATTCTAAGACTAAACAATCTGGTCTTCAACCCCATCAGAGACTTGAAAAGGAGTAAAACTTAATTACTTGAGTATACTTGTAGAGCAGGTTAGCAGTTTTCCAAATGAGATGATAGAGGTGGTTTGCTGCCTGAGCACGCTATAACCTGTAACTCTCTATAACTTTGGAGCATCATCTTTAGACTTCCAGCTCAATATATATGGCAATATAAGGCTTGACACTGTATCATTTCTAAAAGAAAACACTGGATTTGGGAGAGTTTTTACATTACAACAGGCAGTGGTTTGTACCTAGGGGGAAAAAAAAACAATTAGTACAAACAAAAAATTAAACCTCCTCATGGAACAAAAGATACAAGCATCAGAATGAAGGCAACTGAAAAAAGGGAGAAGTATGTACAAATCACATATCATCAAAAGGATTCATATTCCTAATATAAAAGGAAGCTCTATAATTCAGTGACAATAACAGACATACAGCTCAAATTAAAAATGAACATAAACAAACGTTTCTTTTTTTAAAAAGTATATATAACCAACAAACATATGAACCATGCTTGACCTCCCTTCTCCTCACTACCCAATGGTACATCACCTCACACCCATGAGACAGTCGCTGTGTTAGGTACTAGACATATTTGTGAGGCAGGAGCTATTGAAGATTTGCTTACCATGTCTTGGCAGAGTTGGACCGTCCATCAAATCTGCCTGCATCTAAGCTTGCTCATTTTTAGGCAGAATTCTGTATGTGGCAGAAATGAGAACAATTTGCCCAGTGGCTGGTTTGCCACATTTGAAGCCATCTCCATAAGAAGGTTCTTCAATGCTCATCATTTTTAAGGTATGATAGGTATTGCCAGGCACTAACCTGTCTTGTTGTCAAACAATCTTTAAAACAAGAAAAAACTTCTTTAAATGTAGGTAGCTGAGGCATTTGAAGACCTTATCTATTTTACTTTATATATCTATATAATCATACCTATCTGTTAAACCTAGCATGTATATTCTTGTGATATAAATAGACTAGTAATTTATGTGACCATGATTTGATCAACTAACAATTAGCTTATATTACTTAATTATCCTAAACAGCCTACAATATCACTTTCAAGGTATTGAAAGTAAATCTTGTATTATAATTGAGTTTTATGGGTACAATACCTCATATTAGAGTAGAAATGTGCACACACATTATATATATATATATATATATATATATATATATGATATATATTATATATAATGTTTGTGAAGAATAATCTTAAATTTGAATTCTATACCAATATGTCAAAATAAACTTATTTTGCATCAATTACAAAATTCTATACCAATGAATTAAAAATAACTTTATTTGTGAGTAACAATTGAGGCCTTAAATTCAGGAGTAGATTCACTAATCTACTTTTTGTTCTATTATCCCTATATATTCCTACATCTCCCTTCTTTCTTTTCTTTTTTTAAGATTTTTTTAATTTATTATTACATATACAGTGCTCTGCATACCCCTATCTCCATACCTACAAAAGAAAGATAAAGGAAAAGAAAGACATCCTTTAGTCCACCCTCATTTTCTCTCTGTATAAAACCAATAATAATTTATAACCAACTCTCAATGAAAATAAGCATCTGTATTCCAAGGAGAAAACAAAAACCTACCCAATGCTCCTTAAGGGAAAAGGGGCATCATTCTCTTAAGGTTTCTTCCAGCTGATTTGGGGCAAATAATACCTTTGTAGGGGACCAAATAAAATTGGGGAAATTGGTTAAACAAGACAGGGATAGCATTTGTGGTACAGTTTCTAAATGTTGAGAAATTCCAGCCTTAATTGGAGTCCTTTGTGAGACAGTCTGAAATACTGGACCAATTGGGATCAGCAGATTCTTCACAGCTGTCCCGGGAGCTATCCTGTTGTGATGAGTAACAGCAACTGAAGTGCCTGGGGATGGAACATGAAGGATGCAGGATGTCAGTGACCAGCATGCCGAGAGGAATGAATCCTGTCAGGTCTAATCCAGCATCAGTGTCTGCTTCTTTCGTTCTGAAAACAAATAATTTCTCACAAGCACTATAAAGTCCTAAAATTATAAATATATTAAGTGCTCAAGATGCACAGAGCAATTAAGGCTTGTTCTCTGCTCTTTGTATGAACAGAAGTAAATTTGTAAATCTTTATCTGTGCCATAGGAAGAATGACATCTAATAAGTCACAGCAATTCTATGACCAACAAGAAGCCTTGTCTATGCATAGACATTCATGTCTCAGCCAGTTTAAGAGTTATTCACCTGTAGTGGGATTAGCAATATAGTTACCTGCTTGTTCTGCTATTTGAATTATTTACTTCCTAATTCTAAACTGTTTTTAATAAAGGGTTCCTGGCAAATTTTGTCCTTTTACAACTGTGGTGTTTGTCCCTATTTTTCTCAGTTTGTTCCCAGTCCTTGAAAATGGCATAAAATTAATTGCAACACTGAACTTTAAAGTGTGTCTATATTGTTGGTTCCTCACCTATATCATTGATATTCATTCTCTCTCTCTCTCTCTCTCTCTCTCTCTCTCTCTCTCCTCTCTTCTCATCTCTCCTCTCTCTCCTCTCTCATCTCTCGTCATCACTGATCTCTCTCTCTCTCTCAAGTTTTGACTGAAAACATTTCTCAGCCTGATAGTTGACTTTCTTCCACAGTCTTAATAGAATTTGGGTTCTTTAAGGGTTTGTATAATTTACTATTTTGTTCTAAGGCACTCTGCTTTTCCAATTCTATAGTGCATTTCAGTATTAGACTTTCTTTAGTGCCTGTGATCTTTGCCTGAAAAGCAGTCATTCATGCCTGACATAATCTGTCCTGTGACCATAGAAGCCACCACACTGTCACTGTCTGGTAAACTTCCCCTTAGAAGAATTGTCTTGCCAAGTCATAAAGAGGCAGTATCCTCTTATAAATAGGCTCTGTACTTTCCTGGCTACAACAGTTTCCTCTGTTGCATGTACCCACTTGCAAAGTCAGCAGCATTATGTTAAGTTCTATTGTGTTGGAAGATCCACTTTCTGACTTTGAGTGTTAGTCTAGCAAACTAACTGCTTTATATATGTCAAGCAAGAATCAATTCCATAGGGATGCAATGAGTGGAATCGGTATCCCCTTCTCATGAACCGGATTGCTTGCATCTCCTGCAATGGTGGAACACATTACAAAGGATCTTTTATGACTCCCAAATCCAGATCACATAAATTTATGCTTCTGTTCATTTTGCTTGGGATTTTCCCCATTAGGGAAATCAGATGCACTGTAAGATGACTAAACTTCCAAGAGTGCTGTACTAAGGGAGCGAGCTGACAAGGAGCTCAGCTGCAGACCACACAAATGAGCCACAAAGGATATCTAGCCTATTTCCTTCTTCATGACATCTCACTGGAGCCATACAGGAGACTCGAGGCTGAAACCAGACGCTCAGACCTTCCCAAACTTCTGACATATAAAATTATGAGCATAGTAATATGGTTTTCCAACCTACTCAGGTGGGAATAATTTTCTTTTGTCATAGCAGTAAGAATAATATATGTCTGATTCTTATGACATGCATAGAAAGAATCTCTGCTTCCACCAAGGAAAAAGTTACTGCCATAGAGACATTTCATCACCATAAAATAAAACTACAATATTGGAAATATATTTACGTGTGTGTGTGTGTGTGTGTGTGTGTGTGTAAGAAGAAAAAAATACAGCTATTGAAAATATTCAAATGGAAATTGGGAAATAAAATATAATTTTAATGAAATAATAGCAGCATAATCAGAGGAAAAGACAAGTGAACTAAAACAGAGCAATAAAACTATTGAAAATTGGGTCATAGAGAAAAACAACCAAAAAACTCAGCTCTTCACCAGTTTGCCTGTCTCGTGTAAAGCATTATTAATGTAACATGTGAGTGGATAGAGTCTTAGAAAGCAAAAGTTTGAGAAAAGAAAAATGTCGAAGAAATAACTTTTGTAATATCAAATCCAATGAAAACTGTAATCCTGGAGATTGAAGCGGCTGAGAGAAAGCCTGAGGAGAGAAAGGGAAAATTTGAAATCAACAACAGAGAAGTTCTCTCCCTCTCTCTCTCTCTCTCTCTCTCTCTCTCTCTCTCTCTCTCTCTCTCTCTCTCTCTCTCTCTCTCTCTCTCTCCTGCTGTTGCTGCTGCTCCTGTTGTTTTATTTTACCAAAGGTGAAATATATTTATATAAATTGTTAAAAAAAAAAAAAAAAAAAAAAACTATCAATGATACCCATGACAATTTTATCCCCATAATAAGTATGATCTTAAATGTGAGAACAAAATAATGACTTTTACAACCCAAATGAGCCAAAAGAATTCATCACTAAAATAACTACAGTATAAGAATTCATAAAAGATAAGTAACAGTAGAGAGAAAATTAGATGATGAAAGTCACCGTGGTAACTAAAAGGATAAGTATAAGTATTATTTTGATCATTTGTTGATCTGATCCTTTAAGGTAAATAGCAAAAATAACACTTGTCAGCCTACATGACGAGTCAGTGCCAGTAGACCAGAAAATCAACACAGAAGTCAGAGGGGCTTTCACATTATATGAACAGGCTTCATTTCATGAACATACAGACTGCAAGAAGTTAAAGATCTGAAGAACCATTAAATAATAATGCATTAACAAACAAATAACAAATAACTCAAAGTAGTGATAAAATAGAACCCCAAAAAACTGTATACAAATAATAAGAAAACAAGCAGAAATAGAAAATACAACATAGATATTGCGATAAAAAATTACACACGAAAATACTGCAAATGTAAAGGTCTATGCTTAAAATGAAAAGGCCAAGGACTGTTATAAAAAATAAAAATAAAAGAACAAGATCCAGTTCCGTGTTTCTGGATAGAATAGGGGAAAATAGACTTAAAGTGAAAAGTATATATGTTTGTATGTATGTGTACATGTTCCTCTTATTTGTGTGTGTACATGTCTGATAAAACAGTTGGAAAGAAAAGTGGAACAGCAATACTCACATCAAACAGTAGCATCTGGAGATGAGTGTGACTGGAGACACATATGCACAACTCACAGAGAAGACATAACAGTCCTAAGCATGATTCCATCTAGCAACGGAAGTTCAAAATCCACACCACAAACACTGATGAAAAGTAGAGACTTAATCAAGCACACAGTTAGAACTGCTGGCTTTAGCGCTCCAGATGCCCAGAATGAGTCAGCACATGGAAACATTAACACCACCAGTGCATTTTATCTGATTTGTATCTACAGAATATTTCACCTCACAACTGCTGGATATAAAACGTAATTTCTTTTCAATCATGCATGAAACAGTCCCAAGTCTGATCATTAACTTCCACAGACACAAGTTTCTAAGCATGTGAAAAACTGAAATCACACAAGCAACTGGCAACAAAACTGACTTCTGAAAAGGATGTAAAAATAAGTAATATCTATGCAAATAATCAATATTTTCATGAATCATGATAGAAAATAGCAATATTTTAAATTGGCAGAAAGCATAATACGTACAGGTGATATCTGCCTTCTTTGCTTATAACCCACATTATATATAATGGTAAATTGTTTTTTATATATTGATAAATGGTGTTCAACTACACAATTATACCAACTTTTTTATCATTCATTGGTTGGTTGGTAGATGAGAGTCTTTCCAGGATGAGGCCTATGCTTGTACTAATGCGAAGGTCTTGCGTGGCCTTCTACAGTTATTTTTTTTTTCAGAGTAAAACTCTGAACTATTTGAGCATTGCATATGACGTTTGCAGCACCTTGAATTGACTTGGCAATGTGTAAAAGTTACAGTTGCTCCTCAGCCTCACACCAGTTTAATAGTGCTAATCGATTTCCACTTAGTTATTCTAGGTCTAGCACTGTGGTTTTCTAGTTTACTTTTTATATTCTGGTTACCTAGGCTACTGTTCAGTATTTCTTTAGATTTTTAAAAATCTGTTTGTTATCATTGCCAAGGATTTTAATATTACCAGATGATAGACAGTAGAAAATATATGGCTTTTTGTTACAGATTGGGTACATTCCTGCATATTCTTAATGGTTTTATCTATTCCAAATACTGATAAAATACAACAACAACAACAACAACAACAAAAACCCTCCATATGTATGCCCAATACAAAATGCTGGGTTAATAAAACCATTAAACATCCAGGACAGGTCATTCTAAATCAAAACATTCCAGATCAGGTTGTCAGAACAGAAGCAAAACTTGAATAGAAAACAAACTTTTCAGCTTCTTGAGTGCTGTAAAACAATTAGACAATTGCTTGTACCTAATATTCTTGGTCCCATCTAAAACAATGAAATTGTTCACCTAAATTTTCCTATCTCAAGCAGCCTCATTGGTCAGAATAGTTTTACATCCAGAGACCCTTGACCTGATTAATGTCTTAAATGTGATGACTTGCTTCTTGCATCTACCGTTACAATTTGCTAGTCTCCTTTGCATAAACTCATTTCAGGGTTTTTTTGTAGCTGTTATTGATAATTTCTGTAAATTGTCTGCATTTTTGTTTGAATTTGCTTTGAATCTATAAATACCTTGCTGTGTAGTCCTAGGGAGAAAGAAACCTTTATTCAATCATACTTAACAAGATGCTTGCCACTACTCAGTGCTCCCTTTTTCAATATGTACATATTTATTTTGATGTTTTCTTGATTGTTATTGTATTATCATCTCTTTTGTCTTCTTCAGTTTCCTCTAAAGCCTTTAAAATGATCCTTTGTTCCTTTCTGGGGTTCACCTTTCACATCTCATCTCTGTAATTGAAATGATGTGGTGAATTTTCTTAACTACTCAATAATCTTTTCTGAAAGCTACACACAAAAAAAAAAAAACCTTCAAATAATCATACACATATATTGAATTTGTGTCATTTTGTTCTGCCCTGATCCCATTCGCTGACAATTTTTCTGCGTTATTATTGTTTTGTTGTTAATTATTATGATCATTATTTTATCTCATTATGATTCCTTACAAAGAAATTCTGACACTCCTCTCTGCAATCTCTGTTCTTTTCATCAGCCAATAATTTACTAAATTTTTCATTTTGTGTGCTTTGAAAGCCTAATTATCTCAAGCATAATACCTCTTTTAATGGTTCGCTTTAGCTTCAGAGATCTGCCAAACAGGAATCTTCAGTACCCCAGAAGAATGGGGAGAAGGGGGAAACACCCCCAAGTGTTTGAGTAGATAATGCTATAGGCAAACATTAAGATCTACAACTGAGCTAACCTTTCCAACCTATACATACACTTTGAAAAGAGAATGGTTCTTTTTTAATTTATTTTTGAGAATATCATATGATGTAATTTAATTCTCTTTGTCTCCTTTCTCCTAAACCACCCCACTCGCCAGCTTCCTAACTTTATTCTCTTGCTCACTGCTCTCATTGCTCTTGCTCTAGCTCAAAAAGGAAAAGTAAAGCAGATCGTCTAGTTTGTGTTGACCAACTGGCCTTGGGAACGGTACCTTCCCTGGAGGGTGGTCAATATACCATTGAATAATACCTGACTGTCCCTCTCCAAGCAGCTACCAAATAAATGTAGTGACTGTAGGTTATGGGTGTGTTCTGTACCCACTCCCTCCCAGCAATTCATGGCTGGAGCCTGTACAGGTGTGGTGGTGTATTCTGTTAATCATCTCCGTGAGTTCCTAAGTGCACTTGCCCTGTCCTACCTGGGAAACAGGAAGTTTTCCTTGACGCTATTACAAGACCCAAACATGTACATGTGTTACATTTAGACATTATATCTAAATCTACATGCTTCCAAACAGATCCTTTCATTAAGACTGGTGACGTTTGCTTGCCATTCATTCTTCCAAATGTAATTCCTCTGTCGTGCCTAGGTTGTGCCTGCAGAGCTTAGTTCCTTTCTCCTTTGCATGATTATAATTTCATCCTCTGGTTGTTTCTCTTCACATAAACTTGACTTTTAGGTTGCTTTTTTTTAGGATTTTGGCATGAATGTAAATTCTCTATTCCTTCTAGGTAGAACAAAATAAATGGATATTTCAAAAACTACTCTCTAATTTTTCAAAGTTATTCACACAAAATCCATAAATTTCATAAAGTTTTAATGACTGTAGTGTGTGTGTGTGTGTGTGTGTGTGTGTGTGTGTGTGTGTGTTAACCTGTAAATTTGTAATCACTGAGATAAAAAAGAATGGATTATCTCAGGAGTTTCACTCTTTGATGCTTATAGCAAATATCTGCCATTCTATGATAGTGCAGCACAGAAGTACTAAGGATACTAAGGGTTAAGTTAACTTCCTTTTAAATTTAAACTGGGAGAGCTCTGGAATTCAATGACAGCTTCATGAGTAGAAATGATAAATTTGATCCTATCAAAGCCGAGACTCCTTCCTGAGACATTTGACATTTGAGAGATCAATCTTGACATTCAACACATAATAAATCTTGATTCCTTCACAAATGTGAAAATGTGTCTACAGTCTCCAGCTTCAGCTCACACTCGTCTTCCGAGCAAAGTTGTACAGATGCATACAGACATATATATGCACATTTATAAACAGGTTGTTTTAACTCATACACATTTGTTACTAAACTACTTTTTTCATGAAGCATGAATTGTTTGGACTTCAGACCACTGACGTCAGAGGTGGCTATAAATGGAAACTCAAAGATGACTTAGAATGTAGATGTATGAACGTTTGTCAGGACATACACACCTGTGTCTCACTCAGCATGTGGCTTTTGAGTGTGGGCTTTGTCACAATAATACAGCTTTGCATTACACAAACATTTATCAGCACTGGCAAGTTTCTGAAACTTCAAATATGTAATTCAAAGCTCTTAAAGGAGCACCCAGAATAGTGAGCTGACTTCCTACATTGTGTGCTTTGTGTTGGCACTGTTTGGCATAGGTCCCTCATGGCAAATGTTTAGGAACTAAGGGGAAAAAAACTGCATGCTGGATTAAATTACGAATTGTAAATGATTAGTGTCATAAGTGTGCTGTTAGAAACTAGATCAAGATGTTTGAGTCTTTCTACAATGTCAGAATTTCTTGAATTGCAGGGAGTTCATCAACTACATCAGGTTCACCGGCGTCAATTTCCGAAATAGTCTTAACGTCCCTTAGTATCTGGTCAAGACCAACAAAAGGATTGTTTTAATTCCTGTCTTAATTAGAAATATTAGCTCTCAGGTCACATTCTACATATCACACAGTATATTATCTACCTGTATATATAGGTAGGAGGATTAGCTGCAAAAGGTTAGAGACCACAGCAGGCTTCATAAGTTTCAAGAAGTCCTAACTAGAAGCAGGTGGCTGATAAAGATGCAGAAAGACAAACTCAGCTGGTCTATGCCTCAGGTTAAGCCACAGGGGCTAGAGTTTAGTTGAGCTTCGGGGCTGAGTTGAGCTGAAGAAGCAAGATGCTGGACCCAGGATGCTGTAAAGGGGAAGAGCAGGGCCTGCTGGATGACATGCTGAGGCTCCTAGCATCATCTGGAGTTCTCCCTGCTGGCCACTTGCTGTGCGCACTAGATGATTGGATGACACACTGGTAGGGGGCTGTTGCAATCACAGTGTTAACCATCTAGTTTATGAAGTCTAAGAGAAGGTATCACACACCTCCCTCAATCTGATGTGCTTGATCATCAGCTCTTGAGCCCGTCTGTCCTAATACGATTTCAGTATATCTTCATGCTTATAAGGTACCAATTTTAATTTTAATAAATTTAAAGGCTATCCACTGGATCACAGACAACCTAACAGCAGCCACGTTCATGAAGAGAAATGGCTTGACTCTCCCAGAGGCCTTCAATTGCCACACTCAGCTGGGAGTGGAGACCCTTGGGGACTCCACTCCCACCCATGCTTACATGTGGTTGGGTCTGATTTTGTATGGGTCTTGTGTAGATCTTGTGCAGCTGCTATGAGTTCCTGGGTGCAGTAGGCCATGTCATAGCCAGAAGACAGCATGCCACAGCACTCATCCCCATTCTTCTACTGTGACCTTCTTCCTGCCCTCTCTTCTGCACTTTAGGTTCAAGCCAGGATGGCCTTAAACTTATAGCAATTCACCAGCCTCTGCCTTAAGAGAACTAGGATTATTACCGAAAGCAACTATGTCTACATTAAATTTTTTAAGACAATCAAATGTTGTGAATATTTTCAATAGAGAAGAATCTTCTATCCTTAACCTATCTGTGACATGTGACCTGTTTGTGACCTACTGGATACATAGTGGCTATGAATGTAATGTCGCTCTAGCATTGCGAACATCGCCATGGGCTGTATTTCTGTCCCTGTTAATATTTCCATCAAAAACAAAAACAAAAAAACAAAAACAAAAAAAACAAAAAATATATATATATATATTTCCATCAAACGTTTTTAGGTTACTAAAAAAAAAAAAAAAAAAAAAAAAGATATGTTCACTGAGATTCTAACTTGTGTAAATATAGCTGGAGCATAGCAAATGGTTCTGAGGTTAAATATAGCTGTGCAAGGAAGGAAAAGGCATTTGCACCAAATCAGAGTTCTCTCTCACCACACCCACTTCTCTTAGTGATTCAAGCCTACTAAGTTCCATAATAGCGCTAAAGAAAACACTCCTACACGCTGTTCCAAGGGTTAGCCTGCTAAATGAAGCATTGTATAGAATGCGCGTAAAGGAGCTTTTGAAAGTAATATAAGAAATAGTAAAAAGTATTATTAAGTAACATAAGAAACAGTAAAATGAGATCTGAAAAATCACATATTCTTAATATGCATTTTAGCTCGATTTTCTGATCATGAGTATTCTGCTTTTTAAAAAAAAAACAAAACACATGTTGGGAAAAGACAAAAATAAGAAAGTGAGTTTGATAAGGACTCCAACTATACTTTGAAATATAGTCAAGTACAACACTTTACACATAAAATAATAGCACCTAATCTTTTCTTTCAATCTCAGAATTATAAACTCTCTTTACACCCCATTTGTTTAAATAGAAAATGGCTGAAATAGTTTTCACTCCTATACTTTGGATAAGTAAGAAATAGAAGAAGACTGAAAGTTTGAGTGACTGTTACATGAAAACATTAACATCAGTGAGTTGCCATTGTGTCCTTAAGAGGTGGTATATTTAATAAGAAAAACATGTGTATGTACAGACACATATGTGCAGGCAGCGAGAACAGATGCAATATGGGACCAGGAACTTGACAGAGATTGGAGAGAGGTATATGGGAGAATTTGGAAGGAGAAAAGCGGAAGAGAGAAATATTGTGATTAAAATATAATCTCAAAAAATACTTCTCAAAAAAGAAGCTGTTTGGGGAGGGAGGACTAGAGAGATGGCTCACCAGTTAAGAACATTTGCTGCTTGTTATCACAGAGGACCTAAGTTTGTTTCCTGAATTAAAGAAAAGAAAAAGGGGAAAAAAGAAAGGAAAAGAAAGAACATGAGTGTTCTTAGCTATGATGGGGGAGAGACTTTATTATAGATATGTGGCAGAGTATAGCCAGAGGCAGAGACCTCCTGGAGAATCCAGAGTGGACATGGCCAGAATGAGCTGGGCCCTTTAGGGAGAGGGGGAGAGAAAGGGACAGGTGACAGTGAGGGACCAGATGCAGCAGCCAGGAGGCCAAAGGTACAAAGTAAACAAAATGTCTGGCTTATGTCAGAGACTGGGGAAAGTACAGCCCAGCCCATGGGATGCAGAGTTCAGGGTAGGGGATAGGGTATGCTAGTCAGGAGAGCCCAGCAACAGGTCGAGAGTGAGGGGTGCTGGAAGAACTTGGAGGTCAGGCATGCTTTGGTATGTTAAATAAACACCTCAGCCATTTGCTTGTCCTGGGTTTGAAACATTTTCCAACAACCTCATGCCAGATTACCAATACCTATAACTCCAATTGCAGGGAATCCAATAGCCTCTTCTAACTTCCATGGGCTCCTTTGCACATTCCTGGTGAACATACACGGACTCTGACACATAATCTACACATCAAAATGAGTACTCAGGTACTTAAAACAGAAGTTGCTTAATTACAAAGCATAGCAAAGTTTCTCCTATCTCATCATGGAAAACAAAACCTGACATTTCCAAAACTATACAAAAATCTAAACCATTGAACATCTTCTCAAAGTGCTTGTCTCAGGAGTATTATCATCGCGTTACCCAGAAATGCTGCTCGAAATGATCTCTACATTCAGCAAGATTTAAAAACCACTCGGTCAAAAGCTGTTGCACTGGAATTTACAGAGATACTATATACTTATTTTTAAAATAGTAAAAGACATTTAGCACCAATGCATTTTGTTACTCACACTTAATAGAAACAAGTTGTTTGATTTACTTAACTGAAAACAATTTTCTTCCTTATTTGCACTTCATACTTGATAAAAGCTTATGGAGGTGAACTTTAAATAGGTCTGATCTGATAAGTAAGCTATGGTCTCTGAAAGGGGAAGTTCAAAGCATGGAAACAATGTGTCTCAGAGCAGATGATGGGAGCAATAAGAATCCCAATTGAAATGGGAAATAATACCCCAGACGAGTGCCATTCGGAGTACTTTATTTTAATAAAAGGCATCTATTTCTTTTGTTGTTGTTGCTGTTGTTGTTGTTGTTGTTTGAGACAGGGTCTCTCTATGTTAGTTTTGGCTATCCTGGACTCATTTAGATCACGCTGGCCTTGAACTCACAGTGATCCATCTGCCTCTGCCTCCCAAGTGCTGGAGCCATCTATTTCTTAAAGTTTTGTAGGAAAGGCTATTGTGTACTGTATGTGTGCTATGTGTATTGGAAACATTCCACAAACTCTAAATGATCCCTAAAACTGGCATTGTGTTATTATTTCTTACATAGAAATAATGCAGAGTTCTTGACAAGAAAGGGGAGGGTCTCTCACACACTGACTATAATGTACAATTATTAGGGGACAAAGAGAGAGAGCAAGACTCGTCTCCTAAGCTCTACACAAGCAGTGACATGTGCCATCTTGGTTCTTTCCATTTCAGGGGACATGTGTAGCACACACTCAGGGGCTATACAGATTCCTGGAGAGAAGATGGCAAGCCAGCCAAAGAAAGTCTTCACTCAACAGGGTTATATCTTATGGGGAAGATCAATGTTGACCAAGAAACAACTTCCACCAAAGAGAAATGGCAAAGGTAACCAAAATAACACGTCTGTATATTTCATGCCAAAGCAGAATCCCAAGAGATGGATTGAATCAATTAGCTACCTGTCCAGAAAACACCCAAGGCAAAGAAAGCAGACATAATTTGAAGAGAATATAGCCTACCCACTTGGTTGAATTTCTCCTTCACGTTAAGTGATGGTGAGAAATGTGATAGACTCTGAAAGCAGAAAGTTACTTATCTGTATCCCTAATTAGGACTTCAAATGATGGCCTAAACATGCTTTGGGGTAAATTAATCTTTTAAGATGTCCCCATCAGTAAACAAAGCTTCTTATAGGGTTGAAGTGAGTAACAGATGATCAGGTGACTTCCAAAACAGCTATGGTAGCTAAAGTGACACTTCCCAGATCATGACACTTGATCTGGGGTAGCTGTATAGGATCAAGAATTCTCTCTGTGATAGTGGCAAAAAAAAAAAAAAAAAAATTAGTACACTTTTAGGATCTGATAACTCGTCATTGCAGTCCTGGAAGATGTCACAGAGTTTGAAATTACATTGAAATGAAGGGTTCCTAAATTAAATCAGATTTTTTTTTTATTAAATAGAAATAATATAACAATGCTGGTTTTCATAGGAGAATGATGTCTAGATATTCCTGACTTATGCTATGGTCTGACATTTTAAATACTTATGTTATTAGACTTTAAAGAGTTAATTTTACACTAAAGGTAATTACTTTAAAAGTGCATATGCATATTTCTAAGGTTATTGTTTTTTAAGAGAAGTAAAAGGATCATGGAAGAAGAAACCAATTACAACAAATAATGCTCAGTTTTGACTGTATATGCAACTATCATAATCAATTTGCAAATTATTAACTCAGTTTCTAACTGCTGGACTGATTCTCAATTACAGTGACTTCTAGACAAACCTGCATTGCAAGATGTTATCAGTTTGTTATAGTTTTTGTAAAAATCTCGGTCATAGACCTAGGGAAGGGGAATAGGGTGAAAGCAGGAGGGAGGGAGGAACGGGTGGATACAAGTGAAGGGAAAACAATTGAGATGTAAGCTGAATAAATTAATAATAATAATAATTAATAATAATAAAAGAAAAATTTCTATACCCTAATAATAATAATAATAATAATAATAATAATAATAATAATAATAATAAAAGAAAAATCTCTATACCCTCAGAACAATTTAAGAACATCATTTAAAAGCTCATACACTAAAGGCTTGCTTTCATGTGATGGGCTCAGAGGAAACGATTGGATCATTAGGGTTTTAGTTTTATCCATGGACGACTGAACAGATGAGTTTATAGTGAGATGATACAGGAGATTATAGCAACTATGAGCTGGGGTCTATTTGTAGGACGTCAGTTACCGGGGCTGTGACAGTCTGACTGGCATGTCTTTCTTCTCTCATTCACTATGTTTCTCTTCCACAATAAACTTCCACTACAGCCTTTCTGCCATGACTCCCTGCTTTAAACACACATTCCCAGAAGCAAGGGGCCCCAGTGACCACAGTCTGAGAATTCTGAAACTCAGTCCAAATATATGTTTACTCTTGTAAGCTGGATTTTTCAGGTATTTTTTTCTCCACAACAAAACGTGTCCAACACAGGGCACCTGCAGCAAAGTTTATAAACACGTTACTGCTCTACAAGATTTGGCATGAGAAAGAAAAAAAAAAAAATACAAGGAGAAACTAAAAATTTCCAGAAGTATTTCCTTTCACATTCAAAAATGTTGAACAGTGTTTATTGAAAAATAAAATATGCCTGTGGATTTAAAAAAAAAAAGCAAAGTTAGATTTAAATGTAGGAGGGTAGCATACAGGCAGCAGGATGCCAAAAACCATTAATTTGAATAAATGACTCAGAGTATTGGCAAAAATTGTCTTAATTCCTTTTATGAACAGGTTATCATTGAGATAAATATCAAAATTAGATTCTAAAGTAATTGGATTATTTTATGAGCTTCAAAAGCATTTAGAGGTAACCAGCTCAGGCAAATAATTTTTTAATCAAAGCTCATGATGCAGCAAGAAAACTGATTGTTCAGAGGTCAGATTGACGTTTTACAGACTTGAGGAATCTCTGTCTCTGAAAGTAGCTGAGCATGCACCACTAGATGTAGAACTGAGTTAGTTGATTTATCTCCCAACGAGAAACAGTTCTTTTATATCTAATTAATATTTAAGGGCCCATAGAACATGCTGCCTGGCACTAGATCATTTCTTAAAGTAACAGTTTTCAGAGGAATCTAATGTCTATTAATGGGCACATTATAGTCAATCATCCCAACACTGAATGAGTGAATGTATTCTTTCACTATTTCATATATTTATAGACACTAGTTCTGTGTGTGTGTGTGTGTGTGTGTGTGTGTGTGTGTGCCTCTCTCTCTCTCTCTCTCTCTCTCTCTCTCTCTCTCTCTCTCTCTCTCTCTCTCTCTCTGTAAGCATTTAATTGGAGGGTTAACAATTTTTGACAGTTAGTACATGATCAATATGGTAGGAAACAGAGAGGCAGAACACTGGAGCAGTAGCTGAGAGCTTTACATCCTGATCCTGGTGGGGGGGGGGTGGGAGAGAGAGAGAGATGGGCATATACTTTTGGAACCCTAAAACCCACTCGCAGTGTCACACCTCCATCTCCTCCAACAATACTACACCTGCTAATCCTTTCTGAACAGTTCTACTGCTAATCTTTTCTGAACAGTTCTACTGCTAATCTTTTCTGAAACAGTTCCACTAACTGGGACAAACCATCCACATGGATGAGCCTGTGGACCATTCTTATCCAAACTACCACAACCAAGAAGATTCAGTGATATAATGAGAAAAATTTAGCCACCTGTGAATCTGTAATGCCATATCGTAAGATATATAACACAGGCTAGCATGGAAGCACACTGTCCTACTTTTCAGGTAACTCAAAAAGAAAGATGGCAAGTTTGCAAGTAGTCTAGACTATATTGTGCATCTTTGTCTCAAAAACATAAATAAATAAAAGATGCTGAATATGCTTTAATCTGGCATATATATAATTCATCAAAATTCTACTTATGTGAGATGAATGGGGGAAAATAACGAATAAAAGGTCTCCAAATGAAGTCTGTTGGAATGGTAACACGGAATTCCACAACTGATATCTTTAAAACAGGTAGCTCAGGGAAACAAATATGTTGGTTTGAATGAAATTGTTTCCTATAGGCTCATGTACTTGCAAACAGTTGGTGGCACTGTTTGGGGAGGTGTAGGGGGTGTGGTCTTGTTGGAGGAAGTATGTCACAGGAAATGGGCTTTGTGCATATTAAGACTCATGCTGCTGTTTCCAATGGTTCTCTCTTTTGTGTTTCTGGTTCAGCGTTAAGCTCCCAGGAAGCCACTCTAGCCACCATGCCTGCCTGCTGCCTGCTGTTTTAGCACAGCAATACAAAGGAACGAATATAACAAACATCAGTTAGTTAGCTAATTGATGCCCTTTTAGTTTACTTTATTTTCATGCTGCTGCAGGTTGATAATGACCCATTGTATGAATTCAAAAGTATTACTATAGTCAAGTACGACTCCTTAGGAAGCTACGCAGATAATACAGATAGAGCACAAGGCTTGATGAATTGCTGCTTCTTTCTCTGTGTTTTATTTTCCCTTAGGGGAGGGAAACCATGGAAAAAGAGAAACTTTCAGAATATTATTCTGAGTTAACGACGACCACGTATCATTTCATGGCCACAGCCTTTGCCATGTTCCACTAACATCCACTGAGAAGCAAGGCTTTGCCGTTAATACTTAGCTCCCTTTCTGTCCTTTGAGCTCTCAAAATAATCCTGTTGAAACACAGTCTGTGAACGTAATAAAATAATGATCAAGTCTGAGGCCAATGACATAGTTCATGGTCTCTCGGAAGAAAGGTGTGCAGTGGACGTGGTCACTGGTCCTTGCAGATGAGAAATTCTCTTGTTTCGTTCCATACTATGGGAAAGTCACTCTCACAAACGTGTCAGCTTTAGCCAGTCTGTGTTTTTATGTCTCAGTGAAGAGGAGATTCAAAGAAATCTCTGAAACTTGTGATAAAAGACTACTAAATGAATGGAATCAATCACCAAATAACTTCCATGTTCTTCTAGAAAATGGGAAAGAAAATGAACTGTTATTTGCAGTACATTTTTAATAGTATTTTGAGTAGCTTTGCTATTTTCTCCTGTGGAAATATGAGAGTCAGGCATGTTCTAAAACAACCATCTTCCGTTTATATAATAGTGTCTGCAAATTGAATTTGAATGGGACAACATGAGAGCAAAGCCAATCAGTGTTTATCAAAGGGTCTTTTTTTGGGAAAGAAACAAAAAGCAACAACAAAAATATAAAACAACAAAGTTATTCATAATGGAATCATTTGTTTGTCTTACAAGGCATAAGTCTTACCCATGGCCCCTTCCCCCATCTTACATTGTGAATGTGGCTATGTTATAACAGTAATTCATGTCTCTCTCTCTCTCTCTCTCTCTCTCTCTCTCTCTCTCTCTCTCTCTCTCTCTCTCTCTCCCTCTCTCTCTCTCCCTCTCTCTCTCTCCTGATTTTTTTTTCAAGCAACCTATCTTTGAGCTCACTGTCTTGTTCTTCTAGATGCTCAAAACTACTATTGAAACAATCTGAAATATTTTTAGCCACTCATTGTGTTTGCAGCTCCAAAATTTATGTATGGCTCTTTTGTAGAGTTTCTTTTTTAAAAGCTGTTTCTTATTGAAAATAAGTTTTCCTCTCATACAATCCATCCCAACTAGTTTCCTTTCCCATGTAGCTCCAAGAATCCAGGGGAAGCTGTTGGGGTTAAGGTGTAATAACTTGCAAACTTACTGAAACCTTAACTTAAATCTTCAATCGCAGATCTAAGCATTGAGTCTAATTCCATTTCTAATACATATTGATGATGCTAATTATTTATTTCTGTTAGCAATAGTCTATAACCCAGGGAATTGTAATTTGTCATTATATACATTTAATATAAATGTATATAATTTTAACTTCAAAGTAAACATAATACCAGAGGAAATGTCCAAATGGATTGTCTTTTAGTAGGCTTATGAAACATTTCAACAATGGTAAACAGCATACTGGGTTCTTTATTTCTTCAGTGGGCCCTGAATACTATAAGTCCCTCCCTTTTCACCTTTCCATATTTAATGATACAACTTTCTTGTACTTCAACTTGTACTTCAAGTCTATTCTCTCTACACACAGAAATACCCTCAGACTTAAGTCAGAATACCTCACACTTTTTCATTTCTTTTGCATGTAAAAGCTCCACACTTGCCACTTATTGCCTCCACTTAACTTGAAGTTACATGTTGCTGCCATCTCTAAGTTCATGTGAGCAATGGTCCTGCTGGTTTGGAGGGCTTTGTATTCTGGAGATGCAAACCACTCTTGAGGATAGGCCCCATGCCAGCAGTAGATTACTAAAACAAACTCAGAGGCATCTTTGGAGGTACTTTTCTTTCATAATGTGTCAGGAAATTTTTCTATTATTTATCTTATAGTTTTTTGTATATATATCATGGCTTCTTGTTTTCAGTTTTCATGGTATTCCTGTGCCTGTATGTCCCTGTGACTATGTGTGATTTTTGTGCCTTTTTTGGTTCTTTTCTTTTTCTTGTTTTATCCTGCTCTGCTTATATTTATTTTACCTTATCTTTTATTATGATTCTTCAGATGTCTGTGTGTTTTCCAAGGAGGACAATAAGGGTGTGGATCAGTGTAGAAAATGAGGTAGGGAGGAACTGGGAGAAGTTGGGAATGGAAACCCATAATAAGAATATATTATATAAGAGTATTTTTCAGTAAAAGAAAATGTACAAATATAATACTTACATATACATGATCCTGTGTCCCCTATGCTGTAGCTTGTAGATGCTCAGATGTGGAGAAAGTATCCACAGTACTTTTTGTTCTTGATCCTGAACTTTCCTTTCTTGTGCTATTTGATTGAAATGATGTGCTTTGGGAGAATAAACCATAATTAGGATTTATAAACAAGCCAAAAAGAAATTCCAAAATCTTCCTTAAGCTGGATCTATACTTACTTCTTAATAGTGGAACTGATGCCCTCACAACACATATATTACTGTGTATATTACTATGTAAATGTTTGCAGTACCAGGAAAAGACAGACTATCTTCATAGGTTCGAATATTTGAATATTAATCCTATGAAATGTGATTGTCATAACTGTACAAATCTTATGCTTCGTTCCTGCACTTAAATATAGGCTTCAGTGGAGTCTGTGCTTCCAGCTTATTGGTTGGCTTCCATAACTATAACAAAGTCACCTAATTTTTTAGCCAATAAAAGACAGTACACATTTTTTTTTCTAATTACAGTTATTTAACATCTATAACACACGCTTTTCTGGTCCCTTCTCAGGACCATCTGGGTTCATGGAAGGAAAGGCGGGCCTTAAACAATGCCATCATATTATAGGTGTGACTCAGTATCGCCAGGATCCTCTAATCTATGCGATTGTGATCCTTAAGGACCTGAGAGCATTCACTGCAGATACCTAGAGTGACTAAACCTTACCTCACCACCCGCTGCTGGAGCGGACTATAGATTCCGATCCTTCTGCAACCACATGGTGATTTTCCTGGGATAGGAGCCAGTGACAACTGCCTAGCCACACTAAAGACATATATAGAGCTTCTGGAGACTTACGTCAATCCGAGTAAATGGTTTTCTCTTCCTTCTATATAACCAAAGCTTATTCCTTCCTTTACAGGAACAAGTCTGGTAGCTTGGTTATATTAGGAAGAATGGACATCTTTCCAGGGAAGAACAGGCTCCAAGGGTGAAAGTCCCTGGAAGCCGCTAAATGTACGATGGCAGATGAATTGAAATTTTGTTGTTTTCAAATAACACTGACTTTTACAAAATTCATTTATTTTCTTAACATTAAAAGTTAAATTTTACTGTAGCTCTGTTCTTTTTTTTTTTTTTTTTATGCCATGATAGCAAGTTTCACCGTCTGTCCAGGTATGTGAATGCTCCAGCACAGCCAGGATAATGGTCTTATGCGCAGAAAGACAAAAGGAAAATGTACATTCCAAATTTCCCAGATATTGCCTCTTATCTCCATCTTCCGCATGTATTATTAAAACCTCGCCAGTCAAAATTGGTTTCTTTTTTTTACCTCTGTACTTTTATATTCCAAAGCTTTTTCAAAATCCTTCTCAAATATTAGCTCCTTTGTGATTCCTGGGAGGAGAAGCCATCTCTATTATCTCCAATACCTCATCACACTATTTTTTTTTTTTCTATTTGCTCTTACAGCGTTTATTACTCTCGCTCCAAAACTGCAATAACAGTTCCATGTACTTTTCACTCCTGCGCAGGTCTGTGCTCTTTGTTGGCAGGTGTTACATACTGCTAGAGGGTGGCCTAGCGGGAATACATGTTTAGCTCTTCCACAATTTTGGAAAAGCCTCTTAAGTTCTCTTAAGGTCAGTTTATCAGAAAAAAATAAAAATAATATCAAAGAGATGTCAGAAAATTTAAGCAAACTTTTAATATTAGGAGGCCAATAAAATAACTGTAATGAAATATGAAATTAATACTTGTATGAAAACCACAATGTAAAGAATACGAAGAATAACAATAAAATAGTTCGTGCTATTTATTTAAGACCCTCACATAATATGCTTCTTATATAACTTGTTTCAAAAGTCCAAATTATTATTTCAGAAAAACAGCAAAAATAAAACTTACCCTGAAAACTCTTTCTCATAGGACTTTTTAAGTGAGAATATTGGTTTTTTTGTTGTTGTTGTTGTTGCTTTGCTTTTTAAATATCTTTTAAGAAAATAGGTTAGATTGTAAAATACTAATATTCAGAAAGGTTAGACCAGTTGTCCAAGGACAAATGCTAGCTCTGTTGTCATGGGAACAGGATGGAAACTGGTACCCACCAACTCTTGCCTCTGTTCTTCCTTCACCAACCAGAAGCAGCAAATACAAAACGCTTGCTAGACTATGAGTGAGCTATTCTGCTTGAGATGGATGATTTGAAAGCATGCTTTTTCTCTATGTTACTTCATTAGTAATAATGATAGCAATAATGCTACCTATTTATTATGCAGAACATGCCAGAAATAAACTCCATGCCATTGTAAGGATGAGAATGCATGCCTGCAGCATCAGCAATTGCAAGTTCACTGTTCTATTTCTGATCCTAACAAAACAAATAATCCTCTAGCATTTTAAAGCAGAGCTTGTCATTAGGAGTTCTTGGAATGTAGTCACTAAAACCTATTACTTCTTTTATTACCTGGATTTAATAATTTACTTTCCTTCTACCCAAAGACTTACATCTCATAATCCTACGTGAACAGTTGTATCCCACTGTCACTAGAGTATGGTGCATGTTAATGATTAAATATTTGAGTGAAAACGAAGAAAGTCCTTTTTTTCCCATTTCCATTTCTATTCTCCCTTTCCCTTACATATCTTTTATTTATTTCTCTCCTTATTCTTTCTTTCTTTGTAAAACTGGTAAATTTTCAGCATTTAAAGTAAACACCCAACATTATATGATAGAATCAGAATAATCAAGAAGTTTCAAAATTAAGTTTTAAAATGACTTCGGGTTTTAATTTGTACTTTTATTATATTCTTTCTCATTTTTCTATTTATAAAAATGTATCAAAATATTTGAAGAACAATGCCATAAGTATACAATGAGCAGAGCATGACAAATTATGCCCACTTAGGCTTGAAAACTGCCTTTTAGACAAATTATGCATGGAACGCATACCTAGAATTCAATCCATCAACAGCAAATGCTGTCTATTGGTGTACCACGTGGTAACAGGCTTTTAGCAGTAGGTGTTTGATATATCCTTTTTATATTGTCAAACCCAAGCTTCCTTGAGCAAGCTTTAAAATGCAAAACACTCTATGCTAAAATGCACCAACAGAAATGCATGAATAGGATTGAACTAAGCACATTACTGTTGGAACCACATTCTTCTAATGATTTATAATTCAGTTTTGCCACCATTGAGTAGGTCACCTGATGAGACATGCCACAGCACACTTAAGAAAGACGATGCTTTTCTGGTTCCCCCATAGAAACTTATTCATTATGTTGTAAAGTCACTTGATTACCAATTTTACCTCAAATATATGGTCAATGTGTGATAGTAAATTCATTATTCATTTATAATTTAACATGTCTTTAACTATCCAGGGTTAAGATTTACATGACATCCCACTTCTATGGATTCTTCAAAAGTATCTGAAGATATCTGATACCTCTCATTAGCATCTATCTTGGCCCATTGTGCAGAACTTTCTATTGTTGTGTCTGCTACTAATGCTTTTTCATCTACTCCCTAGGTACTCACTCATGCAAACTTATATATTCACTTAGACCTTTCACAGACAAAGCTCATCTGAGAATGTAGCTTATTATACCCAGCAGAAATTATCAAAGGAACCTAAGAACCTAGAGTTTAATGCCTTTAAACAAACATCTGTCAATGCTCATGTGTATTTGGGTGACTTGGATGATTGATTCTGGGATCTTGACCAGACACATTCATATTATTCTCTCAATTCTGTGTTATCCAGTTTGCTTTGGCTGAGCTCACTTATATCTGTAGGTCAGCAGATGTATGCCTAATCTAGTATAGCAATGATGGAATACATAAATGTGATCTATATATCTCATTGTTTAGAGGAAATTTTGGAGAAAATGCTAGAAAATAAGTCAAAGTAACAGGAGTACCATATTCAAAGTACAAGTGCCTTTTTTTCATCCTTATAAACAATTATTTATAAAAAAAAAAAATCCACAGGCGGTATTTTGATTGTTTTGAAAATGTGTCTTCACAGTATGTGTGCAGAAATATCCTGAATCTGGGTAGTATTGTGACATAATTTCACTGATACGGTATATCAAGAAGCTTTGTTGGTCTTGCTTATCCTCTCGCAGAGCTAACTACCATGTAAGGGAACCTTCTGCATAGGCTTCTACAGGATAAAGCCTCAAGGCGTTGGCTGAGGACTGGTAGACATCTCAGCTCCCAAATCAAGCTACCGGATGAGTTCATCTCTATAAACTTCGTTGAATCAGACAAGCACAGAACCACTAAATAAACTATCTGAATGAAATCCAACTTCCTGTATCATAGAACTACAAATTAATTTCAAGCCACTAATTTTGAATGGTCCCTTTTCCAGCAAGAGAGAGTTGAAATACGTGCTATTATGTTTTCAATACCCCACTGATGGAATCGTACTACCTGGCTCTTTCTAAGATAGGTGAGTAAGGCGAAATGCGCTAAAACGGTAAGAAGAGATTATTAAAAACCATTCATGTAGTCAGACTTCTGGATGCAACTAATGATAAAGAAACTAATAATGGGAAGCTAGAGTCACAGCCTGCACTGTGTATTTAGAAACACAAAATGTTGGTCCACTCTGCTTTAACTAGGAAGTCAGTGTGCCTGTTCTTCTACTGCTGAAGATGTTCTGTGTTGGAAAGATGCAGAACGTGAACTTCTCACAGCTCAGGACACTAACTACACTAAGACAAACTTTAAGTTTTATTAAGCATTATTCAATCAGTTCTAGATTCAGCAGAGTTCTCATAACCAAGGACCAAAACAAGAAAAATGGGTGATGCTTACGATCAGTCAAAGCGAATCCCTTTTTGACTAAGCACCAGTTGACCCTTCTAACTCTGACCTCAGTCAAGTGTTACAGTTCTGACAGGTAGACTCCAGCCTCACTCCAATTCCTGTCTTCTCCAGTCATGTGCTCTAGTTCTCTTAGCTCTCTTCTCTGTAATTCCCCTGAAAACTAACCCATTTATTCATGGTTCTTTGCTCTTTTTTTTTTTTTTTTTTTTTTTTTTTGGTAAAAATTACATGGATTTCTCCAGAATCCCTACAGTTGTTTTCAGATTATTAGAGTTCTTTCTTCCAGTACTTCCAAGAATTATACAAGTCACCCATCTTTCAAATAATTCTTCATATTGAGTAAAAGACCTGGATATATTTAAACTTAAGTTCTATTTCTAGTTGTTTTCATGTCTTTCTACCATACTATATACAAGAACAAAGTATTTTACTTATCTTTATATTTCCTTAAATTTTAAGTACATTGACTTTGGATAATAGTTAAGTAACACACACACCGTGTGTGTGTGTGTGTGTGTGTGTGTGTGTGTGTGTGTGTGTGTGTAAAGTTTACAAGAATATAGCTTATTATTTGAAGGGAAAGTTTTAGGTTGGTACCAATTAGAGATATATTTCTTCTTTGATGTTATTTTTGTACTGACTGAAGGGTAAGCGGATTAATCACTGGTTACTCTAATTATATAGAAATAGCTATAATTATCTTTTCATGTATCTTGCATGCATCCCAGTGATCTCTGAGTTAATACCTCAAGAAAATACAGTTGTTGACATTTGTTACACTTGATTGGTGAGAAAATATAGACGTCCTGTATTCTGTTAAAATATAGAAATCGTAATTCTGCATCCATGCTGGGGAGACTAGGAATACAGTTTTTGACATGTCTAGAAGACACAATTTCACACACAAAAAAAATCTTAGATCCAATGGCTCTTTTAGTCTTTTTGGCCCTATTCCTCAATGATCCCTGAGCCTTGTGTACAGGAGTTATGTTGTAGATGTATCTGTAACACACACACACACACAGACACACACAAACACACACCACATGTAACAAAATTTAAAAAGGGGGATCATGAATTTTAAAAATAGCAAATGGAGAGGTACGTGGGAAGGTCTGGACGGAGGAAAGGGAAAAGAGAAATGATGTAATTATCATAATCTAAAAATAAAAATATTTTTTTAAAGAATAAAAAGAAATACATTAAAATATGTAGAAATCAGAGGTTTTATCTCTTTTCTCCTACTCATCATAATTCAGACTTCCTTTGCAGTAAAAAGGGAAAGAAAACAGATGAAATCACCAGTCTAGTGTTGTTTCACAGTAAGTCTGTGATTCTTTTCATTACTAGTTCAGTTTATTTCAAACAAGCCCTGGAATGCCCAAACATTTAGCTATACATTATTTCCGGATGTATATCTGAGAGTATTGCTGGACAGGACAGGATTAGTACTAAACATGATGAAATGAGTAAAACACAATTCTACCACTCTCATGGATGCTGTTTATCTAGACTATTGGGAATATGGGTTAAATAAACTGGATGAGCGAAAGAATGTTTTCTACCTGGTGGCTTTATCTTACCTCTGAACTCAAACATAGACGTGTGCTTTAATATCCTTCTTTCTAGGTCTGGAGTTTCTATACCAATCGTCATAGCAACACAATCACAAGCATATTCTATGAGTTCTTTTCCTTTCGGGAATCATAAATCACAGAAAGTATTTTCTCCCCATGATGTAAAAAGAACTGCTGAGTAAGCCAAGCACTCCATGATGGTCTCAGTTGCCACAGAGATTAAAAGTGACCATCCTCTAATATTAAATTTTAACTTTTTAATGTTTTTGAAGCATATCCCTTATGAAAAAGTACATAAAACGTTCAACAAATGTGTAAGAGAAAATGTTACTCTAAAAGACTGAAAATGCAGTCTACTACATTTTCCTATGTGCATTAGCAAGGCTTGAACAAGTTATCGAAGTTAATATGCATCCTTAAATTCAGATAACTGTCACAGTACCCAGCAAAAATGTTTTGATTGTTTTCAAGTGTTCACTTAGCATTGATGGCCTGTAACAATCTCCCTCTGTGATGTCAGAATAACTGTTTGTTTGTTTGTTTGTTTTTTATTATAAGTAGAAGAAATAGAAATTAGAACTGGAACTGATAATTTCTATCCTCCCTTATCATTTTTCCCACTAATAAAATTTGTGAAGATAATATATATGACTTAGTGTGTTTGGTAAGGATCTCAGAAGCTCTACTCATGAACTCTTACCAAAATAACTGCCTAAATATGAGCTGAACAATGACAGCAAAGATAGATATGCCAAAATAGAAGAGGGAAAGCCCATGAGGCTTACACACTGTTCAAACAACTACAGACAACTAAGGAATGCAAGAGCAGGGAAAATAGAGTTCCCTAGAGCAGAGTACACACACCAATTGTTTGTGCAAAATCTGATGGTCATCCATGAAAACAAATATGCAAGTAGCATTATACTGAATAAGCAGGTTGTATTTATGTATTTAAATATACATGTTTGTGTATATATACACATATGTATATAACAGCAGTTAATGACAAAAAAAGCCATAAATTTGAAAGAGAGCAAGGAGGGTATATGGGTGTGTTTGGAAAGATGAAAGGGAAGAAGCAGTTATGCAACTTCTCAAAGAAAAATCTCAAAAACAAAAAGTAACTAAAAAAGAAAATATGTCAAATAAGATAATTAGGCATAACAGTCCAATAAAAAGTACAAATTCTATAAAATCACACACTTGGGAGAAGAAAATGGATAAAAATTAATGACATAATATTTTACAGAAAGAAAATTTTCATATAAAGCATTTATTTATTTATACTTTTTGAAGTTTAGGAAGTTAGGAAAGTAGGGCATGCAGTGTTTGTTATAAGAGTCATCATCGCACATCCAACACACAAATGTCATATTGCTGAAATGTGAGGATTTTACCCACAGGAAAAAATTAGAATGTAAACATCTTGCAAATTAAAGATAGTTCTCTGTGTCTTTTTTAAACCAAAGATCAAATATACCCTTTTAATAAGCAGAAATGGACAGAGATGTAGACAATGGAATACACAACTCTAAACCCAGAAGTCAGGGCCCTGAGGGTTACTAGTTCAAACCAAACTTGGATTCATAGAGTACGGCTATCTCAAAATAATTTCTAAAAGAGAGACTGGGTGTTAACTCCACGGTAAGAACATTTGAGTATTACGTATAACAACATGGCATCAATTGCTTGTGCTTCTGAAGGGATTAACCATTGAATAAATAAAAAGATAAAACTGAAGAAAACTAAAAGGAGTTGCATAAATTCTAGCAAGCATACAAATAATTATTAAGGATGGTAGGAATGGAGGGACTGAGGACACCAAAGAACAAAGTCTCCAGCAGGCCTCATGGAGACTCAGAGAGACTGAGGCAGCAATCACAGCCTGTATGGGTCAGACCTCGATCCTCTGCACAAGTTATGGCCATATAGCTAGTTATTTCAGTGAAACTCCTACCAATGGGATTGTGGCTGTCTCTGACTCTTTTACCCCTTTTGGGGGCCCTTTTTCCTCCTGCTGGGTTGCCTTGCTCAGCCTTGATACAAGGGTTTGTGCCTAGTCTTATCGCATCTTGTTTTACAGTGTTCAGTTGATATCCGTGGAAGTCATGCTCTTTTCTGAAAGGAAAAAAGAAGAATGGATCTCAGGGAGAAAAGAGGTTGTAAGGGGGACTGGGAGGAGAGGAGGGAGGAGACGCTTCAGTCAGGATGTAACACAAGAGAAGAGTAAATAAGAAAAAATACATTTCTTTCTGTGGGTTTAGTAATTTTTAGCACTAATCTGTCATTCCAATGTTAGAGACAGACAGAGAGGGGTGTGGAGGGAGACTAGCAGGAAAGGAGGGAGGAAGGAAGGAAGGAAGGAAGGAAGGAAGGAAGGAAGGAAGGAAGGGAAAGCAAAAATGAGATGTGAAGGGAAGAGAGACTAGAAAAACATACCAGAAAAAGTGATGGAAACCGAAGGAAGAGACACAAGGACAAGTTGTGTAATTTCATCCCTATCTACATAAGACAAACCCTAGAAAAAGCCTGAATTCTGCATAAACAATTCAATACCACATGGAATATTTTAGCACATTTTTTAGAACTTATCCTCATTTTTTCCTTACTAATTTATTTATTTATTCACTTTACATCCTTATTGCAGCCCCCTCTCCTAATCCCCCCCATTTTTCACCTTTCTCCCCCATTCTCCCCTCTTTTCCTCAGAGAAAGGGAAGGTCCCCCATGGGTACCAAGCCACCTGGGTATCCTTTTTTACCCTCATTTTAAATAAAGTTTTTTTAATCCAACTATTTTAGAAACTCCAACTGAGTACTAAATATAGCTTTAAACAGTGTATTCTCTTGACATTTCATTTTGAAATTATTGTAGGCCTCAAATGCAGCCATCAAATGTACCTTCATCTAGTTCCCCCAAAGGTTGCCCTTTACTTAGCTATGATACAGTAACTGAACCAGGAAATTCACCTTAGTGCAAATCATGTGTCTATATTTCTATTCCATTTAACCAAGTATAAGTACAGTTTTCTGCACAACTGCCTCAACCAAGATCAGAGATGTTTTGTTGCTCTGGTGCTCACTTGCTCATTCATGGTACCCCTTTTTAGTTTTAATCTTACTTACCTTAATCTCTATTCCTTAACTTTGGCAACCATTAGTCTATAATGTATATGTGTGCCATCAATACAGACAATACACAATATACATTGCTGTTTAAATTCAACAACAAATTTATTTTATAAATAAAGATGCACATTGTGTGTCCTTTTCCCCTCTCTACAATACACTTGAAGCCTTTCCAAATTGTTGTACATATAAAGCAAATACGTAATATTAGATTATATGGATACATCACAGCTTGTTTATCTGTTGATTGAATTTGGTGTACTTAGTTGCTTCTAAGTCATATTTCCACCATTAATGAATAGAGATTTACTTTATTTGCATGTCTGTCAACATTTGGTATTGTCACTATCATGTAATATATTGTGTTTTTACAGTAGTCCTACCAAATATAAAGAGCAGAAGGCACAGAGATTTCCCATATAACCACATTCCCACACAAATACATAATATTGTTTCTGAACATCCAATGCTCCCCACTAGTAAACAGATGAGCCACATTGTACCCCAAAACTATCAATATATGTTGGCTCTGTGGATTTTAACAAATGTGGAACAGCATCATTATAGCCTCAAACAGAATCGCTCACCTCAGTGATTACCGGTCCATCCCCCCGAGAAGACTACAATGCCAGTGGGTTGGTAAAAGATGCAGAGATGAACCACTCTTGAGACAGTTTTAGTGAACAGCATCTGCTTTGCTGCACATGAGCAACTACTTATTATAGTGGAAGCCTATCCACTATGGTTGGTTAGCACATTACCTCAGATTGGATAGTGAGCATTCATACCACCAGTGTCTCTATACAGAAGAAACACATTTTTTTAAAAAAAAAATCCAAAAATAAAAACACTTGGAAAATGCCTACACATCAGCCTGCCAGCTGCTGGCCATTCATATAACTTCAGAAATGGTATTCTGACATCTGGAGCATGTGTGCCATGCTTATTCTATGGAGTGCCATGTGACAGGTAGGGTGACTCCAGGTCATGCCTGCATTTTCTCCTACACTGGGCTGCTCTACCTAAGTATCCTTTTCTTCCCAACCCCTTGGCAATCAGGGTTTGGATATTATTGATCATGCTATTTAATTATTCTTTTCCTAGAATGTTACGTATTTGTAATCATACAGTGTTTCTAAATAATACTTTGACTTATGAACATACATTTTAATTTTTGCTTATCTTTTTGTAGCTTGATTGCTTATTTCTTTAGCACTAAATAGCACTGTATTGCCTGTAATATACCATACTTCACACACATGCGTGTGCTCAGAGAATGGATTGAATCCTCTCGGCAACATAATCATTTGCTGAAATGTTAACTCCTGTTACCTCAGAATGCCATACTTGAAGAGGAAATTCTTAAAGAGATAAGTTAAAATGACACCATTAGAATAGACTCTAATCCTACATAAATTTTGCCTATAAGAAACTTAAACACATACATGAAGAGAATGCAGATGGTCTGAAGACAGATAAAGAAAGAGAAAATGAGCTAGCACGCAAGCCCAGCAGAGAGGTTAAGAGTGATTTCCAAAATGCCACCGAGGCATTGTAATAAGAAAGCATGCAAAGAAAATATTTCCTGTCCTACAGCTCAAGTGTGTGCATCCATAGAAAAAATGCACAGAAGACAGTCCTTATTAATGACTCACTTTATCTTCATGAACCCTTATTGTATCAGTAGAAAGGAGTGTTATTGTTGGATCTCCAGGGATAAAGGAGCCATGCTTAAAGGCAAGGTAACCGAGGGTCCAGTAAAAGAAAATGTAATCATAGACAATTATTTTCTCACATGATATCAAATGGATTAGAGACTAGTAATTACTAAGACTATAATATAGCAAATATTTTAGGTATAAATAAGAAAACATTTGGTCAGTGAACATAGTACACATATGTAGGCTTGGAATTTCTGTTTTGTGACTTGTATTTCATAGTGTATAAATATGAAAATAATTTCACTGGGTTAAGATCACATTAAAGAATTTCAACATATCAAACCCTCCAAACTCCAAACAACAAAAATTATTGAGATCATAAAAAGAGAAATGTAATAGCGATCCATGAAAATGTGCTAGCAAGAGAAGAAAGAACGATGGAAGTGGTTCAAGGAGAAAATGGCAGTCAAAGTGGCAGAAACTTTATAAAAGCCAGATGTGGTTGTAGATACTGCCACAATCCTAAACCAAGATGAGGGACTGAGACAAATGAATTCCTGTAAGCTCGTGTCAAGCTAGCCTGCTTTATGCAGTGACAATCAGCAAAGAGACTGACTCAAAGAAGGTGTGAGGCAGTTACTAACAACCAACTATTCCTCTGACCTTCACACAGAAACCTTGGAAGATAGTCATACTATGATTTCACACACACACACACACACACACACACACACACACACACACACAGACACACGACAATATATGTGTGTCATATACGTATACACAGAGAAAGATAACAAAAGAAAAAACAGAAAACTAAAATCGTTAAGCAAATGTTTGCCTCTTATTAATATTAATTCATCCAAAGTAGGAGAAGCTTTAATGATTAAGTTGTTACACCTAGAATAAAGCTATTGATTAAAACAAATGCTTGTGCCTTACTGGTTATTAAGAAGGTGATGTGATAAGGGTCAGATACAAGGGGTTGATTATAACTCTTGGGATTTGGTTTATGCTCCATCTCCTAATGTGCAGCCTGATAGAAACTCTGATTGGAAAAAGGAACACAGACACAGAGAGGGCAACTATCTTAATATATATTATTAGACTAACACAAATTGATTATACACTAGCTCATTGCCACAAAGAAAAATCTATAGCTACTAATGGGTTTTGCTCTCAGGGTTGAAAGTCACAGAAAGTATTATATTTCTGTCCTTTAATATTAATTAATTTATCTTTAGTGACCACTTGGGGATATAAAAGACCACAGGGGCTGAAAGGGTCTCATAAATTTCAACCATTATGTATTTAAAGAAAATAAAGTAGACTTTAATGTCAGGAGGTATGTTTTTCTATAGGACATCTTCAGAAACATCTAAGAAATATAATCCAGTCTATCTGTATTATCCCTAAAGATTATCTATGACCTTGAGTTGACTTTTAAAGAAAATCCCTTTTGATCAAAGGAACTCGTCCCTTCTTTATAAAGGGATGTCCTTAACATTTTATGGTGTTGAAAATATCCTTGTTCTCTCTTCTGATTAGGAATATCTTATTCAACCACATAAGGGTAGGAAAACAGTTTATGCTTATAGAAGATAATGAGCCCTTTCAGTGGACTAAAACAAGCTTTTCTGCTAAGCAATATTTCAACTGGCAAATGGAACCTGTCTGAAGATGAATAACTTTGTGTCTGAAAACAAAGGAATTTAGCACATGTCTCCGACACAATCTTGACTTTTGCTGGTCTATCGACAGAGACAATAAAGATGGCTTTTCTTACTAAGGAAGCTTTTATTTAATTTGTATTTAAATGTATAAGATAAATTATAGACACACCAGTCTCTGAAGTAAATTGTTTACACAGAGGATCTACACTTTGTAAAATGCAGAGCCTGGCTCCTTCTCTGTATTATATGCTCTAACGACAACTGTAGCAACTGCTTTCATGAGGGTGGGGAACACAGCCTCCTCCACAGTGCACGCATGGATCACTTTGCCCACAGAGGGCTAGCAAATGTGATGCTAAGAAAGGTTAAAATGGATCTATGCGTTCAGCTTTTTCCCCTGCTTGCCTGTAGCTGTCAACCTGGCAAATGGCAAAGAATGCACTGACTGCAGCTAATGTTCCCATGTTTTCACAGATGGAAGAATCTTATATTCATACCTTCCTCAGAACTGATATTAATTCCAGGAGCTCTGAGACCTTCTGGAAGGTCTCCAGAAGAATTCAATGGTGTCTTTAGCTAAGTAAATGACCTCATGGAATGTTGATATTAGGATTTGTTGACAACAGCACAATTTCTAATATATATATATATACATATATATGTATATATATATATATATTAATTAATTAATCCCAGAGGTAGTCATGTCTTCTAAACAATTGAGAAGTGGTTTTGAGTATGTATGTGTAATGGACTTAAATCTACACACAGAAAACCCACAGAGCATTTAAGGTAGTAATGTTTACAAAATGAGAAACATTAAAATAGGTAGAAAGGGAATAAAACAAAAGCAAAAAATAGTTAGAGTTATAAGGTAGGACCACCTTAACCTCATTTGGTCTCATCGTACTCAACACCCAAAACCAAAACTAAGCCAATAAATATAATCTAGGAATGGGGACTAGAGACCGTTTCTTTTTGTAGTATTTTCAGAAATTAATAAAGCCTCGTAACTGCCTCCCATTTTACTTATTCAAGCTTCCTAGAGAACTTGAAATTGGAGAGGTTGATGTTTTGTTCCCTAAGACATCTAAAGGCAGATGCTTAAAAAAAAAAAAAAACATTCCCTTGATATATTAGTATAATATGTCTCCTCATAACACAGTGGCTAGGCTCCATCAGAATGATTGCACATCGATATTTAAAATATTCCAAATACAGCTGTGTTGACCCTTAGTGCCACTCTGTACCACCACTATGAGCATCGCATGCCCAACAGAGCCTTGAAGGAGATACAAAAGGCGTGGTGAAAAGATAGCCTGCCCGCAGGGAAGCCCTACCAACAAATCTAATAACCTATAACCTAATAATGGAAACAAGCCAGCAAAATTAGGAGGGATACAAGTCACCTATCTCAGAACTGTAAGTTTAAAAAGGCTTATCACTTGGGGACCTCAAGACTCTGTGTTTATTATTGTAAGAACATGTAAAAATAAATAAACTAGTATCCACATATTACACCCTAAATAACATGTTTTATAGGAAAGAGAAGTGCTGTCTCCTAGCCATGACCTGGCCAGTGCACTCAGATCATTGTTTCTGTGATTACCTGCACAGGACCTTTACAAAGTAAATCAATAAACAGGCAGAGCACTGCTGTCAGTGTATACTAGTTTATACCCAGTGGGTTTGAGTTCCTCAAAATACTACCTCTACCATTATGTTAGAGATGTACATCCATGGTTAATTAACCTTTTCTCTAAAAGAAAAAAAAAACTGCCTTTGCACTGCATTCATTGAGCACCTGTTTGAAAGGAGCTGCAACTTTCTATTCTGAGTCAAATACTTAGATATGCTCCCCCCTCTCTCTCTTACACACATACACACACACACACACACATACACACACCTCTATACCTTTTATCAATCCACAGAGAAGTAGACAACATCTGTATGACACTGTCATCTGCACTGCTAAGCAGAACCACCCAACAAATTATCTGTAAGGTGCAGTCAATGTTAACTGGAATGCCAGTGGGGTTTGCACATCTGTCTGTGGAATCAAATTTGCATTTCAGCATTTTGCTGCCAGAATGCCCTTTTTGAAAACAAAGGAGCATGAGGAAAACATGAAAACTAGAGAGAAACATAATAGGAAAAACAGAAAGTGTGTAAATGAAGTAAAAATGTAATAACATGGATATGGAAATATATCACAGAGAAGCCCATTTCTGTGCGTGATAATCAAACATGTAATTAAAAGAAAATAGGCCAATGAAGAATCGTTTAATATAAGGGAATATATAATTAAAACTGATTGCTACTTTACTTGTTGTAAATTGTGTCAATTGTATATATAACTTCGGCTATATAAGTCTATAAAATGCCTATGTATATGTTAATAACTAATAATAACGCAATATTGTTCCTTATAATAGATAAATCACAGAAGCCAAATTTGTGGCCTTTGTAGCGTCAGGGAAATTCAAATGAGAAAAAAAAAATGATTTCACGTGTGTTAAGTCTTCCATACAAAGAACTAATGGAATAAATGGGTAGTATTTTATGCAGGCTCTTTATTTTTAGTTCAGAAAACATTCAAACAACTTCAATGAGATTGGGCATGAGGAGTCACCTAAGATATCACTAAAGACTACCTAAAGTATTTCTTAGGCCATTCTTATACCGTGTATGCTTAATATATTTACATACTCCACTGGGACCAGAAAATATCTCTTAGCATTAAACACTCCTTGGTACTTGACATGACCTATGGTGCCAGGCACTACAGTTAGCTAAAAACATGGGCAAAAGAAAGAAGGGTAGCAGTGGGGGGGAAAGATGGGACTGGATGAGCTGAAACTGATTGAAAAAGAATGACCAAAGCTCAAGATGAATGCATATAAAAAGAGATGTGCCAGTGAGCTTGACTTTCTTTAGCCTGTGAGAGTAAAGTTTTGTTGTTACGTAAAATAAAATGGTCCCCATTAGCCAACCTTATCTCATTATCCCCTAAGCATTGTTGTATGGAGTAGATGTATTAATGCCTGAGAGCTGGGGCATGTAGACTATCTGGGTCAGGAATATTAATAATTAAGTTGTCAGCCACGTGGTGACATGGGCAAGGGAGAGATGCCACTCCTTTCCCATTGCCACCCACATCAGACAGGAAAGTTGGACCTGAGGTCATGAGAGCAGGAGAGCTGACCCTGCTCCTCATCTGCTGTGCTCCTTGGGAAAGCAGGCCCTGTACCTCACCTGGGCCACACAGTGGAGCTAGCACTGAATGCAGGGGTTGCAGGTAAGCCAGCCCTGAGATGTGGGCATAGGAGAGCTGGCTCTGCCTCTTGCCTGCTGGGTGATGACTGGTATGAATGAGGAAGAGATACCCTATTCCCTTCCCTCCTCCCTTGCCTTCTATGTCTGGCAGGAGAGCTGGTCTTGGAGTCTGATAGATCCAAAACTACAGGATCTCCATGATTCAAGGCAACAACAGGATGTCTAAGAGGAGTCCCAGTGAGGTTCCAGCACTGATAAAGTAGCAGAAGCCAGAGGCCTCATACCAGACCAGTGAGTCATTGCAATGGACATTTGAAAGGAAAAAAGTGTGGACAAAAGGGTATACTGTGGGACATACTGCGACACACTACACCTTGAAGAGTGAGATTTTTTTTTCTTTGTTGTAGGGGAGGTTGCAAAGGTGGAGGGTGGGTACAAGAGGAAGGAAGAAGAGCAAGATTCGGATGTATAATGTGAAATTCACAAAGAAACAATAAACAGTTCTTAAAAAATAAAAATAAAAATAAAATCACTAGCCACGCACTAAAGAAACAGTATCAGATACACTTACGTTTGAGTGGGCTTTGAGTTGGGTGTGAAAAATTAGTGACTCCAAATGATAACCTGTGGGATAGCCTTAAGTGAATTCTGTGTCCTCTGTGTCTTTGTTTTCTTGTGTGTAAAGTTTGAGTAGCTGTACCTGTGTGGCATGATTGTCATGAAGGTTAAATGAGTTACCACATAGCTGAATGAATCATGCGGATGACCATGTGCTCCTGTGAGACTAGAAGGTAGCAGGAGCAGTTATCAGATGCAATGCTGTTAATTTGAAATGGGTCTTACCATGATAGAAATAGGTAATAGGACCTTTCCTTCAGTCATTGGCTTATCTCTAGGAGCCTTGTGCTGGGGAGTGGAGAACAGCATCACCAGCACTCTCTCTACCGGGCTGTAAAGCCTTACATACTACAAAATGAAAGAATTCTCACTAACTTCTGGCACCTCCCTGTAGAACTATTAGCAGGTCATTTAAGATCTCTTTGGTGCATAAAGGCCCACATTAGGAACCACAGAAATCTCTCCAAAAAGATAAAATGTTAAACCTTCTTTTTTTTTTTTAATTTTTATTTATTCTTGTTACATCTCAATGTTTATCCCATCCCTTGTATCCTCCCATTCCTCCCCCCCCCCCATTTTCCCATTATTCCCCTCCCCTATGACTGTTCCTGGGGGGGATTACCTCCCCCTATATATTCTCATAGGGTATCAAGTCTCTTCTTGGCTACCTGCTGTGCTTCCTCTGAGTGCCACCAGGTCTCCCCCTCCAGGGGACATGGTCAGGGAAATCGTGAGAAAACAAGTGAATGTTAAACCTTCTTACACCTGCTCCAATCAGATGTGTGTGAATACTAGGTTCATTTTAAAAGTCAAACCACAGGAATCAGCCCTACTGGGTTTACATCTATAGCCCCCTCCCCAGATGCTGACTGTACCAGTTCCTGCTTATTGGCCATAACCAATTATCTGACAAAAACAATGTAGGGAAGTTTTGTTCAGTTAAACTTTCAGAGACTTTTGTCTACCATAGGGAAGGGTGTGGCTCCTCACAGTGAGGAGGAAGGACAGAGCATGAAGGAGACTACTGTCCCTTCCTAACCTTCAGAGCTGCACAGCTATGGACTTCTTCCATCTAGGCTCAAGGTCTAAAATCTACAGAACCTCCCAAAACAGAACCAAACAGCAGAACCCTGCGAAGGACTTTTCCTATTCAAGCCACACCACTTGCTAAAGATTACCACCTCAGTTTCTTAACCTATAAATGAACAATAATCAAATTTTCTTGATAGAATTATTATGAATAAATAAGGCACAACATACAATTTGCCTTTTTCTTATTATTATAAAGATGCTTTAATACCATAACAATTTATATTATTTATTAGGATTTTATCGTTACATATTATTTTATGAAGTCAGAAAATTTCACTATGGCATCCTATTAAATGAACAGAATAAACAGGCCAATGAATCCTCTCCATTCCTTTCTTATCCTTTCCCCTATATGTATTATTGTAAGTTTAGTATTCACATTTTTTTCAGATCACCCTCCTTATCCTCTTCTTTTTTAATCAGAGAAACTTGAAACAGGTGTATGCACAAAAGAAGAAGGATGAGAGTCTTTTAGAAGATGTTTAAGTGGCAACATGAGCACCAATAACATATGTGTTGCATTAGATACATTTGAAAGCCATGTGTGCAGTTCCGTTTGGCTTCCTAGTGGCTCCCTGGCCACGTTTTCCCATTCACGATTTAGATTCTTGCACAAACCTGGCCATCCAGTGGCATGCTTAGAAGTGTGTTGGCAGGCTGTCAAGCTTAAGAAGCTATGTTCATGCTCTGTGTAATCAGATAAGCAATGTAGGCACACAGTCGCTTGTGTGTGAATGTTGAGTGCTCCATACAGCAGTGACTGATGCCAGGGCCTCTTACAAACCCCATGCTCCTTTTATGCCTGCAGATAAAAGCCTTTCTTCATAACTTTTCTGTCCAAGGGCTACCCAGACAGCTGTCAAGTGATACTCTAGTTCCCACATCTATGGCAGAACTTTTCATTAAACATAATCTTATCCATGTGTATTTATAATATTTCCATAGGGTTCTTTATATGTGTTTTTTACTTCTGAAAGGGTATTTTCTTTTCTTTCTTCTCTTTTGAGTAAAAGCACACGGTTGATGTTATTTAAGGCCTAATGTTCCTCAGTAGAGTAGTATATGAGGTCATAAATGGCTCCGACAGTCATCAAAAGCCTCAGCTTCAACCGAGCATTTAATCATCTGTAAAAACCAGTTATGGTCTCATATACTTTCCCACATGAGCATTATTCCTCTTATATGACAAGGTAAAAAAATATTCTTTAAGAACAAATTAAACTACCTCATCAAAAATAAATAAAAGATTTGATCCTCATCAGTATTGTTGTTTTATACTTCTGCTGACTTCTTTAAATGTGAATTAATTATTTAACACGTCTGTGCAGTACCATAAAGATGGAATAAATGCACTATATAAGTGCTGTTTTCTTAATGATGTCATTGTGTAAGCTTCACTTGGAGTCATGAGCTAGATGAAGAATAACACAAGGGAATGTACTGTTGGAGAGAGAAAAGAGACTTGTGACTAGATACATGACATTTCATCACAGACATATTTCCTTTTAGTCTAAAAAGAGGTGTATTATGCTGTCCCAAATTTCATTGGGCCAGGCATCTTAATTTGTATATTTAGAGTATATTATACATAGTCATAAAGGTTGCTAATTTTTGTTTTCAAATAAGTTTACTCATTTTTTGATAACACACACACACACACACACTTTTCATGCATTCCACATATTGTCTCTAGCATCAGAGAGAAAATTAGTATATTCTATGGGGAGGTGTCTGGCCCATACTGATTCGAAGTGAAAGTCTATACTTTACTTGCACTGTAACTTATACATGGCAAAACCTCTTAGCAGTAAATAAAACAAAAAATCAAAATCATATATTTATTGTACTACAATAATGAATAGCACTCTCCCATTCAATATTTTATGAGTGAATTTCCAGCTACTTTGAAACAAATAAGATGTAAGTAATCTTCTATTTCTATAGCACTCCACTGCATTGTTTAATTGGCAAATTGAGCATGAAGGTAAAATATTTTATGGCTATCCCAAAGTATTGAGCCTCTGGATGAAAAGTGAACAGATGCAATTTACACACCTTAGGATAGCAAAGATTCATTTGTGCAGCCAATTTCATCCAGGGTTTTCCTGGTCATTTTTAGATTCACATCAACTACATGCTTTCTTTTTCCCTTCTAATTACATTTCGTTGTTTTTCTTGGGGAGTGAACTATGAAGAACACTTTTGTTTATTGACAAAAAAATGGAATTGAATATTTTCATGGAAGATTTATGATACACGGCCAATTACATCTGGATTGCAGACACTAAATTAGTTTTGGATTCGTCTTATTCTAAAACCATTGACAAGTGTGATTCATCATAATAATTTTGCAAAGAAATCAAAGCAGACCATAGCCTGTGCCACACACAACTCTGTGTCACAATCCATCAAGATTATATAGTGACCGAGTATCAGATGAGCAGGAACTTGGAGACGTAAGTAAACAATAATAATGACGTGGCACATGAGGGAGGAGGAGTGGGGATAACTTATTTATAACAGGCTAAATATTGGCTTTGAAATGTGTTAGAATGTTCTAAATAGTTCATCGTAAACAGTAGAAACAAAACTCTGTTAAGCTAATTGTTAAATGCTCATATAATAACCTTTAATCAAATGATTCGGTAGGGCATTACCAGTCTTATATAACCACTAAGAAACGCCTGGTGAACTTTAGAACCATTCCAAACCTAAAAAACATTCTGACCAAAATAGTTTGAATGCATCCTTGCCAAAATTACTATGAGTTAGAAAGAACATCTGTAAGGCTCTTAGTACAGGGAAAACAAGTCCTTTGTTAGCCCCTTCTTGTAATGTCTTCTCAACACAAGGGTAGCAGACACTAATTGAATCTCTTCCTTACAGTTCCATGACCACTGAAATCAACACAAGACTAGTTAGTCTATAAGTTATGATAACTCCAAGTTCAGTATTCTCCAGTGACATTCCATTTTTCTATTGATGATGCATTTAGAGCCTAGTATTTATATTCATTTGTGTGTGTGTGCACGTGTGTGTGTGTACATTTGTATGTGAACACCGACCAGAGGGTATGTTAAGACAAGAGCAGAATGTTCTCTCTTGCACCATGTAAGTCCTGGGTCTCAAAATCAATTGTCAAGAATTAGTGGCTGTAATCCTTTTTAAATTTTATATTATTATTTGTTTTAAAACCTAGTATAGTTTGTATTTTCTCTTTATTTTGTTTTATATTTACTAATATTTTAAATATTTTTTACCTTTAATTTTTAATTTTTATTTTATTAATAATAGATTTTTAGGTAATATAATCCTAATTTCCCCTTCTTTCAGCCTCCCAATTCCTCCTCATCTTCTTTTCCATTTGGATGTTCTAGTCATGAACTAGAAAACTAACAGGCTTCCAAGGAATAGTAAACTATAAGAAGTTAAAAAAACCAAAGGTAAAACAATGGAATTGGATAAGACACGCAAACAGAAGGAAAAGAGCTGAAAAAACAGAGACATACTCTCATACTCACACTCAGGAATTCCATAAAAACA
Source organism: Acomys russatus (assembly GCF_903995435.1). Classification (NCBI taxonomy): domain Eukaryota; kingdom Metazoa; phylum Chordata; class Mammalia; order Rodentia; family Muridae; genus Acomys; species Acomys russatus. The sequence continues at coordinate 6,042,235 of NC_067164.1, read as the reverse complement.
CCAAACAGGAATCCATAATGTATACCCAAAGAACCTGTGTGTGGAGAGAGAGAGAGAGAGAGAGAGAGAGAGAGAGAGAGAGAGAGAGAGAGAGAGAAAGAATTTAATTAAATAAAAATAAGAATTTTTTAAGAAGCCAAAGCCATGATTCTACAAGAAACCTCCAAAGATGCCACTGAGTTTATTTTGCACAAGCATCTATTGCTGGGCATGCGGCCTATGCTTCAGAGTAGTTGTTTTCCCAGTGGACTCCCTTAAAGGAACTAAACATTCATTTGCAAGTGTTTGTCAGTTGGAGAGTTCTTCTATGTTAAGGAAGACGGCGAGTGTGTCCCCTTTGTCTTTTAGCTCTAATAGTCCATCTGGTGCAGATCTATCCTGGATCTGTGCATGCTGCCTAAGTCTCTGAGTTCACATGGGTATCAAACACATTGACTTAGAGTGCCTTGTTTTCTTGGTGTCTTCAATCTCCTTTGGCTCTTAAACTCTTTCTGCCTCTTCTTCAGCAGCGCTATTTGAGCCCTAAGGGGAAGGATTTGATGGACACATTTCTTTCAGGGCTTAGAATTCCGAGGCTTCTCACTATCTGCATAATTTCTGGCTTCAGGTCTCTATATTTGTTTCTATCTTTTGCATGAGGAAGCTTCTCTAATCATGAATGAACAAGACACTTATCTTTGAGTATCACAGAATTCCATTGGGAGTGAGTTTATTGATATGTTCTCTTAATAGAACAATAGTATTCAGTTTTACTGGCCTTGTCTAGTCTCAGGTCTGGGTAACTCAAGAAATGTCAGGTATGGGTTCTATCGCATGGAATGGGCTTTAAGTCATATTAGATACTAGTTGGTTACTCCCATAAATTGTGTGTCACCATTTCAAAATCATGTCTTGCAACATTGTCAGTCAAAGAGTTTGTGGTTGGGTTGATGTTTATGTTTCTTCTCTGATTGTGTGCAGGATACTTTCCTATACCAAATACATGTAAGGATGAAGGCTCTATGAACACACCAGTTGCATTACTTCATGACCAATGAATTTTGTAGGTGTTATCTTCAACAATGGGGCCTTACTTTAAGTTTGTGCAGAGAAACTATCTTGGAACTGTCTTGGAAACAGCCTGGTTGTTTTGGGTGTTCCAACTGGGACCCCGAAGTAACCCATTGCTGGTACTGGAAATGTCATTTGATGACAAAAGATGTCCAGTTGTGGTTCTGACTCCCCTATTATTAGGAGATTTCATTTAAATGTGTGTGTGTGTGTGCGCGCGCGCGCGCGTGCGTGCGCGCACGCGCACATGCGCAAGGGCACGTGCACATACATATGAACATTTAAACAAATGGTCATTTAAATATATATGTTTTCTTTACCTCATGAGCCATTTTGTTGGTTCATTGAGGGCTTATTTACAATATCAAACATCAAATATTCTATGAATATTGATATTGGCTTTTATCAATTAGCAACCTAAGAATTCTAAGTTTGCATTAGGTAATCCAGTTCTGATTATTAAAGCACAGTCTCTCGCTTTTGATAAGATGTGTTCAAAGGCTGGCTAGGAGTTTCAGCAGACAAATTTTACCTTCCCCTTGGAAGTCAGGACTATAGTTGTTTCTGTGATTAGGGCTCTGAATTGTGGTCCAACAATATCATTACCATTTTCATGGATAAATCCTGAAATCTTCCTGAGTTATCTGGTTCTCTATGCTTTTCTAAGTCCCCCCAAGTGAAAGGAAAAGATGCAAAGAAGGAATTTGTTAAAACTTAAACCAAAGATGGAAAATGCTTAAGTCCTTAGTCCCTGAATTGCTAAACGGATCTTTTCGCTGTTCATCACACTAACAAGGAATCATGACTGTTGGGTTAATCCATGGAAATTTGGGGAGGTTTTTTTTTTTTCTTCATTTCAACATGCTCACCCTTATTAAACATACTAAAGTGAGTATTATATCAACATAATTATACATAAATTAATACTTTTTACTCTCGTATAATCTTATAAGCTTTCTTCATTTCTCCGTACTACAAACTACTCAACTTTAGGAATATTTTCTATGATACTTCCTAAGAATACTTCTAACTTTACTTGCAATTATCTGGCTAAAATATATATTTATTTTCTATCATTTCTTCTTTTCATTAGTTAGTCCATAGTGCAAAGCTGGCTCCCAAAGGTAGCCCATATAACTACTTGCCTATTTTGTGTTCATATATATAATTAATAATTTTATTAAGAGCATAAAATTAAAAAAATACCATAAACATTTACATACCTCTTAGCTCAGAAATAGAATTACCACAACTAGTTCCTTTAATAAATTATATCTGTGTTTATCCTTTTTAGAGAGCGTGACTCTTTTGCATCTGAAACTTAATAATGTAATCCTGATCACTTTGAAGCAAGTATCTATGTATGAAGAATAGTAATACAGTTTTACATATGTGTTGACATGATCTTGATGAAGATAAATCAGTGAAATGCGTGCTATTTTACATGTTCTCATCTTAACCATTTTAATTAGTACTAAACTTTAATGATAATTGAAAGAAATGATTTGGATTCATTCATCTTCACTGATCCTCCACTTTATCGGCCAGAGCACAATTTATCTCTTATTGTTTTAGTGGACATTGAGGCTTCTTTACATTTTTGCTTGGCAATCATTTCTTATTTAAAACTTCCCTATAATTGTCTTCTTACATATATGTATAACAGTGAGTTAATAAGACATATACCTTCCTTATTACAGACTGTCGGTCAAGATAAACTAGTTTCACAGTAGTAACTAAAATTCTAAAAATCACAGGGATCATTGTTTTGTTTTGATTTGATTTGATTTGACTTTTCAAAACAAGGTTTTTCTGCGTAGCCTTGTCTGGCCTTCCTTCACTAGCTTTTTAGATGAGGCTGGCCTTGAACTCACAGAGCTCTGCCTGCCTCTGCCTCCCTGAGTGGTGTAATTATAGGCTAAATCACAGTATTTTAATGCAGAACCCTTGAGGATTTCCCTACCATGAAGCAGTGTAGTTGATGTCAGAAGATAGTTACCTGATCAGCATTCAGAATGTCTTTATTGCACAGACACTTTTCTTCACTATAACCTCAGAAGAGCCCTGTACCAAAGTGAGATGGTGAGTAGAGTCTTGCATAGTAACTCAGAGGCATGGCTTGGAGTTGAATGTGTCACTTCTATTAGAGTGCAATTGCCATTAGGATTTATGCAGTCAACATCAAGGCAACAGAGAATTTCTTCCCTCTAGGCTAGGCAGGATGGAGGAACTGAATGTGCACCTTTAGTCATATTTTATGACTTACTTTAAATTAATACAACTTAACATTAATGTAAAATTCTATCTATAATTCCGAAAGTTTCTCCACGTGTTATTTCAAAAGTGTTAATTATGCTTCACATTATTGTCAAAGATTGACATTGTCAGACATTTTCATTTTTTATCTTTCTCGTAGGGTGAGCATTAAGTAGCATTTTATTGTGGTTTTAATTTGCCTCTCCATGGCTGATAACAGAAATGGCTGATATTTCATGTATTTCCACTTCTGTGGCATATTTTACTGTTGGCACATTTTCCTATCAAGTTGTCATTTTCTCTTTGATGTGTAGTTTTTAAATTTTTTTTTTTTTTTTTTTTTTTTTTTTTTTTTACTTTAGACTTTAATTCAATGTCACTTATGTGCTGTAAACATCTCTATAGAGCATGTGGCTTGTGGCTTCATTTATATTTACGGTGTTTTTCAGTGTAAGTCATGTCTAATGTTGACAACATATCTTTATTTTTTTTTTTCTCCTCTGATATTCGGCTTTGTTTCTTGCTCAAAACTTCTTCACAGTCTCAAGTTATGAAAATAATATTTAGTGAAGATTTAAAATTTTTCGTTTTGTACCTAGTTATTTATTTCACCTATCACTAATTATAGAAATTAGAGGGCAGCTTGAGTTGTCCATAACCCGCCCCCAACCCCTCATTCATTTCAACAGCACTCTATTTTTATAGTCTTCATACAGCTATTCTCTTTATTGAGCCTGATATGTATTCTTATTACATGACTCTATGAAGTTAATTCCTGTAGCTTGATAATGGCTTTTTCCCACTTGTCTTTCAAGTGCCTGTTGTTGTTGTTGTTGTTGTTGTTTTAGGTCTTTTTTTTTATTATAATTTATTCATAGTACATCCCAGCTGTTAACCCTTATTTGTATCTTCCTGTTCCCACCCTCCTTCCCTCTTCAACCCTATTTTCCTCCTTAGACCTCTACATGGGTGGGGAGGGTTGAACCACGGCCTATCAGGTCTCATCTGGATAGCCTGCATCACCTTCCCCTGTCTTCCCTCGTGGTCTCTCCATCAATGGAACGTGATCAAATCAGAAGCACCAGAATTATGTAAGAGGCAGTCCCCGCTACCTCATAATCATGGAGACTGAGCTGTCTATTGGCTAATCTGAACAAAGGGTCTAGGCTCATAGCATACATTGTCCTTGGTTGGTGCAACAGTTTGTGCAGGCCACCCTGGGTCAAGATCCTCTGGCCTTGGTGGTCTCCTCCTGTGGCTCATGAACCCTTTAGGTCCTTCCATCCCCCACTCTCCCATACCACTTTCAGCACTCCATCCAGAGTCCAGCAGCAAGTCCCAACATCTGCCACAATCTCCCACTGGGTGGAGTCTCTCAGAGGATGCGTATGTTGGTCTAATATCCACTTGTAAGTAAGTATATACCATGCATGTCTTTCTGGGTCTGGGTTAACTGACTCAGGATGATTTTTTCTAATTCCAGCCATTTGCCCAAGATTTTCTCTTTTTTATTAGTTGAGTAGTATTCCATTGTGTAAATGTACCACAGTTTCGTTACCCATTCTTTGATTGAGGGACATCTAGGTTGTTTCCAGATTGTTGCTATTACAAATAAAGTTGCTATGAGCATAGTTGATCAAATGTCCTTGTTGTATGGTGGAGCATCTTTCTGGTATATATGCCCAGGAGAGGTATAGCTGGGTCTTCTGATAGCACTCTTCTCAATTTTCTGAGAAAGCACCAGGTTGATCTCCAAAGTGTTTGTACAAGTTTGTACTCCCACCAGCAATGAAGGAGTGTTCTCCCTTTTCCTCATCCTCACCATCCTGGGCTGTCACTTGAATTTTTTATCTTAGTCATTCTGGTAAGTGTAAGATAGAATCTCAGAATCATTTTTATTTGCATTTCCCTAATCACTAAGGACATCGAGCATTTCATTAAGTGTTTCTCAGCCATCTTATAGTCTTCTGTTAAGAATTCTGTTTTTCTGCATGTAGAGATCCAGTTAGACCAGCACCATTTGTTGAAGATGCTATCTTTTTTCCATTGTATGGTTTTGGCTTCTTTGTCAAAAGTCAAGTGTCTAGAGGTGTGTGGGTTTCTTTCTGGGTGTTTGATTCAATTCCATTGGTCAACCAGCCTGTTTCCATGCCAGTACCATGTTGCTTTTATTACTGTTGCTATGTAGTACAGCTTGAGCTTAGGGATGGAGATTCTTCCATAAGATCTTTTATTGTATAGGATTGTTTTGGATATTCTGGGGTTTTTGTTTTTCCATATGAACTTGAGAATTGATCTTTCAATATCTGTAAAGAATTGTGTAGGTATTTTGATAGAGGTGGCACTGAATCTGTATATTGCTTTTGGTAAGGTAACCATTTTTACTATGTTGATTCCCCTGATCAACAAGTATGGGAGATCTTTCCATCTTCTGATATCTTCCTCAACTTCTTTCTTCAGAGACCTGATTTCTTTTTCATACAAGTCTTTCACTTGCTTATTGTAGCTATAACAAGATACTTTATATTACTTATGGCTATTGTGAAATGGGTAGCTTCTCTAATTTCTTTCTTATGCCATTTGTGATCAGTGGACAGGAAGGCTACAGACTTTTCAAAATCAATCTTGTATCCAGCCACTTTGCTTAAGGTGTTTATCAGATGTAGGCGTTCTCTGGTGGACTGCTGGATTTTTTGGGGGGGTTACTTATATACACTATCATGTCATCTGCAAATACTGATACTTTGACTTCTTCCATTCTGATGTGGATCTCCTTGATCTCCTTTCATTGTCTTATTGCTCTACCTAGAACCTCGAGTACTATATTGAAGAGATACGGAGAGAGTGGACAGCTTTTTCTGACCCCTGATTTTAGTGGAATTTCTTTATTTCTCTATTTAATTTGATATTAGCTATCAGCTTGCTATATACAGCCTTTATTACATTTAGGTATGTGCCTTTATCTCTGATCTCTCTAAGACTTTAAAGATGAATGGGTGTTGGATTTTGTCAAATGTTTTTTCAGCATCTTAGGAGATGATTATGCGTTTTTTTTTTCTTTCAGGGTGTTTACATGGGGGATTATATTGATGGATTTCCACATATTGATCCACCCCTGTATGCTTGGGATGACACCTACTTGGCTATGTTGAATGATAGTTTTGATGTACTCTCGGATTCAGTTTGCAAGTATATTATTGAGTATTTTTGCATCAATGTTCATAAGAGAAATTGGTCTGAAATTTTCTTTGTTGGGTCTTTGTGTGGTTTATGTATTAAGGTGACTATGGCCTCTTAGAATGAGTTTGGTAATGTTTCTTCTGTTTCTATTTTGTAGAATAGTTTGAAGAGAATTGATATTAGCTCTTCTTTGAATGTCTGGTATAATTCTGTCCTGAAAGTATCAGGCCCTGTACTTTTTTGAGTCGGGAGACTTTTGATGACTTGGGTTTCTGGTTTAATCAATGTGTATACATCCTATCCTCCCAGGATGTTTCTGAGAGCTGGTACTCAATTATCAATCAAAATAAATAAACTTATCTTCTTTTATTAAATTTCTCTTTTAGCAAATATGTGAGCAATAACAAGTTGATATAAATTGGTACATACTATGACAACAGTTGAAACATGAGGATTCAAATTTCAGGAGAAGCTATTTTGAAGAAGAGAAGCCTCTACTCCGAGCAGGCTTCTGAAGGCAAGATCATTCAAATATGTGGAGTCAGAAGTGATGCATGGCAGAAGGGTTTTATATTTCTCATCTGCATGTGTGGTTTATATACTTTACAAATGGTTGGAGTTTTCTAGGAAGATAATCTTGTTCTTCTTTAAAATTGCTTAAGCAATTCTTGTCTGTTTGCTTTTCTATATAAACATTTGGAAATAAGTTCTTCAGATGATAATCTTCTGCAGTATTTATTTATTACAGGACTATTAGCAAAGTCAATCTCTTGACCCCTGATCATTTCCAACCTTTCCCCTGTTGTTCTCTCATACACGTGTTTTAGTCCATGGACTATCGGGTCGCCACAATGGTGCGCTTTTTTTGTTTTTGTTTTTTGTTTTGTTTCTTTTTTAGCATGCCCTCTCTTACTTATTACTTAAAAGTTGTTAGGTGTAGACATCTATGTAAGCCTTTCCCTATAATTTGGACATGGCCTTTTGTTATGTGATTGTTATGTCCCAAGTACATGAATGACAATTGTGTGTGTGTGTGAAGAGAATTTGAATCAAGCACAACTTGACTGGTCTGAATAATATTGTAAAATACAGTTGAATTAAGGCAAAGCACAATCCTTTAAAACCTGTGACCTGCAAAATTGAATATGTCCTTATAGTCCCAGATAATACTGTTATTGGCAAAAATGTGGGACCAACATCCCTTTATGACTCTCTGGGAACTTTTACAATGGTCTTAATACAGTTGTGTGTGGTTCCTGCAGTTCAATGATGAGAAGACACTCATTATTACCTGGTGTTAAACAAAACATCCTGTGTATTGAATTGAGTCTTAAATGTAGGTAACAGGACAGATCAGATGAAATCTGCCACCCAAGAGTTCTATTTTCATGTTCCCTCTTACCTATAAAGGTGCCCTCCTGATTCAGTGAGCATATTAATTGCTCTGTTTGTGAGGAGTCTTATACCTGGGAAAAAACTTGGCTGACCAGCCTATGAACCCAAATCATCTATTTTTGTATTGATTTAGCACTGACTCTCTTAACCTATTAAAGCACCTAATTTTGTTGGGTTATATAGCCTGGTGAAATTTCTTTTATATTTATTGCACCTTCCTAAAGCCCCATGAAGTAAATGGTCATAAATGACAGTTGCAAAAGTTGTGTTCCAAACTTCTCTGTTGGAGTTATTGGACAGTGTTCTCAGGCAGTGGCCAACTGAGCCATTGCATGTAAATGTATATTGATAATTAATTCATCTGAGTTCTGTTTTGTCATTTATTCACGTCCTCCCTTATACTGTGTCATGTATTACAGAAAATATGTTGTTGTGATCTTTCCACAATTATATTTTCTCATATTTGTGTGTCTTACAGTGCTGGGATTATTCTTCACATATTCCAATTCCAAGTTCACAAGACAATTTCATTCCTCCTTTCCCCCACACCAAATATATTTCTAAAAATGATGGCAAGAAAAACTTGCTTCTCTGAAAAACACCATTAAGAAAATTCATTCTATTTGTTTTTAGGCCAACATTGCCCATTTAGCAGACAATTTTATTGAGCTATGTACACTGAAGTGTGCATCTTTTTGAAAGTTCGTTGTACAGTGACTCCAAAATCACTTTCTGGCTATGGACCATGAGGAGAAAATGTGAGGCTTTAAAGTGTGTAGCTTTCAGAACTAACTCCTACCCATAATCCCACCGAATCATATGGCATTGGCAGGCTGTTCTCCCCCCTCCCCCATCTCTCTCTCTCTCTTGTCTTGACTCCCAATAATTTCAAAATCTAAGATCTGGCATTTGCTGACCCAAGCTTGTAAGACATATATATATATAAAGGTATTATAAGTATTTTCTAAGACATTACCTACATTAAAAGTTTTTAGCATGCTTATACATTGGCAAGCACCAATATCTTTATTTGAGTAGCTTCCAGACTAGATACTCCCTCTATGCCTTCAGATAGCTAACTCAAACTCATTATTCTAATTAAAAGAAGACATCTTTAGTGCACGAGCTGATTTTCATGCTTCCCCTACACTCTCACACTGTCCTGTATAGCACCCACACTGTCACTCCAGCCTCTGCACACATTTATGCTTTCTCTATACTCTCATGTCACCCTGGGCAAACACTGTGAGAGGACCTGCCCTAACAAACACATCTTAAATTTAATTGCCTCGATCTCCACAGAAAGCACTATTTTAAAATCATAGCTTCCTGCATCCTAAACATAACACTAGCATACAGTTGGGTACTTTATAAATATTTGAATGAGACAGATGAGCTAGATTAGTGGGAAAGGATGATTGACACCAAGCTTGATGACCTGAGATCAATTTCTAGAATGAGGATCGTACAAGAATAAATGTCTTAATTCACATTGCCCTCTGATTGTGGCATGTATACAAGCACACACACACTCATGCACACACTAAAGTAAGTGTGAAGCTAAATTTAATTTTTTAATGATAATTTAAAAAGAGATGTTAAATAATAAATGTTTTTAAAAATTGAAATAAAAGAGCCTGGGAGATGGCTTAGTGGGTAAGAGTGCTTACCACACACACATGAGAAACTCAGAGAATTCAGATCCTCAGTACCATAGTAGTACACAACTCAGAACTGGGCCACAGACAGATGGATCCAGCCAGCCAGCCTCACCAAAACACTGAGCTCTGGAAGTAACAGATCAGGATACTCAATGTCTTTCTCAGGTCTCCACACATGTACACAAGGGTGCATGCACATGCATACCAAAGTGCACACACATACACACAGACACTATACATATACCTGCAACACTCACACATACACACACACACACACAACACACACACACACACACAACACACACATGAAACAATAGGAGTAAAAATGAGTCTTATCCTAAAATAAGATTAATGTTATCCTGATGACCTTTTAAAATAACAAAATACATGGGTGGAAAAAAAGAAAAGGTGACATGAACTGACATGAAATCCTACCTGTCTGGAGATTTCAGAACTATTCAACCGTCTTATACTCGCTGTGCACAGAACCTACAAGTGGTTGTGCAGCATGCTTACATGTTGAAGCTGGGCTGTTTACGGAGAACAGAGTCTGCCAATGGTTAACAAAGACTCTTAACTCCTTAAAACAAGGCAGAATTTTGGGAACAAATGCTTTACCAGAATAAGATACTCGTGGTCACCAATTAGCGCACTGTGAATGAAAGCCCAGTACTGAGCAGTTTATTCTTCTTCTTTAGATTTCTGAGCACACACAATCGCATCTACCTTCCACCTGGCCGTGGAGGTTGATCCAGTGCAAACATGCCCCAGAGGAATTGCTCAGAGGTGTCAGATGGGGATGTTTCTGTGAACATCTTCACACTGTTCAGCAGTTGTGATTTTTCATGGGCATCCACATCCTGGCAATATATCCCTGGATTTGACTGTAATCTTGCTGTTGCGCTCACCTGCAGGCCTCATAAACTTGTTTTAGTATAGCAAGGCACAGAGTGGTACCCCATAGCATCCATTTGAGAAACATCTAAACTGGCACCTCATACTGACAAATATTTTCAAAGGGGGACAACATTCTGTTGAATGAACACACAGCATCACAACGCCATTGAGTGGCCCCATGCTTATTGCTGTTATAATTGCATTAGCCATTCCCAATGCGTACTAGGTTTTATGGGACACCTTGTAGTCTCTCTTGAATTTTATACCATATTCACCATAAAATAATGAATATTTCTTATCCTTTTGATTATTTTTTAATGTTATATATAAAAAATTGTAGCTATAGTTTAAATTTATTTCTGGTTTAAAAGTGCAAAGAATAACTGAATCTCAATATTTAGCTGACTAGTGAATAATTAAATGATGTATAATCAATATAGCTTCCTTAACAACTAAGTTACTCAGCATCAGTTTTCAGGCTGTTTCCCGATGCTACACCCTAAAGGCATTGTAGGGGATTAAATAGGAGTCCTTTATAAAGTATGCCCATATCTATTCCCAGAAGCTATGAAAATAATAATATAACATTATTTGGCCAAAGGATTCTTATAGACAAAACTAGGGGCATTAAGTTGTTATTACCCCAAGTTATCGAGTGGCTCTTAATTCCAAAATCTGGCCATCCATGAGAAACAGAATACCATTTGAAAAAAGAGACATGGATCACAAGTAAAGGAGTGCCTGGAGAGAGAGAGAGAGAGAGAGAGAGAGAGAGAGAGAGAGAGAGAGACAGAGAGACAGAGAGAGAGAGAGAGAGAGACAGAGAGAGAGAGACAGAGAGACAGAGAGACAGACAGAGAGACAGAGAGAGAGACAGAGAGAGACAGAGTGAGACAGAGACACAGACAGAGAGAGACACAGAGAGAGAAAGAGATGTCTATACCTTGTTGACAGTGTTGTAAGTATTAGGTCACTGAGCTGGCTTAAGTCTGGCAGAGCAGCACTAGTTTGCATTGGAAATGTTGTCACCTAAAAGGCACTATATGCTCTGTAATACAGGGTTCTCAGTAAGACACACAGAGTGACCAAGAAGCCACCAATACTTTACTTCATGACTCTCAATTATAAAAATCCGTGCCAAGGAATATTGGCCCTGTGTTGGTTTATTCATTGTTTTAAACAGTTTTGCCTTATTTAAGGAGACTTTGATCACAATTGGTTACTTTGCTCTGTGTTTTCATTTTACCTTCTGTTACTCATCCATTTCCCCATCACTCCATGATACCTCATATCCCTGAAGAGGAACTGATGGGAACTTGAGATTAAGATGTAATTTCATTGGGATTTTTGGATATATTATGTGGTCTTAACTTATTTGTATATTGTTATTACTTCTTATCTGCTACATGAATTGTTTCCAGGAATCTTCCCACCAAAAGTATGGATAACTAATTGGATAAGTTACCCACAATTCAGGTCCAGACATAGCATTCTCCAAAGATAATGCCCTGGCATTTCTGAATCAAATATATGTTGGTAGAAGAGGAGTAACCTAGTTTCAAAATTATAAAGTCGCAGGTTTGTCTGAAAATAATTCTTTTCATCTAACATAAACATAAAAATAAATGATAAGTCATGTGCATAAAAAATTTCTTTTCTATCAGGGATTTCATGTCATAACAATGAGATGCACATGCTTTAAAATCTACTCTCAAATCCTTGGCGGAAACCACAGTGAAGGACTAGCTATGGGTTTGTAGGGCAGCTCTGAAGGCAGCAAGCATGGCAGTATGAAGGCTGGTGCAGCTCTGAAGGCAGCAAGCATGGCAGTATAAAGGCTGGTGCCTTCTACCACCCAGTTCTCAATGATAGGAAAGGAAGTTCTGCCAGGATGCCAGAAGAAAACTATTATTTCTATGGACATGTATGTTACAAAACTATAGATACAGAGAAAGTTGATTTTGTAGTATACAGTCTGACCACGTGTGACAATGTGTGGCTTTTATTCCAGAACTAAATCTGCAGAGGCTGGCAGATCTCTGAGGTTGAGGCCAGCCTAGTCTATATAGTAAGTAATAGGGCTACTGAGTGAGACCCTCTCTCAAAACAGAAAATTGTACAGCAGAAAAATATATATAAAAAATTAGCTTAAAGTGTGATTATAGAATGGTGTGATACAGTCTATTTTAAAACATAATGCTGTTTTTAATTTTTCAATTGTTGTGATATATAATATTATTTAATGAAAAAGAGGTCATAAATTTGAAAAAGAGCAAGGAGGGTTATTGAAAGGATTTGGAGGGAGGAAAATAAGAGAAATAATTTAATTTTTTAATTTTGTTTTGGTAGCATTAATTTTAATAGCTTAATGTTTTATGATTTCACTTTCAAAATGAATAGTCATATTACTATACTAATTCTTACACTTTTTTCCTTTTGTTGGTCCCACTGAATTGTGTGTGTGTGTGTCTGTGTGTGTGTGTGTGTGTGTGTGTGTGTGTGTGTGTGTGTTCCATCCTTCACAACACTTGAGCCTGATTTTGCTGCCAGGTTACCATGTTATAATTTTTTTAATATACTGTGTCCCCTGGGGAGTATTAACAAAAAATAAAATATGATCTTTACTGTATGTAAAAATAAATTCTCTATTTTGGAGCATCCTTTTGGTTGCTTTCAAGTATATATCATTCTGTTAGACTAGCAACAATGCTCTAGATTGCTATCTTTTAAAATTTCACTACTTTACATGTATTATTTCCAACTTCCCCTGATGTAAACATATGCACCACAAGCATTAACATCAATTTTTTGATGTGAATATAAGATACAATGATTATCTAGCCTAACAAGTCCACGTATTTCAAATTAGATCCTGAGAATTTTGTCTCCTTCACATAACTTCTAAATGTTGGGGATTTTTAAGGGACAAAAGTTCAAAAGGCTTTATTAACTTTTTGTTTTGTCTATTTCTTTGTTTGTTTGTTTTGAGACAAGATCTCAAGTAGCTCAGGCTGTTTTCAAGTTCTGTATGTAGCCAAGGATGACCTTGAGCTTGTCCTCCTGTCTGCACCTCCAGAGGAGTGGGATTGGGGATTGCAGACACTTACCACAGCACCTGGTTTATGTGACTCTGGATCTAGTTCAGGGCTCTAGGCACACTGGGTAAGCATGTTGCCAACTGAGCAACATCCCCCAGTTGAACTCACATATTTTTTTAGTCCAAACTAACAATTTGGTATCCAGTTTCCTGTCTGAATCAGCTTAGTCTGGTCAAAATGGAAGCTAGAAATGATTTATGGAGGTTGGGGGAGCAGTCTGAGTGAAGATGTTGTCCTGCAGAAAAGTTTCACAAGCCTGTGCTTGTGGTCCCCTGGGAGTCAAGCAATAGCTTCCATTTGTGGTGCTCTAGTAAGCGAGGGAAGGGAGAGCTACCCAAAGCAGGAATCCCTGGCAAAGACTGGGCTTGGAGTTTGTTTCCTTGTCGCATAAGGATAAAGGCCTGCCGCCTCTGTTGTATTCCTGTCCTGTGAACCCACAATTTTCTAAGATCAGCTTCTATGAGTCTAGCAAATCCTGTTTGCATAGCACTGACTAAGTTGAATATCATTCCAAAAATGTGAACTTTCCTAAAAGAAAAAAAAATGGCACTATATTCTTAGATTCAATATGTCAGGACTTATCTCGAGGTTCTTTTGCCTTTCAGCCCCAATTCTGATGCTGGGAGAGGCATAGCAGTGCCTGTCACAGGAAACGAAGACAGAGGGAGGCAGGTGAGGCATCCAAGAACCTCTGCTTCCTAGTTGTCCCTGAAATGTGTCACTTCTTTCATTCTGAAGAATCTAAGTCCCTGGTACTAAATTGGTAAGAATTGTGAGAGTAAGAATCCAAATGAGTGGCGTTTCTTAAAGTCTGTAGAGCCTCTTTAGATGACTAGCAAATGCTAAGGTGTGCTGTCACCACAGAGTGCCCGTCATGCTGAAAGAAAGTGACCTTGTTTCTAGATTGTTCTCTCAAAAAAGAACAATGCAGTGCATTCTTTAATACAATCTCTCTCTCTCTCTCTCTCTCTCTCTCTCTCTCTCTCTCTCTCTCTCTCTCTCTCTCTCCCTCTCTCTCTCTCTCTCTCTCTCTCTCTCTGTGTGTTTCCGTGTGTCTATGTGTCTGTGTGTGTGTTTAGTAGTAGTAGTAGTAGACTGTGAATGTATGTATATATGCATGTATGTGTGTATGTATGTATGTGTATGTATGTATGTATCTATCTACCTTCCGACCTATTTATCTATTCTTCTCTCATACAATACATTCCCAACTATAGTTTCTCCTCCCAGTTCCCTTCATCCCCACCTTTCCTTTCCCCCAAATTCACTACTCCTTCATCTCCCTTCAGAAGACAGCAAGTGTCCCAGGGATATCAACCAAATACAGCATAGCAAGATGAAAGAAGACTCAGCAAAAACCCTCATATCAAAGCTGAATGAGGAAAAGGGTCCCAGAAGCAGACAAAAGAGTCAGAGGCAAACAAACTCCAATTGTCAGGAGTCCCACGGGGATACCAAGCTACACAATCATCAAACATATGCAGATGACCTAGGTCTGACCCATGCAGGCTCCCTGACTGCCACCTCCAGCCTCTGTGAATCCCTGTGAGCCCCACTTATTGATTCTGTGAGCCATGTTCTCCTGGTATCCTTCCCCTTCCTCCTCCTCGTCTGTAGGATCTCCTGAGCTTTGTCTAATGTTTGGCTGTGAGTCTCCATCTGCATCAGTTGCTGGATGAAACCACTCTGATGATAATTGGGTTAAGCACCAATCTATGAATATATCAGAATATCATAAGGAATCATTCCATTGACATTTTTCGGGGGATGGGGTTTTTTAAGCTCGTTTGTTTGTTTGGGGTTGTGAGTTTTTGTTTGTTTGGTTAGTTGGTTGGTTGGTTGGTTTTTGTTTTGGTTTGTTTTGGTTTGGTTTGGTTTGGTTTGGTTTGGTTTGGTTTGGTTTTGGCCAACCATGTTTAGTTATATCCTAGGTCTTTCAGATATCCTGGCAGTGTTGTGCTAGGCTTGAATTACCAAAAATTTACCTTAAAAGTATTTATATATTGATAAACACATGCTTCAAAACCTAAAATATTGAAAATACTTACCTACTAGTAACCAGTTGATTGATTTACTGATTTAATTGTGACTAAATCACAAAAATATTGCTTTAGTAACAGTGTCTTTAAATATTTCCTCATAGTTTCCTACTTTGGTAGCTATCACATACTGGATGATATTCACATTTTTCTGATAACTAAAACCCTTAAGTACTTTAAAATTGAAAGGATTTATTTTCAATGTGGTGTCTCAAGGACTAAAAATTATTAATTATATTGGACTTTAGATCAATAAATAGGTAGGTGAATATATGATAGATAGATGATAAATAGATAAATAGACAGATGATAGAGATAGATAGATGACAGCTGACATCATGCATATTCCTCAACTTATAATTATTGTTAGTTAAAAGACTAAGTCAACACATCATAAACTGGACACCATCTACTGTTTCCCCTCTTACCCTTTGAGACAAAGCCTTTCACTGAAACTAGAGCTTACTAACATGGCAAGACTTGTTCCCCAGTGAGGCCCCAGGATCCTCCCATCTCTGCCTCTACAGAGAAAGGACCACAGATGGGCGATGCCACATCTGAGCTTTCACAGGGGTGTTGTGGATATGGACTCTGGTTCTAATGGTTACTTAGCAACTTTTCCAGCTAAGTCCTCTTCACAGCCCCACTGTCTGTATATTTAAATTTCAATTAAATATCCCTCTATACTACTATTCCTTTTTAAACCTTCTGTTTTTCTGTAGAAAAGGTTTAAGTAGATTGTAGTTAACTTGTGTTAAGTAATTGACTTCTGGATAATTGAATTTTATGCTGCTGGTCTATATCCCTGTTTTAGTCTATTCCCATTGGAATTTCAACTATCAGAAATGTATAGGTACATGCTCAAGCCTATGTCCTGTCTTATGCCCCTCCTAATTACCTGCTGGCCATCTCCACCCTAACTCACCACAGGTCCCTCTTATACTTCTTCTCTGCCTGTATTTTCTACCTTTGTTCACCACACAAGTTTACAACCTAGTAACAACCAAGGTTTTGTCTTTCCCTGGAGCTTTCCATATTTATATAGTAATTTAGCAAGGCTATGTGGTTAAAGAACACCATATTTACTCCTAGGCCATAGTAACATCAAACCACACCTTCTTCTACACTGTTAAGTCGCTACCCGTCAATCTTACCTGAACTTTCTCCTGAACCCATCTCCCATACGATGACTTCAACAGTTGTGCTAAGCTCAAATGGATAAGGTCAGTGTCCCTCTTAAAATTATTCAGATGTGGTGTGTGTGTGTGTGTGTGTGTGTGTACAGTAGTGCATGTACATGTGCATGTACATAAATAAGATACCCCTGAGAAAAACAGATTAAGAAACAGTTTATTCAGGCTCAGAGTCAAAGATATAATCATTATTATTAGAAGTCCTTGTAGAGAGAGCTTAAGACAGCTGCCATGGTACATCTACGGTCATTCAGAGAATGGCGATTACGCATGCTCAGTTAGCTTCCTCTGTTTTGTGAAGTCCAGAATCCAATTCCAGGGAATAACACTGTCCAGTTTTTAGGACATGTCTTTCTACATCAACTAGTTAATTAAGTAATTAGCTTTATGAGCATGCCCAGTGGCTTCTATCACATGTGACTCTAGACACTATCAAGTTGAAACTCCACATTTGTCAGTGTGACCTAAAAACTGTATTTTTAAGCCATAACCTTTCATCCCTCAATCCCATAGGCCCATGGTCAATTTATAGTGCAAAATATTATACCTTCAATCTAATTTTAGATGTCCCCATATTTAAAAATCCCAATGCTGCTAAAGCCTAAATCTCATCAGAAACTCAAGACATTCTTTTAACTGTGGATCCCTAAGACATGAGAATACAATTTACATATATCTAACATGTAATGGTACAAAATAAGTTTTAACTTCAAAAAAAGAAGACTCTGATCATAGCAAGACCAGGACCATAGAAAAAAGAACCTTAGAGCAAACTCAAAATCCTCAGCCCCGAACCTGGTGTCTTAAAGCCTGCAATGTAATCATCTGGGATCTCAATGGCTCCTGTAGTTTCACTCCCTCTAGCTATGCCTGGTGCAGCATACAGAGCCTCTCATACCTTTCTTCAAGGGTCGGCCAATAGCCCTAGTATTTACCACGCCATTGGTTATGCAGTGTAGAGCATAGGCTTTCTTTTCACAAATTCATGTAGTGGCCTCCTAGGACCTCCTACAAGAACTAGGAGGCTTTCACACATTGCTTGACTTTAGTGACTCTCTGGAACCATAACGCAGGATTCAATGACTCCCATCAATAATATAATTTTCATGTGTGTAAGACTAGTAGAATGAGGAAATAGTGCCAATTTCTGCTGCCAGTTTAAGATGGAGCCTGTCCATCTTGGACCGTGATTGTACTAGCTTTTATGTGCAGACCCTCGAGCATCACTTCTCTGGAAGCTGCTTCTGCAGAACAGGGAATCTTTTCCATGGGGACTCTGTGTCAGTTGACGTTCTTTTCATTGAAAATGAATTTGCATTTTTACAAAATAGAACCTTTTATATGTGGAGTCTCGCTCTCAAGACACCTTTTCTGTTGTTCCAATACAGAGCACCAGGTTTTTCTTTTAATGGTGCGAATCATTTGAACAGTTATAGCTGTGTTCAAACTGCCTCCTATGTAAGGCTAAGCTTGTCCATGCTGTTTCCCTTGCCAACATACACATTTTTGTTGTTTCTGCTTTCTCCATGCAGACATGAGTGAGATGAGAAAACAGTAGCCGTTCTAGAGTGTAAATAATAGTGATATATCCTATCCTGAAATTTCCTGCTGGACGAACGAGTCTACTGGCATAAATTCAGCTACATCAAACCCAATTTCTCCGAATATGATTGGAATTCATGATATTCTTTGCCAGAATCCTGGATAAATGCCCCACATCTCAGCTCCATGTGGATTACTTCAACTTGAACCCCATCTGGTAACTCATGAATAATCCTTCAACTGTCCATATCTCTCTTGGAATTCCTATCTTCACAGTTCTACGGTAATGGCCCATTAAGCTCTCCTCACAACTTTCAAGGACTTTTCTAGTGAAAAGTTCTAAAGTCTTCTATATTCTTCCTGTAGAGCAGCTCCAAATAAGCTATATGGTTTGTCTTACTGCAGCAATGGCCCAGTTCCCTGCTACCAATTTTTGTATTAGTTGCTTTTCCTGTTGCTGTGATAAAGTACCCTGACAAAAACAACTTACCTGAGGGATGGTATGATTTGGCTCAAAAGTTTAGAGCACAGTCAATTATGGTGCAAAAGTCCAAGAAGCAGGAGATTGAAATAGTAGCTAATCCTATTGTAGTCAGGACGCAGAGAATGACCACAGATCATGCTCAGTTCACTTCCTCTGTTTGTATAGCTCAGGACCTAGTCTTGGGGAATGATACCCCTGCATTTTATTTATTTTATTCATATTTTAATTTTTTGGGAATATAATACGACTACAACATTTACTCTCCACTTTCCTCCTTCCAATCTCTCCCATACAGCCATGGCCTCTTTTTTATTAATTCTGTTAGGTAATATAGAAGCATTATATATATATATATATATATATATATATATATATATATATATATATATATATATATATATATATATATATATACTATATAATATGTGCACATATAGATATTTAAGTTATGTGTATGTATAACATGTAATATTACATGTTTCTTAATAGATAAATATAACATGCTCAGTCAGCATAATGTTACTTGTGTGTTTGTTTTCATGCTAAACATTTAGTATTGGATAAACAATTGTGCTCTTTCCTGGGGAAGGCAGTTCCTTCTGCTCCCAGCATTCCTTAGCTGCCTGTAACTTTGTATGTGTGGTTGAGGCTTCTCAAGTTTTCCTCATCTTTTTATTATTTTTAAATATTTCCATAGGATATATTTTGTGATAATATTATTTTCTCTTTCCCAATACTTCCCAGGCCCTCCCCATTTTCCCTATCTATGTAATTTCACACCTCTCTCTCTCTCTCTCTCTCTCTCTCTCTCTCTCTCTCTCTCAAAAAAAAAAAAAAATTACAACTCTACTTTTAAAGTGGGTCTTCCCAAATCAGTTAATATAATCAATATAATCCCTCAAAAATACGTCCATAGGCTAATCTAATGTAGATAGGCATGCCAGGCATGCCAAACGAGTTGTCTCCTAGGACATTCTAGATTCTCTTGTCAAGTTGATAATATTAACCATCGCAGCTTAGAGTAAAATGTCAACTTCTGAACATTAACGTGTATTATAATCTGGTTCTATTGATTCCTTGCTTCTCTTTCAAGCACCTGACTCATCCTTTTACTTGATTTTTTTTTTAAAAAAAACTCTGTCCTATTCTGCTTTGCAAATCTCTATTTTTAAGGCACTTTTATTGATTTTATTTCATATCCCTGACTTATTAATGTGACAGTGGATCAAGACTTGGACAGGCTCTTGTCTTGGTAACCTATGCTTGCTCTTTTGGGATGTTCATGTAACACCATTCCCAAAGTATTATCTTTGCACTTAAAACTGTAAAAGTCACATCAACAGACACAGTCTCTGTCCCAGATTCCAGACTCGTATCCACACAATTCCTTGCTGTAGTAACATAAATTTCTCTTCAGTTTCACAAATTGCAGATTGTAAACACAGAACTTGCATCCTCTTCTTTTGACTGTCTTTTAAATTGAAGTTGATATCAACTGTATTCTTCTTAATGTTCAGAACATGACACTGCTAGGCTTCTGCCTTTTCTCTTTTTCTCCTATTTCGCAATTAATACATCAAAAATGCAACAAACTATAACTTTAGAATATACCACAAATACGATCATTTCTTACCGTATTTTCTCTTTTATCTATTGAAAATAGTTTCTTCTCTCAAACAACACATTTCAAGCATATTTCCCCTCTCCCTTAGACATCTGGAAATAATCAAACTCAGGGCTGAAATTAATGAACTAGAAACAAAGAAAACAGTCCAAAGAAGCAACAAAACCAAGAGCTGGTTCTTTGAGAAAATCAACAAGATAGACAAACCCTTAGCCAAACTAAATAAAAGGCAGAGAGATAATATCCAAATCAAGAAAATCAGAAATGAAAAGAGAAACATAACAGCAGACACTGAAGAAATACAAAGAATCATAAGATCCTAATTCGAAGGCATGTATGCCACAAAAATTGAAAACCTAAGGGAAATGGTCGGTTTTCTTGATCAATTCCATTTGCCAAAATTGAGTAAAGAACAGATAAACAAGCTAAATAGTCCTATTTCCCTTATGAAATAGAAGCAATCATTGATAGTCTCCCAACCAAAAAAAGCCCAGGGCCAGGTGGTTTCAGTGCAGAATACTACCAGACTTTCAAGGATGTGCTAATACTGATACTTTTCAAGCTACCCAAAAATATAGAAATGGATGGAACATTACCAAATTCATTCTATAAGGCCATAGTCACATTGATACCTAAACCTCACAAAGATCCAACAAAGAGAATTTCAGACTAATTTCTCTTATGAACATTGATGCAAAAATACTCAATAAAATACTTGCAATATGAATACAAGAACATATCAAAGATATCATTCACCATGACTAGGTAGGCTTCCTTCCAGGCATGCAATGTTATCCACCATATAAACAAACTGAAAATAAAACCCACATGATCATCTCCTTAGATGCAGAGAAAGCATTTGATAAAATCCAACACCCATTCATGTTTAAAGTTTTGGAGATCAGGAATACGAGGCACATACCTAAACATAATAAAGGCTATATACAGCAAGCCAATAGCCAAAATCAAATTAAATGGTGAGATACTTAAGGAAATTTCTCTAAAATCAGGAACAAGGCAAAGCTGCCCACTCTCTCCATATCTCTTCAATATAGTATTCAAAGTTCTAGCCAAAGCAATAAGATAACAAAAGGCAATCAAGGGAATCCAAATGGGAAAGGAGGAAGTCAACTTATCCCTCTTTGCAAATGATATGATAGTGTACATTAGTGACCCCCAAAATTCCACCAGAGAACTACTACAGCTGATAAAAACCTTCAGCAAATTAACTCAAAAAAGTCAGTAGCCTTCTTATATACAAATGACAATCATGCAGAGGAAGAAATTAGGAAAATTACACCCTTCACATTAGCCATAAATAATATAAATACTTAGGAGTTACTCTAACTAAGCAAGTGAAGGACTTGTTTGAAAAAAATTTCAAAACTCTGAAGAAAGAGATTGAAGATGACATCAGAAGATTGAATGATCTTCCTTGTTCGTGGATCAGGAAAATTAACAAAGTAAAAATGGCCATTCTACTAAAAGCAATCTACAGATTCAATGCAATCCCTATCAAAATACCTACATAATTTTTTAAAGGACATTGAAAATTCAATTCTGAACTTCATATGAAAAAACAAAAAACCCAGAATAGCTAAAACAATCTGTACAATAAAAGATCCTCCAGAGGAATCTCCATACCTGATCTCAAGCTGTACTATAAAGCAACAGTAATTAAAACAGCATAGTACTGGCACAGAAATAGGCTGGTTGATCAGTAGAATAGAATCAAAGACCCAGATATGAAGCCACACACATATGGTCACTTGATTTTTGACAAAAAAGCCAAATCTATTCAATGAAAAAAAAAGGATAGCATCTTCAACAAATGGTGGTGGTCTAACTGGATGTCTATGTGTAAAAAATGCATTTGGACCCATATTTGTCACCATGCACAAAACTCAAATCCAAGTGGATCAAAGACCTCAACATAATAACAGAGACACTAAGTCAGTTAGAAGAAACAGTGGGGGAGGAGCCTGGAACATATTGGCACAGGAGACAACTTCCTGAACAGAACACCAACAGCCCAGGCCTTAAGGTCAACAATTATAAAATGGGACCTCATGAGGCTGAGAAGCTTCTGTAAGGCCGAAGACACTGTCAAGAGAACAAAGCGACAGCCTACAGACCGAGAAAAGATCTTCACCAACCCTATATCTGGCAAAGGTCTAATATCCAAAATATATAAAGAATTCAAGAAATTAACTACCACCAAACCAAATGACCCAATTGAGAAATGGGGCTCAGAACTAAACAGAATTCTTAACAGAGGAATATCAAAAGGCTGAGAAACACTTAAAGAAATGCTCAACCTCCTTAATCATCAGAGAAATGCAAATCAAAACAACTCTGAGATTCCATCTTACACCTATCAGAATGTCTAAGATCAAAAATTCAAGTGACACCACCTGCTGGCGATGATGTGGAGAGAGAGGAACACTCCTTCATTCATGGTGGGAATGAAAACTAGTACAGCCACTCTGGAAATCTATCTGGTGCTATCTCAGAAAAATGAGAATAGGGCTTCCTCAAGACCCAGCTATTCCACTCCTTGGAATATACCCAGAAGATGCTCCAGCACACAACAAGAAGATATGTTCAACCATGTTCATAGCAGCCTTAAATATAATAGCCAGAACCTGGAAACAGCCTAAGTGTACCTCAGTAGAAGAATGGATAGAGAAACTGTGGTGCATTTACACTATGGAATACTACTCAGCTATTAAAAACAAAGAATTCCAGAAATTTGTGGACAAATGGATTGAACTAGAAATGATCATAATGAGTGAGTTAACCCAGAAGCAGAAAGACTCAAATGGTATATACTCACTTATATCTGGGCACTAGCCCAAGGGACATGTCTCATGAAAGTCTTCACTTACCAGGAAAGTGAGACAGAAAGAAGGACATCCTATTGGGAGTCTTGTGAGAGAAGCATGGGAGAATGGGGAAATAGAAGGATCCAGAGGGTCCTAGAAACCTACAAGAATAACATTATGATGGGCAGATCTGGGCCCAGGGGTCCTGCTCAAACTATGGCACCAATCAAAGACAATACGTGCAATAAACTTCGAACCCCTACCCAGATCTAGCCAGTGGACAGGACATTCTCCACAGTTGTGTGGAGAGTAGGGTCTGACTTTCACACAAACTCTGATGCCCCATATTTGACCATGTCCCCTGGATGGGGAGGCTTGGTCGCACTCAGAGGAAGGATAGCAGGCTACCAAGAAGAGACTTGATACCCTATGAGCATATATAGGGGGAGGAGGTTCCCCCTTAGTCACAGTCATAGGGGAGGGGAGTAAGGGAAAAATGGGAAGGAGGGAGGAATGAGGGGATACAAGGGATGGGATAACAATTGAGATGTAGTATGAATAGACTAATAAAATATATTTTAAAAGTTAAAAAAGAATCATTTTATTGATTTTTTAAAAAGACAAATTTTGTTTCGTATTAAAGTCTAATTCTCTAGGCTAGCCGGTCTCTGGTTCCTGGCCATCCAAGCAGTGTTAGGTAGGCATGGGCTCCCTCTTGTGGAGTGGGTCTCAAGTTAAATCAGACATTAGTTGTCAATTCCCATAACTGTTGTACCACCATTGCCCCAGCACATCTTGCAGGTGGGGCAGATTGTACATCAAAGTTTCATGGCTGGGATGTTGTTCATGTTTCTCTTTTCTCATTGAATAGCTTGCACAGTATCTTCCCCCAGAAAAGACACTAGAAAGTAGAGATGAAGTGTCTATGCAGGCACTAACTTCCACCTCTCCACATTAAGCAAGCCATGTGGGTATTTTCCTTGGCAATAGGGCCCTGCTGTCAGTTAATGGAGAGCAACCTCTGTCCTAGCATCAGCCTTGGTTGTTTGGGGATCTCCACTTCTTAATACATAATTCCAAGAAACCCCAGAAGTGTTTCAAATGCTTCTCAAGCTTTCATTTTGCTTCTGCCTACAAAGCCGGTCTTGCTAAAAACACAAACCACACTGCTGCAATGTTCATCTTTCAGCGGCGTTCCAATTCTTTCAGGGTCAAAGTCAGAACCATAGATAAAAGTAAAATTGTCAAATCAGTTTGGCAACTCAAGAATTCTTGGCCTTCTTCTCCTTTCTATTCTCCTCCACTTAAGCTCTGTCACCCTCTTGCCTGCTCCATGAATAACACAAAAAAAAATCATGCTTCAGGTCAATGCCTTTGTTATCTCAAAGCCTACAACTCTTTTCCAATATAAACACGGCTCACCTGCTTCCCTTTCCCATGTCTCTGCTCACCTGTTAGCTCTTCTGTGGAACTATGGTCACCTTATTTATGCCTATAGCCCAATCTCTCCAACACACCACAATTCTTCTCATTTTAGTTTTATTTTCCTATGATGAAATTATATTCTGAATTCTTAGGCATTTTATTTGCATGTTGTACCTTCACTCACTAAAATAGTGAAGTCTTAGACTTTCAATATGCTTTGTTTTGCTTACTTTGTACCCTAGAGCCTATAACTACATAGGCACTGTATAAGCATTTATTAACGAAATGATCAGAACATTAAGTACGTATTGCAGAGACATATACCCTACAAGTAGGGACCTGGGTATGTTAAGTACCATTAAAGGTCTACAAAGGACCAGTAAATTTATCAAACAGCCAAAAAGGAAATACCTCTTCTGTGTTTGTATTTTCTGACACAGTATGTCACTTCAACATGGTGCAGATATCCGAGGGAAACTGAAAAGTCTGTATGAATAAGAAAGGGAACACACATTTAGGACTCTGCCAATTGGAGCAGGGGGTTGTACCTCACCTCTGGAAACAGTGATTAGGTGATCCCCTAAAGGAACATATAAAATGATGAAAAGGATTGCGGGAATACGTGAGGGAAAAGAGGAGGAAGAAGAAAATGATTGAAGCGCCAAGACTGAGAAATGGAACTAGTTAGTCCTAATTGGGAAGGGAACAGTAACTAATTCCCTCTGAAAGGCAGGTCAAAATTACAATCAGCCTAGTATAATAAGCTTACAAATACCTTTTACATTTATCTTAACAATAAGTGTATTTTAAATGTGAATTTTCCCTTAGTGTATAATAAGACATTTTACTGTTCTAGAAAGTAAAACAAAAAGTTGAAAACCATAACCTAATAATTTTCTTTTTTTCTATAGACTCTTTATAATCCAGTAAGGGTCACCAGATCTCTGACTCCTATCAGGATCTAGACTTGTTCCTACCAGGTAACTTTGTCATCACCTTGACTTTCCAGTTTCTGCACTAGGTGTTCCATGCCTAAGAAATAAAAAAGCAACCATACCCATCTTGGTCCATCTGTCTACCCTCCAGTTGTGACCCAGATATTAGCCACATAGACCCACAAAGCTGCAACATGAGATGCGAACTACAGTTTAGCCATATGCCTAAGAGGGCCAGCTAGCCATCTATGAATAACTGTAAAGGGTCTTCAATTACAATTCTCACTAACTTTGAGTCTAAGAAACAAGTATGCTGTCACTTTATGAACAGTGATAAAAGTTATTATACTCTTGGACCAAAGGCAAATAAAAATTGCACATAGGTTAAAGAATTGATTGCTTTGTTTTGCTTAATTTATTGGCAAATCCTGACATCCTAGCACCATAGGAATTTGAGAAGGGCAGATGGTTCCTCTAGTAGTTTCTATTAAAACAAAGGAAGCTAAATCATTCATAATAGGAAATAAGAATGCTTGACCTTTGCTCCAGCAATACTATCATCCTGTTCAACTTTTGATTTATATACAAACATCTTTTAAAAAGAAGATTTGAACAAATAACCTCTAATGCCTTACATTTAAATTAATCAAAATTCCAAGAGATTCATAAACAAATTTATTCCCAAACAGCCATACATAATTAAGCAGTTCTCAAACAAATCATTTAAGGTAATTTGAGCAAGCCATACTAAATTAGTTATTAACAGCTAGATCTGTCTGGGATATTTTATAACAAGAGACAGTGTCCAGATTGATCTAGATCAAGAGACCCTCTTTTCACCTGTCTACATGAAAGGGATAAAAAGTAGTGGCTATAAAACTCTAGAATTCAGAAGTTGTGCTGCATAACGGGCAGATCTTAAGTGGAGAAAAATCTGACATGTGACTAATAGCATCTTTTATATATTAACTGGAGTTATATAAATTCAATGATATTTCTCCTAAAATAGTTATATCGTTGACCCAGAACCTGAAATTATAAAACAGACTAACACTTAAACGAAGTTGAGGAACTAAAAAACTACTGTGGAAAAAAAAAACCAACAACAACAATACAGTAACAATGAGTTGAAAAACTAAGTGACCTCTGGAAATGGATACATATGACTACTGTTAGAAAATCATAGAATCAAAAATATTACAGCTTCTCGAGTTACTTATTTTTTTTTTCTCACCTGTAAAATACAATACCAACACTTGTGAGGTTGAGGTAGGAAGGAGTCTGTGAGTCAAGGATGGCCTAAATAAAAATAAAGTTGGGGGGAGAGAAAATTGAACAATGAAAGGGAGAAGGGGATAGAGGAGAAGGGGTAATCAGAGAAGAATAAGGAAGTGGAGAGAGTTGAGGCCAAGTTCAACATAATTTCTATCATAGATTTCAAATCACGGTAGAAGTTACATGAAGGAACAAATGAATAAATAAGCAAAGTAACTCTTGTGATGCTGTTAGATAGTTTGTATAAAATATCACAGCAATGGCATGGGCATTTTCTTAGCTTTCAAGTACAAACAAAATTTTTTTCTGGTAAAATGGATTTAACATCTATGTTGAGGCTGAAGAGCTAACCATTGCAGATCATCATGGAGACTGGCAAACCATACGTACAAAATAGCACAGTGAAATCTCGCTATTTATCAATCAAAAAAATGCCAAGAAGGGAAAAGTAGTTCATGGATAAGTATTAGTCACAGTCTCGGCCTTTAAGTTGTCAAATGACCCAGACGCTGACTTTCCATCTGGTACACAAGAAGGCATGCATGACTGTTGGTTTCACTCATGTTAACCGGGAAGACAAAGGCATGCTGGTTAAGCTATTGGACTCTATTGGGACCAATTACAAACACAGATATGAAGAGATGTGCAGCCACTGGGGAAGCAAGGTCCTGGGTCCAAAAATCTGTGGCTCCTATTGCCATGCTGAAAAAGGCAAAGGCCAGAGAACTGTCTCCATGCTGTGTTAAATGTACACTGAATTTTTAAAGTTACCCTTTAAAAAGATGTGAAGACACTGGTTGTCATACAGTATGCCCTTCATTAACATGCATACGCACACACACACATGCCTGCATACACACACACACACACACACACACACACACACACACACACACACACACACAGAGAGATAGATCAAATCTCGTATAAAATACAGATATAAGAAGTGGAGGCTTAGATCACCCATTAAGACAACTCTTTGGGACTCCACCTTGACACTAGTCTCAATGAGAGCATAACAAATGCATGAAATGACGTTTGTACCCATGAATGAGCTGATTAATCTCCTTCCACACAATGCCTGTGGAGGACATCTCTTTATGAGGTTATATGAACTCAATCTCTACCTCAGAAAATTGAAATCATCATTATTCGAGTTTTATTATTATCTACCTGTAGCCAGTACAAGTCCATTCTAGAAAAAGCATAACTCACTATAATAAAGCATAATGGAAACTTCTCCCTACTTACTCACCACAGAATTGAACTCTGAAATACAAATATTATGGAGATGAGCTCACTTTCATAATTGAAAATATAGAAAACATGGCATTGTCCAGCCTTATTCAAGCTTCTCGTTTAATTGCTAGGCAAAGGATTCCACTCACTTCTGACTTGTTCCTAACTTCTATAGAGTAGATTGTCTCCATAAAGTCCTGAATTTGCAGACATATAAAGTAAAATGTACCTTTCCAATAGCTTTGTTCTGGAATTCTTTTATCTGTGTATAACTGTGAGCAGATAAGTAATATTCATACTCATCAATGTTCAATAGAATTCGATCTCTGAAAGGTGGTATTGGAATGTATCTATTTCAGATTTTGATTTAAGTTTGAGCTTTCCATGAGTTAATGTTTTAGCATAATATTCAGACAAAACTTTTATACATTATTATATGGATGGATACCTCTACAAAGGTCCACTTACTTCCTAGTTAACTTTCAGGCATAACCCATTCCCTAAAGAGCAGAAACTGAGGTTAGTAAATATTGTTTCATTCACATAACCCTAGCGAGCTGGAGTTAAACATGCAGAAGAAGCTTGCTTCTTAACCAAAAGTCAGAAAAAGGTATCAGAGGTGGTAAGCCAGACAGTGATGCTATTTCTCTCAAACAAGAACTTTGCTATCTGTCAGATGATACGGAGAAGTATTTTATATGCGATTCAATTGGAAAGAATACAGGCTGGACGGTTGGCAGAGAAGAATGTTTAAGGGTCTGCGGCCAACAGGTGTGTTTGTTGGTGGGTTATTGCACTATTCTTCTCTTTTACTAAACGCTCATGACACCGTGCTCAAAAGTAGAAAACTTGCTACGATTAAGATAACATGTATAAATAAACATAAAATACTTGAAGAGCAATTGGGCACATGACTGTAGGACTATAGAACAGAGCACACAGTTGTCAAGTGAGACTTCTAAAGAGCCAGGCTACAATATAGGAGCAATCATTTAGAACCAAGAGTGTTCTGATTGTTTGTACTCTACCTCCTACTTAGTTCTAGAAATTGCATTCTCCTCAAAGTGCTCGCTATTGTGCACACACATGTGTACACTCACAGAAATACATACACACACACACATACACTAACACGCATGTGTCACACATGACTAGAAGACACCTCTTGACAAGCTTCTCTCAGCATCCCCTGTAACCTCCTGATTTAGACTATGACAAACGTGACCATATGGACTCAAGCACACTATCATTGTCCTAACCAGGTATATTCCTCTGGTACACACCTAAGCCAGCAAGTCTTTCTTTTCACAAAACTTATACACCACTTTGAATTATCATTGTACTAACAACAGGGTATACTACATGAAAAAAATGAAAATGGGGCCCACGTTTATATACCATACAGTCCTAGACCTTAGGCCAAGCTGAAGACCAGACAGAATCCCAGTCTGTTCAGAACACTGTATTCTCTCCTCCTCTCTTTTCATCTTTTACATTAAGCACACAAAAGTCGTGTGCATGTATCTATTATTGCAACTCAGTGAATGAGAGCCTTCAATTAATACCCCAGAGAGAATTGTACTCAGCCTCAATTCCTCCAAGTAGGTTAAAAGTGATTCAAGCAAGGTATTTAAGGAAATCTGAATTTTTGCTAAACTCCAAGGGACCAGAAAATAATAAGTAGGAAAGTAAGGCGCTCAATTGCTCCAGACCTTAGGAATATCATCCATAGCAGGCATTCTCCATTAAAAGCTTTTTGTCAGGTAAAAGCAGTACATTTGGCTCTATGGAATCACTAAAATCATGAACATGCATTTTGAAGATGCTTTGTATTTTCTGCCAACCAAAGAAACCTTCCTAAAAGGGTTTGAGAACAGGGTCACAGAAAGCAGTGGCCCATGGAAATTTAGCTCATATTTGCTCACCTATATAGCCAAGAAAATGCATTGCATATCAATTATGAATCTCATTATTAAGAAATCTTAGGCTGTCAAAACCTTAAAAGCCACATTTCCCCCCATAACACAGAGATGCATTTTCACTCACCTTTCTTATAAAGGACTCCATTAGAATAAAAAGAAAACACTGAATGACAATTCTAAAGAGAACTAGCCAACACTTTCTTATACAGCTTTCCTTAACGCTTCTACTATATATATTATTCTAAAATTGATGTGTAAGTTGTCATCATAGATCAAATATACCTGTATGGTGGACTTCCTGGAACAACAGCATAATGAGAGAAATGCAAGAAATGCTTCAATTGTAGCTTTTTTGGTGCTATAAGCTTCCAGGTAAATCAGTTGCTTGCTATATTAGTTCAGTGTGTATTTATCTGTGGTAGAAAAGGACAACTCCATTAGTAAGTTTGTATTAGTAAAATGCCCGCTCCCAGATTCATTGCTTGAACGCTTGATTCCCACCCAGTGGCCCTATTTGGAGAGTCTTGGAAACTTTCTGAGTCAGGAAGTATTTCCATGGGTGAGTCCTTGGGAGATAACCTGCTTCCTGTCTCACTCTCTGCTTCCTGTCCTGATATGATGGTAAATGTCTTGCTCTACCGCAGATTTCTCACCATGATGGAATGGGCTCTCTGAAGCTACGAGCCAAATAAATTATTTCTCTCTTGTGTTTATTCTGTCACAGTGACAACAAAAGTAACTAATGTACCATCTAAAGTATTTGGGTTCTTTCAGGTAGTTTGAGCTTACTTCACTCAGACTATTACCATGAGCTTAAATATATAAAAAACCTGTGAGTAAGACAGATTGAACTTATTGAGTCAGTAGAAGGCCTTAGTAAAAAAAAGAGATTGGCATCTTGGGGTGGGGTAAGGTGGGTGGGAGGGTACCCAGATTTTCTGAGACCTAAGCTGAAATATCAATTCATCTCAGTAAAATCTACAGATTTTGTACTTGTATTTCCACAGTCTTTGGAGCCAATTCCTGAAAATAAGTAAATATATATATATATATATATATATATATATATATATATATATATATATATATATGAAAGAATGATGATGAAGATAGATAGATAGATAGATGAGAGATTAAAAATAGACAGCAAGAAGAAAGCAGAGAGGAGGGGCTCCTACTGGTTCTGATTCCCCGGAGAACTCTGTCCAGATACATCATTATTACCAATAGAGTCTTACTAGCTGCTTGGTTCCCAGATAAACTGCATAAGACTTTTATTTTGCCATTGAATCCACAACTGAAGTTATCTATGATCTGAACTCCATAGAACCACACACAGTGGTATTTTAATTATACATTTGCACTCAATTTTCTCCTTTCAAAGATCAGAATTGGTTCCAAACTAAAGATTCTAAAATATCATTTTTATTCTATTATTCTTTTACCCTCTTCTGGCCTCTCAAAACTACAAATTTAAAAGACATCCTGTTCTTCCCCCCCCCCCCCCCCCCGGTTTATATGGGCCCAACGTGGCATGTTGCTTTATTCAGCTTTTGTCTTCTATTAAGTCTTTGGGTCTTATTTTGTCAAATGAAACTCAATGGTTTCTCTATTTTCATTCCTCTACTTCCTTTAAGTACTTTTATCTTCATGTATTGTACATGTCCTGACAGGCTACTGTTCTTTTTGGAAGTCACACAGAAAGGAAAATTGTAATCGTTGATACGGAGCCATGATGTATTCAGATGTTAATTGTAACTCCCCCCCCCCCCCCCAATTCTTATTGTTATACAGGCAAAACCTCACATAACCAAAAAGATGCTGTGTAACTTTGCGTCCAAATTACCCCTGACTAGTCAACAAAAGAAGCCCACACCTGAGCAAGCCAGAGCTAAGGTTCATGACTTGGAGGAGAGGAAGATCACAGGAAGGAGAAAGGGAGCACAAGAGTGGAGGAAGAAGAGAGCCGAGCCAGCTTGGGGTTAAGCATGAGCTAGAACCACATGGTCAGGAGGAGCCTGCACTGAGGATTGAGAGATGGAGAGACACAGAAAAGATGCAAAACATGTACGAGGATTTATGGGAAATAGTCCAAGTACAAAAAAAAAAAAAAATAGAGCAAATTGCATGGGTGTTTGAAGTGGATGATCGCAAAGAAGCTTAAGTGGTTTCCATCTGCCCATCCCCAATGTATAGGCTGCTAAAACATCTAACACCTATCTGTGTGCGTTTATTGAAATGGTAGTGGGTTAAATAATAGCTGCCTTAACAATTAGATGTATTAACAGTAGTTAATAATAACAATCTACAACAGAGAGTAATAATTAACAATACAAAAAATTTAGACAGAATATACATGGATATTTCTTTAAGTAGCAATTGATAACAGCAACTCATGCACGGAGTGGTGGCTTTAATTTATCAGAAATTTATCTAAACTCTTTACTTATTTATTTTAATCTTCAATACATTTTTATATTCATCTATGAGGTATTGTCATCACTCCAATGTTTTATATAAAAATTGAACCACAGGAAGGCTTGGAAACTTACCCAAAATTGACAAGTAGTTTTAGTTTCATAGACAATCTTTTAAAATCTGCTTTTGACAATCAAATATATTACCTTCCCTTATCCCTCTCCCACATTTCCTTAGTCTTTTTCTTTTCAATTCATTTCCTTCTTCATGCCCCCAGGTCACTAGTGTGTGTGTGTGTGTGTGTGTGTGTGTGTGTGTGTGTGTGTGTGTGTGTGTATGTGTGTGTATGTGTGTGTATCTGTCTGTCTCTATGTGTATGCATCTGTGTATATATCTTTGTGTGTGTTTGTCTGTGTGTATATGCAATATGTATGTACGTGTCAGTGTGCGTGTCTCTTTGTGTATTCATCTACGTGTGTGTATTTGTCTGTCTGTATGTCTGTGTGTATTACTGTATGCCTGTCTCTATGTCTGTGTGTGTGCAATGGATGAATGTGGATGTGTGCATGTATGTATATCCATGTGTATGTAACAGACACACAATCTTAACCGCTACATCTGTGTGTGTGTGTTGGAGTATGCTCACTCTCCTTCGACAGACAATCTGAAATGTTTAGTGATTACTTATCTCTCGGTTATATCACTATCTAGTTGATGTAATAAAAGTTCAGAGAACTTTGTACCCTGGGACTTTAGCTACTTCTGTCTCTATCCCAGAGAGCCTGTAAATCCTTCTGGTAAGGAAAAGAAGAAAAAGACCTGTGAGTACTAAATCTATATACATACCTTTTGTGTCTGCAAGTCCAGAGCCTATTCATGTGTCCCATAGACTATAAAAGGAA
Source organism: Acomys russatus (assembly GCF_903995435.1). Lineage (NCBI taxonomy): Eukaryota > Metazoa > Chordata > Mammalia > Rodentia > Muridae > Acomys > Acomys russatus. The sequence continues at coordinate 6,008,875 of NC_067164.1, read as the reverse complement.
GCTAGCAAGGAGGACTGAGTGGACTGAAAGAGGAAGAAATCCATCCTAGTATGCGTATAACATGTGGACCATACACTCCTGGGACCATCTCCCAGAACCCAGAGCTGTCAGAGTGAAATGCAGTCAGTACATTCCACTGTGTGCCAAATGAATGCCGTTTAGCATATGACTGTATCCCCAGTGAGCCAACTTTACAATGGAACTTTGAATCCAAAGAGGAGATGGACAACATATCCTTCCTGAGTTTTCTACCAATGACCTCATCTGAAATTTCCTTAGGATAAAATTGTCACTACACTAGAAAAAGAGAATCTGAAACAGCAGTACATAGTAAGACGTATATTTAGTCACTCAATTTATGCAGCTTTAGCTTTTGAAATATAATATGGTTGAGAATTTCAGTCCACTCAAAAACAAATAAATAAATCTGAAGAACAAATCTCCATATATTATGATAAAGTATATACGAATAATAAAGCAGTTGATTTAGAGACCACCAGTCAGAACAGTACACATGTCTTATGCTAAAGCTGTGGCAATTCAGATTTATTGTTTAGACATGTTAGTGAAAGAAGAGTTTTTGTATACCAGGCAAAATAAAAACATCTAAAAAGTTAGAAGCAATTCTTATGGTTAGAAATGTGAGAAAAGGCAGCTTTCCCAATGCTGGTAGAAACCCAAGCTTCCTTAGATATTTCTAATTATTCATATCACTGGTAACTAAGCCCCCATCTGCCCTTATCATTAGTTTTAAAGGTCAAATACCATGATTTTCATAAGCTCTACAGAAGGAATAAAAAACAAAAAAACAAAAAAACAAAAAACAAGTTCCATGCTTTATTATTCAGTGTGCCTCAATTGTTTAAATACTATTTCTCCTGTGTTCAGTTCTGAGGTTTTGGGTTTTTTGTTTGTTTGGTTGGTTGGTTTTTGTTTTGTTTTGTTTTTTTACTTGCCTATATATCAGTTACTTCTGTTAATGCTTAGAATTGGTGTTATTCAGGGAGTCCACTGGAACATTTTACAAAGGGAACAGATCTTAATAGACAGTCAAAACAGAACTTTCACAGAGAGTGAAAATGTTTTGTTCTTCAGGCATATTTTCCTCAGTCTAACAGTTTCCCGTTGAGGCTGGATAGTACATGCAGAAGTTTTACCTATTGGTTTGAAGTTGAAAGACACAATATTACCTCCACACAGATATGGTGAAGTCTCCATGGTGGACGGCATCACAACAGTGTGAGTGTGTGTGACACCATCCCACAAACAGATAAGAAACTAGAGAGAGATTTGGAGATGTTTGTCATTGTTTTGTAGCAGTATAGTCACATGAGAATTATGTGGGGTCCACAGAGGACTGCATCAATTCCTTTCTAAGATGACACCCCCCATAAACTAACTACCCTGTGCTGTGTGTCTATCTGAGTCTAGACTGTCTTCTATTTCCATCACCATGAAAATGTTCAGTATCACGCTTACAAGTTAGAACGGAAGAGACTAAATCGCTCCAATGTGCTCACCTGACATGGAGTCCGAAACCAAATAGCAGTAAATCGTGTATCCTGGCTGCTTCATCTCTCAAGAATCAGCAAGATGGTGAGTGCTGGTCATACAGCACAACTGATTCCTTTAGATTTCTAGATTCTTAATATTATGCCTATTTTATATAGCATAGTTTAAATAATACTTTTCCACGTGTTATGGTAAAAGTTTGAAAGTATGACCTAAGAGGGACAATAGGGTAAACAGCTAAAAAGGAACTAAGTTACAGCCTATACCATTCACCTCTAGACTATCTGTAAATCACACCAAACACACCAGCTATCTAAATGCCACTCACTAATTAATTTGGCTGTGTGTTCACATTCCAAAGCTCTTTCCTCGGCCGACTGGTTGCATAGTTAGAGCATATTCAGCTGGGGAAACAGCTAGAAGTAGCAGGAGAAGGAGCTACCACATGGTTCATTATGAAATTGACATCACTTTCCTTTTTGCTCACCACCACCTCCTTCTCGACATCACGTCAGTTCCACACGACAGAGGTAAACTCATTTTTAGTCACTATAAATGATCGATCATTAAAGACATTAGAAAATGAAAAGAAAAATTTAGAGGTGGTGGTGTACAGATATTGTAGAGTGTCCCAAATTTGAGTGCAAAATATGGCAAAGGTAGTTTTTAATCCTTCAGGGAAAATGTGCATGGCCAATAAGCTACTAATGAAACTTCACCTTGGCTTAATAGGCTTTGAACGAAAGAAGCCTCATTCAAATGTCTAACTTGAATTAAAATGCCGCATCATTTAAGCATTCCTGCTGGAAGTCACCTCTGATCCTTGAAAAGCACCAAGGTTCCCACATTATTTGGAACCTGAAATATTGGATGAAGTCTGTCCCTCTACCATTTTAGATCTTGGGACTGGATTTCTTCTCTGCCACTTAGAAAGAATGAAAAAAAAAGGGGGGAACATGGGGGTTGATGTTAAGTGATAAAATTGAATCAAATTAATAGTCTAATCCCTCAAATACTAAGACGTCTAATACTTTTTGGGGGTTACAAAAGCTGGAAAAAGAGGTCACAGAACTTCCTTTCTGCGTTGTGAGAGCTCTGCTTCGGCACAGTGCCCAGCGCTACCCATCACCAGTGCCAGCGAAGGGCTCTAGGATTGGATTCTCATTCTCATCTGAGATACTGTAAGTGAAAATGAAAATACAACCAACCATCCCATGACAAATAGCCATTCCCCTTAACTAACTTGATCATTATCCCTGATAGCCTCACAGTCACTGAATATAGTAAATTTAAGCTGAACATAAAATGATTCAGCAACACTGGCTCTCCAGCACACCAATATTTTTAAATTAATGTAAATGCCTATGTAATCTTGCAGCACACTCAAAGGTATATAGATAAGTGGAATGGACTTCCCAAATAGACTTACTCCTAAGAGTTGCTTATATTGAGATGATCATTTGGCTTCCATTTGCTAGGGGTATTTTGTTTTAATTTCCAGCAGTCAAGAAACAGCCTTAGTGAAAGCGCAGTATATAAATATTGTTCTTATTAGTTGGAACACAGCTGTTGAACTGTGTTTTTCACTTATATGTATGCCACCTTGTGAAGAAAATGAGTGTTTTGTAAGATGTAGTTTTCTTTCTTTCTTTTTTTTTTTTTTTTTTTTTTTTGTTTTTTTTTTTTTTTTTTTTGTTTTTCGAGACAAGGTTTCTCTGTGTAGAGATGCAATTTTCAATACCGTGTATGGGATTGAGTGGTGGGAAGCACGGCAATGTAAACAAGTGTAAACAACAAAGGCAAAAACATTGCTCAAAAACATGCATTTTAGAAGAGATAAATTGTGGGGAAATTTTGCCTTTAAGTCACAAGAAAGTTTATGTATTCCTTAGATTTTTTTTTTCAACTTTACATAAGCTGAGTCAGCTGAGAAGAGAGAAGCTCAATTGAAACAAACTGGCCAGTAGGCAAGTCTGTATAGAAATTTTCTTGACTGATAATTGGTGTGAAAGAGGATAGGTGGTTTGGACTGTATAAAAAAATAAAATGAGCAAGCCATAGGAACAAAGCAGTAAGCACCCTTCCTCTCTCTGTTCCAGTTCCTGCCTCCAGCTTCCTGGCCAGGGTCCTGCCTCAGTGTCCTTTCATGAAGATTATAAAATATAAGGTAAAAGAAGTCCTTTCTTTCCCAAGTTTCTTTGGGTCATGGCATTTTATTGCAGCAATTGAAACATTACTGTATCAGTCAGTAATTTAAATCAATATTAAAAGATCAACACAAATAATGATTACTACACGATCAGAAGTATGCATTTGTTTACTTGCTTAGTCATGAACTTATATAAATAAAAATATAATAGTTAATTATAATTCTTACCACAGGTGTAGTGTTAGGAGACATGAAAATATAAATATGTGGTTATATTTACAGTAGTGTAAGAAATATTGCATAGATCTGGGAAGGGGTTTAAAGTTTACCTCCTGTATTGTCCTTGGCTGGTGCCTTAGTTTGAGTGGGACCCCTGGGCCCAAATCTGCCTATCATATTGTTCTACTTGTAGATTTCTAGGACCCTCTGTATCCTTTTATTTTGCTGTTCTCCCATGCGTCTCTCATTTAGAGTTCCAATAGGATGCCTTCCCCTCTGTCCCAGTTTCCTGGTAAGTGAAGGCTTTTGTGGGACATGCCCCTTGGGCTAGTATGCAGATATAAGTGAGTATATACCATTTGATTCTTTCTGCTTCTGGGTTAACTCACTCATTATGATCATTTCTAGCTCAATCCATTTATCCACAAATTTCGGGAATTCCTTGTTTTTAATAGCTGAGTAGTATTCCATAGTGTATATGTACCACAGTTTCTTTATCCACTCTTCTACTGAGGGACACTTAGGCTGTTTCCATGTTCTGGCTATTATGAATAACCCTAACCCAGATCTAGCCAATGGTCAGAATATTCTCCACAGTTGAGTGGAGAGTGTGATACGACTTTCTCACGTACTATGGTGCCTCACATTTGACCATGTCCCCTGGAGGGGGAGACCTGGTGGCACTCAGAGGAAGGACAGCAAGTAGCCAAGAAGAGACTTGATACCCTATGAGAATATATAGGGGGATGTAATCCCCCTCAGGAACAGTCATAGGGGAGGGGAATAATGGGAAAATGGGGGGGAGGGAGGAATGGGTGGATACAAGGGATGGGATAAACATTGAGATGTAACAAGAATAAATTAATAAAAAAAATTTTAAAAAAAGAAGTGAAAAAAAAAAAAGAAATATTGCATAAGTGTCACATAGAATTTTTGAAACCTTTATTTTGAGAAATTTAAATCAGAGTGGAAAAAGAAATGAATCCACCCTATTTTTAAGGCAATTCCATTGGATGTCCATCTCTTAGATATCCAAACACTGAAGAAGTGTTCGGTTGAATCTCTGAATATATTTCCTCACACATTCTAGCAATGACTCCTAGAAAGCCTCTTAATTTTACTTCTCTGTAATTCCTTCTTCCTTTAACTGGGATAATAATTTTCATTATTTTTCCATTCCAGAACATTAATCATAATAGGATAATAGGTATATGCGAAGTTTATGGAGTACTTATGTGACAAACACTCTTTTAAGTGCTTTATGTGCCCTGATTTATACAGTAGTCCTAATAAAACTCAGAGGAAAGTATTACATTATGTATCAAATACTACTTATAATCCACTGATTACTATTTATTACCATAATCATATTACTGGACTGTGGAAAGACAGTTGATAATATTTGAATTCTGGAAGACCTTAATTTTTACTGTGGGTGAAAAGTAGAGAAACACACAAAGGATTCCTAATGGAGGAATATGAGCAATATGGGAATGAAAAAGCGCTCGTTCACAAAGTGCCTTCTTAAGTTTCACTGCTTCTCTGCCAGGCACAACAGCTTCACATGGCTGATTTGTGTGTGTTACTAACATGTCACCTGCCAGCCATCAGGAGTGACTGCAGCACTTTGTCCATTCAACTGTCCTTTCTGGTTTATTGCCCATTTCTCTGCCCCATTATGGTTCTACTCCATGAACTGAGCAAGCAGGATTCATGATTACTGACTTGGGAAGAGAAACCTCATGTGGAAAACTCTTACTTAGGGCTGGCTTCAACAAATTCTGTTATCTGTAGCAAAATCTGAAAAGAAAAAAAACCAAAATGCCATTTGTATTATTTTTGCATGGTCAGACACTTATTTTCTTATTGAGGTAGGGTCTCGTTGTATAGTTCTGACTGACCTGAAACTCACGTATGTAGAACACAAAAGCCTCCGACTCATAGAATCCACACCTATGCCTCCCAAGGGCTGGAATTAAAGGTAAACGCTTATATACACATTCCTGTTTTAATTCAATAATTCTTTGAGAATTTCGTACAATGAATGTGTTTTTGAACAAATTTACATATTCCCCCAACTCCTTCCAGGTCATTGCTTCCTTTTCTACCCAAATTTGTATTTTTTTTTTTGTTGTTGTTGTTCTGTATATATTCTTAGATGTGTGGATCTCCGCTAAAAAGATGCCAACTTAGAGGGATCTCTAAGCAGCTCCTTAGCCAGGGATAGATTTCATGCCCATATACTGTGTCCATCTTCATATTTGTGCATGCTGTCACAACAGAGTTCATATGTACAATGTGTCCATAAGACAGTGTTCTTTTTCCTTGTAGTCTTCGACCATTTCTGGCTCTTACATTCTTTCCACTGTCTTCCTTAATCATCTCTGACCCTTAAGAAGATTGTGATACAGATGTCTTTCTTTAGGGCTGAGAATGCCAAGTCTTTGATTTTTCTGCACCTTGAGACATTTTGGGTTTCTGTATTAATCACTATCTACTAGAAATAGAGACTTTCTGATGGAGGTTGAAGGGCACATTTCTCTCTGTATATAAAGACAGCAGGAAAATAGTAGTATATTGTCCACTAGGACTAATGCCCTTTCCAGTCACAGGTTCTTTCCCTGTCAATGGGGCCACCTATGGGTTGCCGTTGTATAAGAGGCCTTTCAATTCTATCAGAAAGTAGTTAGTTAGCTCTATGATTTTTTTCTTCTATTATACCAGGGGAAATATATTTTTAAGTAGTTTCCAGAACTCACAGCTAGATAAGATTATGTTTATTCACCAGTAGCATTCATAGTACCTCTTAGCACTTCAAAATCTAGCCAGTAGGGATGAAAATGCTGAGTCAGTACCAGCTAGATTTTTCCCCACTGCCCTGTGCCTAAGCATGTGGTGTCTTCAGCAATAGAGTCATATGATCAAGTTCTTGAGAGTAACCAATAACATTGGCAATAGCCTATGATGTTTAAGCATCTATGGGACCTCACTCACCAACAATTTAAACACCTCAAAAATCTTTCATTTGCTTATAAGGCACGTGCTTATAAAAGGTAAAATAAAATGCAAGCACACAAATACACACACACACACACCAGTGAAAGACATAAATCAAAGGTTATCATGGGTAACAAAAAATAAAATTAAAATAGAATAAATGTGAAACAGGATATTTCTGGCTAACTCACAGTGGAATTTTGGATCCAGGATAAGGCGAAAAGATAGTATATATGTGATTTTTCCAAAATGATTAAAGTGATTAGAAGCAGCTAGAAATTGATTGTAAATATTACTGTGAAACTGTGAGGGTGATTCATCACCCCTCACTACCATGCCATGCAAGCCAAGTACTTCAGCTGCATTACTGCATGTAAATAAAAGACAAGAGGGGAAAGGGAGGGAGGAAGTGAGGGAGGGAAGGAGGGAGGGAGCTAGAGAACGGAAAGAGAAACTGAAATACCATAAAAACAAACTGTCTCCTGCAATGCTGGGAGAATGGCTGATAGAAATCAGGAATGTAGAGTGGAAATAGGAATCTCATTTCACAGCTTACTATCTGTGTATGCAGTAGATTGACTGAGACTCTGGGTCCCCATCTCTACCCCTAAAGCCTTGAGGCTGAAAACACATTAGATAGAACAGAGATGCAATGGAGCCTGCCCTTCCACCTGCAGTCAGATAAGGTCATATGGCTTTAAAGCAGGTCTAATAGACTCTGTGGAAGGCCATGAAGACAGTGCTGTCTTAATACATCTGCTAAGCAGGGGAGATCACTGAGCTCATCAACAAGAAGAAATAAGAGGCACTGATAGAAAGAGAGAGAGAGAAATTGAGTAACTTTAAACTAAACTTCACTCCCAGGTGATGGTCTGTGAGGAGGATGGCTGCTTTAATACCACCATGATGAGAACGGAACTTGATGAAACTGCTTTGCTTCTGTTTGAGAAGAAGAATACCATTATGTTTTTATTGCTGAGGTGAGGAGATGACTGAGTCAAAGCACTTGATGCCCAACCATGAGGAGCCGAATTTGAATTCTCAGCATCCACATGGAAAATTGGGCACAGTTGTATGCACCCACAATATCAGTGCTAGAGAGTAGACACAGGAAGCTCTCAAGGCCTTCCCTGCCATCCAGCCAACCAGTGAGCTCAAGGTTGAGAGTTTGTCTCACAATGTGAGATAGGGAATCAATAGAGAAATGTTCTAGACAATGATTTCTATTCTCCACACAAACATAGGCCCACACAATGCATACATGTATGTTCACACAGAAACACACAGAGAGACAGACAGACAGACAGGCAGACAAACAGACAGAGACAGGCAGAGACATAAGACACAGAGTCAGAGACAAACACAAGACAGAGAGACAGAGAGAGAAAGAGGTAAAAAATGATACCGTTTCTTATTTGTTCATGGAGTTCATCCTCCCCAATCAGCCTACACTGGCTACAAAAGTAGTATAAAGTAGGCTTAAGATGATTAAACATCTGACAAATGAAGATACACTAGTTATGAGCTGTTGTGTACTGAATATTGAAATATCTCGGAACACCATGTATAAAGAAGCCAGGTTGTTTTTATTGGTGTGCAAGTCAGATTTTATCAGTATGATAAAATATTTGAGAAAATCAATATACAAAATGAACAACCAAAAAAAAGCCAACAGAAGAAGAAGAAGATTAAACAACCTTATTTTGTTCATAGTTTCAAAGATTTTAGTCGAAGGTCACATAGCTCCATTACTTATGGTCCATGTGGTAAGGTCCCGTCAGCTCAGTTCAAAGATATAAGGAAGCAAAGGGAAAAGGTTATGCTATAAAATATCCTTGAACGGTATGCTTGACCAATGACCCCTTTCCTTTAATTATGCCCCATCATCTAAAATTGCCAGACCTCCCAATACACTACTTGAAGAACCCAAGCCTTGAACTTTTGAGAGACATTCCAGATCTACACTATATTAATTGGATTTTAAGGTAATCGTAAGTAGGTAATTTAGCTTATCTTTGCCTACATTTCTTAATCATAGAAAAAATGGAGCCAAGAAATATGACCTACTCATTGGGTTCTCATGAGAATAACAATATTTAACATACTATAAATATAAATACGTTGAACAGTGACAGTCACAGAGAAGGCATTTCCCAAATGCTAATTATTGACTACAACATAGTGTAAAAGCAAGGAAAAGAGATAAGAACACATCCCACAGTCAAAAACTTTAATAGAGAATTCCAAAACTTTTAAAGCTGAAATATAATCTAGACAAAACAACAACAAGTCTGTACATGGTCCACAGTTTTATCTTAAACAATCCTAAAATGTCTAAATGCCTGTCCCAAAGTCCTATTGGGAGATAGAAGCACCTTTATGAATTGGGGCATGCTGGAAGAAGCTGAGATCTTAGGATTATGTCCTCAAAAAGATATTGAGGTACTTCGTCCCTCAAATTTTCTCTCTTTCTGCTTCTAAGTTGCCATAAAGAAAGGAGCTGTGTTCCTCCATACTCTTCCTGCCCTGATGCTCTGACTCACTAAATAAGCAAGGTCCAGGTGGCCACGGATGAACACATCTGAAACCAGGCTCCAAAATATAACTTTGCTCTTTTTAAATTGTTTGTCTCAAGAATCTTTGCAGTTTCAGAAAGTTGACTAACACAAGATGGACACACTAACACACTTACTATCAGAAAAAGAATTTTTTTAAATGAGAAAAGTAAAACCTCTAAGACACAAAAGCTATGGAAGTAACTACATGAAAACCTAATAGGAAGTGGAATTATCAAAAAATGATTTTAAAAGAAATTAATTAGTTGAAATAGTAGGAAAAGGTATATTACAATGTTGTCATATCAGTTTAACTTAGAATGAATTAAAATTAAATGAAAAACTGTCAGAATCTAATAGGCTAATAGAGATTGAAAATGATTAGCAGTGTTAGCCCAGTCCTAGGAAAATGAGCACTTTTGTAAGAAGTTCATGATTACAGATCATTTGGAAAACAATTGTTAGTATATACAAGAGAATTCAAAATAATTTACCCTTGATCTAAAAATGTATATTCATAGAAAATCAACTATGATCAAAAAATATATTATATAGGCAAGCTACTTCGTATCCAAAAAAAAAAAAACCTAACTAAATTTAGATGTAAGAGAGTATAAAGAAACCATGTGCAAGACAAGATATGCCTCTGTACAACAGTGACTAGACAGCTGTGTAAGCAACTGCCCTTGATTGGATTTGAAGCTTACTCCATGGAGGTGGGGTTCATTGTCTGGCATTGTAAGTCCATCTAACATCTTAGGATTGGGGATGTAATAGGCCTACGTAAAGAGCTTACTACTGATGCTAAATCCACTGACTCAACAGCGAACTACCTTCTAAATGTTTACACCTAACACCCATAAAAGAAAACAGATCACACTCTTGAGCAGAGAGTCTCTAGTTAGAGTGAGCCATGATCAACGCAGAGGGTCTTGGCTTCCCAGGATGCAGAGAAATTATTAAGGATTGTGGGCCCTGCCCTAAATAAAGCACGTTTTTTGACTACCATCTCTAAGGTTCAGGGAGCACTGTGAAAAGTGAGGTGGAAGTGTTCACAGACAGACAGATGAGGTACAGGGCTGGAAAATGTCATTTTCCAGACTTCATACAACCATAGTAATGACGAACTGGCAACAACTGAAGTTACCTGAACTGTGCCCATGCAACTCCGGCTCTATCAACAATCAGTCAAGGTGGACTCATGATTTTATAACCCTTACTTCTGAACTATTGGCTATTGAAGAACTCTATTCTCAGTACTGAGCCCAACAAGCTCCGGTAGACAGTTGCAATCTCATAGTCACACAGATGACCCAGGTCAGCCTCACTGGATCATAAAACAATAAAATAATAGACTATGTGAGAGAAAGCTTTATGGAGAAATGAATCAAAGCAACAGAGAAGTTGTGGGTGAGAATGGCCATGACATAAACACACAAATTGACATAGAAAAATGTAATTACAATAAAAAATTTTACACGCAATAGTAATGTATAGTTAGGTATTAAAATGCATAGACCTATTAGAATATAAATTCTGTGGCTAAAGAGACAGCTCAGCAATTAAGAGCACTTGTTCTTCTAAAAAAGTCTAAATCCAGTTCCCAGAACCCAAATGGGTTGGCACACAAGTGCCTTAACTCCAACTTCAGAGGATATGGTGTCCTTGTCTGATCTCTGTGGGTACCCATATCCATATGCACACACACACACACACACACACACACACACACACACACACACACACATACACACGCTCACGCACGTACACGTTCATGCACTTGCTTAAAAATAAAACATATCTTGAAAATAAAGAACATCCTTGATGAAGGGTAAAGACTACATTTATCTGTGGTTATACCAAGCCTGTTACAAAAGCACAGCACATCCAAATGTGGAGCCAAGTCCCAATACAAAACACTCCTGCACCTAAGGTTCAGGGTCCATTTTGAAAGTGGGCACAGAAAGATTCTAAGGAGCCAAACGGATATAGAGTTTGCTGTCTCCTGGTACTCATAAAGTTTCATCAACAGGACCACCTGAGGGAACAAGGAAAACACCAGTAACCACGCCAAACTGGATGGAAAACAGCAGAAGACCTCAACTGTACACAAAGATCTACAGGCAACCTAGTAAAGCTGGGAGTGGAATAGGTGGCCTTCCCCACGGAAGAGCACAGCAACTCATTGTTCCGTGACAGCTGATCAACCCTGAAAGCAAGTATAGGCTGAGCAGGTTATATTTAAGAATCTAAATGTATATGTATATACTTAAAATGCAAACAATAATAATTAGTTAAAAAGAAAAAGAGTCCATGACTTTAAAGGAGAACTGGGGAGGTATGTGTAGGGGTGTTTTGAAAGAAGAAAGGGAAATGAGAGGTGTTGTAAACAAATTATAATCTTAAAAAAATTAAAAAGAAAACAGATGGCATCAGTTATTAAACATGCACTTTCAAAATATGCCTGGGTACTTGATTGCTCAGGTAAATGAAAAGAAAATGATGTAATGCCAAGTTAAGAAAAATCAGCTCCATTATCCAAAACAACCTATCAAAATATGACAAACGATACAAAGGGAACACACACAAAGAGTCACTCTGTCGTTAATTCTACTATTTCTATTTCTATCAAGTTTCAAAATTTTTCTCTATCTCTATACAACTGTGTTTATTTATAATCAAAATATAGATCTCAGTTTCAAGAAGGCCCAGAATCTAGAAGGCAAAAGCCCCTCACAACCGCATGTCCCTGCTGCCGTGTAGAGAAGCTACACACATGTATGTGCAGATGATCTGTAATGCTGCAGCTGTAACTTTCCGCGCTGCAAAACGCAGCCCCCTTCAGCAAGGATGCATTGACTGTGAACTCACTGGGTTTCTCTGTAAGATAAATGTTTATGCAAGATTCACTGTTCTTCCAGGTGAGTGTGCAATGGCCAATAAGATGTATTCTTAAGAGACCGGTACCCATATTCCTTCCTGTTTTATTTTGTTGTGACACCTGGATTGAATGTTTTCATTAGTCTGAACCTGGATCTTTTGCCTCCTAAACGTTTTTCTTTTTTCTAGCCTATCTTGTCACAGTTTATTAAAAGGACATTTTGTTCTGTGGGAATTAGATTCCATCTCCTCAGCTTGATGGGAGTTTTGTCTCTTTACCTGAGGATTGTAGATCACAGGATAATTCGGCAAGACTTTAAATCAAGGAATTTAATAAAACTGTTATGTTGGATACAATTCAAAGGCGCTCTAAAATAGATTAGTCTAAAATATAGCCTTTGCCCTGTAGTTTCTATAGCCTAGTACAAAGACTGTTAGTATATTCATATATATGTGTGTGTATGTGTATATGTACATACATATATACATATGTGATGAACCCAGATCTGAAACATACACTTTATGTAAATTTATATTGATGTATGCCTACTGTGAGAAGTCCAACAAAGGACCACGAAGTCAAAGGAGTGAAACAGGAAACGTAGTAAATGTCCTTAATTAACTCTACCTGTCCCTGTGTGTGTGTGTGTGTGTGTGTGTGTGTGTGTGTGTGTGTGTGTCTGTGTGTTAAAGAAAAAGACTAAGTGAAAGATTAAAAATCATATTAGACTATATAAAAATGAAAACAAATAAATAAATGAACTCACATTGTCAGTTTAACTTCATTCTTGAGACTTATGGAAATATGTAATCTTTTCACACACAACAGTTATCAATTTACTTTTAAATATAATATTTTCAGAATAGCATAAGGCTCAATAATACTTAAATTTTTTTCAATAAAAAAATCCAACACTAATCATAAGTAAAATTAGAGAATATTGTGCTACAATTTGTCCAAATATATTCTCTGAAAGGAACAGGAAAGATATGCATTAAATTTTAAAAACATCACTCAGTTTACTATTAGTAAAAACAACATTCATATTTTAGGATAAGAAAACTAAATTTCAGATAAAATTAAAATTTCAGATACAATACTTTCAAAGTTGTTTTTTTTTTTTTTTTTTTGCTAGGACAATGACTCAGTAGGTAGGATGCTTCCTGTATGTGCTTGAAGGCCTGAGCTTGGATCCCCAACATCACATAAGAGACCACACTGGGTGTGGAGCCTTGCACCTACAATCCTAGTGTGAGGAGGTAGAAACAGGCAGATTCCAAGGGCTTACAGACCAGCTGACCTACCTGAAACATTGAACTTCAAGATTAGGGAGAGATCACCAAAACTATGTCCTCAAAGACTCATGTGGAAGAAAAGTTAGAAAGATTATAAGACTCTGAGGTGGTGGATAACTCCATGGAAACAGCGTCTTCCAGATACAACAGAACAGATGCACATATGAACTCACAAAGACTGTAACAGCTCACACGAGACTTGTGTGGGTTCAAAACAGCCAAAAGTCCTAGCACTGAGAAAAGGAAGCACTGAAGAACTTGAATAACTGTGGACCGTGACTGACAGAAAAGCATTCCCACCTCCGCCTTTTGTTCATTGGTATAATACGTTTGGCTCTGTTTCAGAGAGCTTAATTTCTTCATATTTTATTTTTAGAAAGTCATATTACATGTTCGACATTAACTTCTTCCAGAGTTTCTCCATTCTCCACTCCTTTGTCTACAGCTCGCAGGCAAAGTGTAGGGAGCATTTGTTATTTATAAAGGACACTGCCAAAGAGCCTCATGATGTCCGGGGTTCAGAAACTGTTGGAGAAACTTTCCTCCAATGTAACTTTTTCTCCAGCAGTTCTAGCAGGAAGATTATGCTTAATGAGCAGCTTGAATGCTGGAGGTTACCAGGAGTTGTCTTATACTATACAAAACAACCCCATGTGGGGCAAGCAAGGAAGAAAACAAGGTCCTGAGTGGGCTGAGTTTAATTGTATCTAAAGTGGTTAAAAGCAGGCTTGGTATGAATTATCTCTTTTCTGCAGTAAGCTCATTTTACTACTTGATGCAATTATCTAAAACATGTTTTTAAAAGCCTTGACATCTACGCAAATATAAGTTTGCATTTCAGGTGGAGAAAGCTTTTTATCTTTTTCTTTTTTTCTTTATGAAACAATTTAACCGTCAGAAAATATTCATCTATTTAGAGATGCTTTTTATAAACTTAGAATTGAACAGCCAAAAGTAACCAGACAAGAAAGTGTGAACACAATAAAGCAGCCATTGACATCTATTCATTTTTCCACTTCTTAAAATGCTTGTTTCTTCAAATTTTCTCATAAATGCGATCTAGTCTATGAATAGGGTATTTTTAGATCCAAATTATATCCTTAAAAATCTCTCTCTGATTATAGCTTATTCCTATTAAAGAAAAAGGTTGTGTTCCTAATTTTATATTTATTTTTATTTAAGAGAAATTTTCATTGTTCTGCATTTACAGTGCTACATTTCTTGAGTCCTCATATAGTTGAGAATAAATGTTTTCTGAAGTTAGCCATCATTGCATGCTATAATAGTCTTCATGCGGTATAAACAGCATCTTGTGAAACTGTATAACATATTTTAAATATTTTATTAGAACATCATAAATTTTAGTTTTAAAATGTCTTCCAAAAGATTGTCTTTCTGTAGCTCTCACTACCACCTCCACTTCAGCCTAAGCAAGTTTTTTAGCTTTATAGATATGTATGCTACCCAATAAAGGTTGAACTTAATACATTTCCTGGAAACATAGAAACAAAAAGTGAAAATACGCTTATCACAGAATCGGTTTTGTTTGTTTGTGTAAAGTTTTAGGCTAGTAAATTCTAATATCAACTTGTCTAAGTCAGGTTAACTAAATATTAGGTTAAATAAGAGTCTAGATGTTATTGTAATGGTAATTTTGAAATGAACATGCTTTTTGTTTTTTAATACTTATTTTATTATGTTTAATTATGTATCTGTGTCTGTGGGTGGGTATGTGCAGGCAAGTGGGGGTGCCTGTGGATGTCAGGCCTTTCAGATTCCACCCAGGGATAGAGTTCCAACCATTTGTGAGCAACCCAAGTTGGGTGCTGGAAATCAAAATTTTATTGTCTACAGAAACAGAATGCTATTTTAATGACTGACCTATCTCTCTAGCCCCAAAATTCTTTTGGATTTATCATCATCATCGTCGTCATCATCATCATCATCATCACCATTGTGGTGGTGGTGGTGGTGATAGTAGTATTGATGGTGGTGGTCAGGGTGGTGGTGGTGGTGGTGGTGGTGTGTGTGTGTGTGTGTGTGTGTGTGTGTGTGTGTGTGTGTATAAAGTGTTTGATCCAAAACAGGTGTATTCCTCCCACAGCATGTGTTCTGAAGTCAGAGAATAACTTGTGGGAGGGAATCAGTTTTGTCTTTCCAACATGTGGGATCCAGAATTAGAATGGAGGCCACTTTATGCTTGCTCTGCAAGCAATTTTTATCAGTTGATCTCAAAAGTCTAATTATCCAAAGTAGAATTTAAACAAAGCATATAATCCCCAACAGTGTAATTGAATCCAATACAGTGAGCAATGACTGAAGAGTATTAAGTAGAGAATGAGATTCTCCAAGGGAGAAAAACACCTGTCTCTTCACTGTCTCAAAACTCAAGCTGTAACTTCCATGAACGGAAGGGAAACAGGAAGAGGGAGAGAGAGCATGCAAAGATGAGGACAAAGGAAAGGGAGGGAGGGAGGATTTCCTATTTATAATGATTTGAGTGAGAAATGTCCTCCAAAATCCATGTATTTGGACATTTGGTCCCAGTTGATGGCGCAGTTTGGTTTATTTTTAATGTTTGCAGTTGATGATATGATCTCTCAGCTTCCTGTTCAGGCTGCCTGTTGTCACGTTGTCAACAACATCATGAGCTCCTCCTCTGGAACAGTAAGCCAAAGTAAACTCAATTGCTTCTAGTAGTGATGTGTTCTCACAGGAACAGAAAAGTAACTAATATACCTATTGTGTCTGTTTCTCATAGGAGCTCTAATCTATATAAGAATAACAACAATTTGTAGATCAAAAGAGAATACCACATTATAGAATAAAGTAAAACCAACCACCTTAAATCATATTTGCTCTGGGTGGATTTTGGAAATTCTCAAAAGTATCATATACATGTTTCTTATTTCTTTGCTCATTGTTCATTTATCTTGCAAACTTCCCTATTGCAATCATAAGAAACCCAGGAATTTTTGGGTTTCATTATTTGCTGTAGCCCCTACTATGCAAGGTTGTTTTAGTAGAAACTTACATTCTGTATAGAGAATTAATGAATGTCTATTTCACAAGGATATTATGAGATTATGTTTATGAGAAATAGACAAGGGAAGTGATAAATAATGTATAATGTCTATTTCACAGAGACATTATGAGGTGATGTTTATTAAAATAGACAGGAGAAATTGACATTCACTTTCTTCCATTATGTGCTAAATATTTTATTCTTATTTGCTATATTGAATACCTGACAATTTGTGAAAGTGTGCATTAATAATTATTTTTAAACCCAGGTAAATAACACTCAAAATTTTACCTTGCATAAGAAATAGAAATGGGAAACCAAAATCTAAGTCCTATAAAACATGCGGTAAATTCTATTGTCACTGATTTTATAGATGCCAGAAGAAGCTCGGCTTCTGATTGCTTTAATACAGACTAAAGGTTTCAATAAAAGTCAGATGAGGTTACTAAAGAAAGGGCATTGGACATGAAATTTATATTTTCATGAACCCTCGTGGTGGCGCACACCTTTAATCCCAGCACTCAGGAGGCAGAGGCCGGCGGATGGCTGTGAGTTCGAGGCCAACCTGGTCTACAAAGCCAAGGCTACACAGAGAGACTCTGTCTCGAAAAACCAAAAAAGAAGAAGAAGAAAAAGAAGAAGAAGAAGAAGAAGAAGAAGAAGAAGAAGAAGAAGAAGAAGAAGAAGAAGAAGCAAATATTAGAATTTCTCTCACATTAGTTATGTAGTTAGCCCAATATCAAAACCGACATGCAGTCTCTGGATCATTTTAGATAAGAATATGCCTGGTAAAAATAACTAACAGTACCTGGATGATTGTTGAAGAAATCTGCGCTAAAAGGAAGAAAATTAGCATAGTTCCTAGTTAACAATATTGTTTTAAATAGCTTTACAAATTCATAGAGGACATGAAACTGTTGATTTACCAGCAGCTCCTTGTAGCAACATTCCAGACATTTCTACTTATCACAAACTTCCTCCATGCTTCTCCTCCTATACACTGATTTTTTATTTTTCAAACTGGTATACACTTGGTTTGTTTATTCCCCTGAACTTTCATATATTTCTTATATGTCACGTTTTAAAGACCAATCAGGATGTTAATTCACCCTATGTACTGCCCACACAGTTTATTCAGTCTGATGTCAATTGGCAATTTTCCCCAAAGAACCTTTATATATTATCTAAGGTGTTTGGATATTTCTTATTGGATCCATTTTGCATGGTTTCTCTTACAATGAAAATATTTTAAAAAACAAGTACAATACGTCCTACATTTGTTAACCACAGAGTATTTCTCAATATGCTTTTAATACAGTATACAGAAAATATCTAGAGTGCTCACTGAATAAACATGCAAGTTCATATTTTATAGGCCAAAAAATGTATAGGTCTAAACACATTTAAATGTTGCTTATTACTTAAATATTGCTTATTGCTTAAAGCCTAGCTTATAGTATAATTCTTTGAAAAGCATACTTTACAACTGTTATTCTAAGTTTATTATATCAACAAATTACTGACATGATGGTACATGTGAGAGCTTTCTACTTTTGAAATTATAGAAGCCTTTACTAAATATGTCCTTAAACATTTGGGGGGACAGTATTGCAAATTAAGATATTGTTTAATTCACTGAGTACTACACTAGAGAGATTACTAAGTGGTTAGGAATGCTGGCTGCTCTTCCGGAGCAGGTTTGAATGCCAGCACCCACACAACAGATCACAGCCATCTACAACTCAAGTGCCAGGTGATGGTGCCCCCTTGTCTCCGAGAGCGCTACATGTACATGGTGTATGCATGCATTTGCAGACAAAACACCTAGGATAA
Organism: Acomys russatus; assembly: GCF_903995435.1. Classification (NCBI taxonomy): domain Eukaryota; kingdom Metazoa; phylum Chordata; class Mammalia; order Rodentia; family Muridae; genus Acomys; species Acomys russatus. The sequence goes on along the minus strand of NC_067164.1, from coordinate 5,990,409 downwards.
AATAAAAATGCATAACTCTTTAACAAACAAAGTTGTTGAGTGCTAACCTGAAAGTATCAATTCAACAATTAATGGATATTCCATTATCAACAAGTTCAAGGGCAGTGTGTGTGAAGTCCTAACCTACATTAAGCCTTCATTTCAGATGCTTCCATTTAAACATATTGCAAACAAATTCTTTATTATTTTTTGTCATTTTGACTGAGCTTCCAGAAAGTTCTATAAAGCATTAAATGTCTGTTGCAGAATTTTATGAATTTTAAATTTTTAATTAAATTTTTAGTACTGAAATAACTGGTAAGTATAATTTATTGAGTTCTATTAAATGGTACCTTAGTGATAGAAGACAAGTTAGAAACTAAACATTAGAATATCAACAAGGACAACATTTACTGAAAGTGCCAGAACATTCTGACACATCCTAGAGGTCACCTAAAATTTTGGATGAATGCTTTTATTGAAACATAATCAGCTATGAGAATATGGCTGGACAGTTTTCCAAAAGAAAATTATAGGCGAGTATGTCAGTACCTTACTATCGCTTTTGGTGGAATACTGAGCCAAAGCTTAATCCAGAGCATAGAGTACATCATGTATCAAACAAAATTCAAGTTGTTTAATACTTTGGAATCTCTCGCTAGAGTGTATTTAAATATTTATTTTATGTATTTTTAAGAACAGAATTTGGGATTTTAAATTAAAAGCTTTCTTTACATCCCTAGTTCGACTACAATTAAACTGTGACGTTAAAATCATTATGTGAGCAAGAAAAAAAAATCTTAAGACACAAAAATTATAGGCTCAAATATTTTTATTTCTATATGTTCTGTATAAGAGTCCTGTCTTTAAATGCATTTTCAGAAACTCAAGAGGGCTAAATTTACACTAATGAACACTTTCTGCTCTTACAGAAGACTTGAGGTTGGTTCTCAACACCCACACTAGGCCACCCACAATTGCCTGTCACTCAGCTTTAGGGTTTCCACCACCTTCTTCTAGTTTCCATGGGTACCTCTACATGCATGCTCATATACGCACACATATGTATATCATACACATATGCATATCAATTTGAAGGGCTTTAAATATATCCAGTATAGAATCCCAGTCTCAGAACATGTTAGGAAGTATTCAAGGCAGGTGTATCCTCCTTTCTCAATAGAAGATTCTTAGAGCTTTCGAAGTCAAAGTGAATCACCCACTATCAAGCACACACAGGAAAAATCAGGTCTGAGCTAAAGCTAGTCCTTAGCTCTGTGTATGTCTTGTTGATTTGTTTTACTTTTGTGTGCCTTGCTCCATTTCTGAAGTATGGTCTAGAACTACAGCCCAGGCTGGACTCAGGCATGAGATCCTCCTGCCTTCACATCCCAAGTTCTAAGATCACAGGCGTGCAACAGTAGGGTCAACTGTTCATCTCTTTTTCATTGCCTGTTTCTACTTATTGATAAAGGGCTGAAAGGCAAAAATGTCAACAGGTATTCAGTAAGTACAATTAGAAAGGTTCCTATGGGATACAATAATTTCTCATATTTCTCAAGTAATTATAACAATTCAAAGTACTGTAGAAATGAACATAGTATGGAAAATACAACATCCTATTATTGGTGCATTGAAGAATTTTTATTCAGTATTTACTAAAGTGTCCTAGGTTCACTAATGACGTTTAAGCACTATGCAAGATACAAAAATTAATAATATATATTATTATCTTGGTATACATCTATCTTCGTATAAATCACCTGAGAGTTATTGTGATGATAAACTGTAACCACATATCCAAACTGTAACCATAATAGCTATAATCTAGCTGATAAATATAATCAGACCACTAATAAACACATTTATAGATTCTTGGGATTTAGTAAGTGGGACAAACATCTTTGTTGTGGGATTCAGGTGCTACTTCACAGTAAAAACAACTTTTGAACTACAACTTAAGTAAATATGAATCAAAATCATTTGCCATGAAAATTAAAAAGACAATAAAAATGAAGTATATTAAGTATATATGACTATTTAAACAAATTTGGTACACATATACTGTGGAATACCATATCTATTAGAAGGAGGAATAAATTATCAAGTCGTGAAACAAATTGCATGAATCTTAAGGGCATTATGATATGTGAAAAAATCAGTTTTGAAGGATTATGAGCTACAGAATTTCATTATAAGACACTACTGAAATAATAAAAACATGTTTGAGGGTTACAGGCAATGGTAATGCAAGAAGGAATATGGGGCATGATTGAAAATACAGATTAACTATAAAGAATAATGTACATGCATATCCTTGAGAGGGTAAGTATTTAAAATGCAATTCCAATATTCTTTGTGCTAATATTTAAGCAACAGCATCAAGAAAACTTCTGTGGGAAGCAAATATTTTAAAGCAACTGAGATTTTTGTACATTATACTTGCTTGTTCCTCAGATATTATAATTGTCTCAGAAAACTGTACTCTACGGGAAGGATTTCTGTAGTTACTAGACCTTCAAATACAATGTGGGAACCGGAATCCTTTGGATGTAATGTTGACTGATTTGTTGTATGTCTGTTTTACCACCTATGATGTGCTTGTATATGCTGGGGACCTTTGTCCGTATTGAGCTGACCAGAACAGCATACGAGACTATGCACGGGTGTAATAACGTCTACTAAGATACACCAAAGAGCTGAAGGTCCCCTGAGCAAATGAACAGATGACAAATAATCTGTAAAGTCGTGGCTGTTTGCACAGTGTGTTGTTCCTGCAGAATTCCATCTTCAGAATGAAGGCATTATAGCAGGAAAAGTTCACCCTCTGTGATTCATCCTAATTGTATTGAACCTTGAAAAACCGGAGACCGGTTCTCGATTGTGCTAGGTTATCATGTCTACTATGCTTGGACAGATAGATGTCTCTGTCAAAGACATTTGCAATGAGAGATAAAAGAAAATACCCTAGGTTTACTCAAAGAACTCTTCCCTTTCACCTGACATAAGCTAATATTCAGAGGAAGAGTTACTATGTTGAAATAATGATCCTTGATTTTTTTTTTTTTCTTTTGGTTTTTTGAGACAGGGTTTCTCTGTGTAGCCTTGGCCATCCTGGACTCACTTTGTAGACCAGGCTGGCCTCGAACTCACAGCGATCCACTTGCCTCTGCCTCCCGAGTGCTGGGATTAAAGGCGTGTGCCACCACGCCCGGCCCTTGATCATTTTATTACTCTTGACATCCTAAGTGTTTTCTTAATTGATAGCTGACACGTCAAAATACAGGGACTTTTAAAATAGTATTTCTCAAGAATTTGTTTCTCTGCTAACTAAACTAGCACATACACCTGTCCAGAAGCATGGAGCTGGGGAGTATGAATAAGATATGGGAGAACAGGGTCCAATCTCAAAGGCTAATAGGAGAGAAACACTCTTCAACGTACAACTAAAACAGAACCTAGTTTATGCAGTGATGCCACTGAACACCAGTTACGCAATAAGCACAAGAGAGATCTGTCTGTCTCTGCCTCCAGGGTTAGGGAAAGCTAAAGGAGGAGCTGTTCTGACCACAGCCCTAAAGGCAGGAACTTACGACATAAAAAACACAATACCGTACACACTTAAAAAGTCAGAATGTTTGGGCTAGCAAAAACACCCGGTAGACCACCAATGCTCACCAACCCCAATACAAAGGATAAGAGCCTGGGAGAATGTGACAGATAACAAGAAAAAGTAGATGTAAGCTATATTACAAAGGACACGGTTGGTCCCATATCCTCACCTGTGATTTCATACACCTGATATTAGTAATTTTAATAACTGTGCAAGATGGGTTGGAGCATACAAGTAAAAGTATCTATCAATGAACAATCCCCTCCAGCCTTTTCTGATCATGATTTTCTTCTATTTCAAATGCCGAAGAGATGGCTTGCACAAAACCTGGCTTCTGTTTCTAGCACCCATATAGTGGCTCGCAACCATTTGTAACTCCAGTTCCAGGGTATCTAATATCCTCTGCTGCCCTAAACAGGCACCAGGAATATGTGTGGTGTACATATATAAAGTCAGAGCACTCAAACACATAAAATAAAAGTTTATAATTATTTTCTTGTAAGTTATTATTACACTTGTGTATGTGTGTGCATGGGTGTAGAGCTCAGAGAGCAACTAGCAGGCATTGGTTCTCTTCTTCCACCAAATAGGTTCTGGGGATCCAACTTGCATCAACAGGCTTGGCAGTAAGTACCTTTACCAACTGGTTGTAAATTAGTATAAGTGAAAAACTGAACCAGTACTTTGCCTAATATATATTTGCATTCAGATATATGCATTTAAAATATATGCCATAGTAATTGCATTATAATTTAAAGGGAAAATAAATAAAAATAAGTATTTGTTTCTATTTAACTAAGGGGAAACAGTCCTAAATGTTCCCTGGAGTTCACAGGCCACTAACAGATATCTGTCTCCTTTTGGAGAGCGCTAGACTAGGTGACTGAGAGCTCATGATTACAAAGGTAGCAAAGAAATCAGAGAGAGAAAGATGCATAAAGTCACTTGCTTTGCTACCTACAGGGAAAACGCTAACTGGATGCATGTGCAGAAGAGTAAGGTGGAGCTAAGGCTTCACTTCGATCAACCAGGCTAGAGCAAACCAGCTGGGGCAGGTGTGCCATCTCTGGAGAAATATATGGGGAATGTGTAAAGAGCCACGTCATTCTAGACTTTGAGATTTTTTATTAAATCTAGCTCTTAAGAAATATGCTTTGCATTAAATAGGAGAATAAAAGCACTAGGTGGTAACAATCTCTGGCACAGAAGACTACACAGAGAAAGCTGGAGTGTGGGGGACTGTGTACAGAAAGCTTGGGGCGTGGGATTAAGCTCTATCACTTTGTGCCAAGGAAGCTCTTTGGCATCCCTAGGAGGGGTTGCTATGACAGAAATGTTGTGCACTTCCAAAACTCATGGGAAAACTTAACTTCCACAGAAAAGTTCTTAAGTGATGGAAACTTTATGAGATGAGCAGTGATAAAGATTCCACCATCACAAATGAGATGAATGCACTTACAACCCTGAGTGTGCCCTTTGTCCTCTGTCAGGTGAAGCTATATCAAGACAGTGCTGTTGAGAGAGAGAGAGAGAGAGAGAGAGAGAGAGAGAGAGAGAGAGGAGAGAGGAGACAGAGAGAAGGGAGGAGAGAGAGAGAGAAGGGGAGAGAGAGAGAGAGAGAGAGAGAGAGAGAGAGGAGACAGAGAGAAGGGAAGAGAGAGGAGAGAGAAGGGGAAAGAGAGAGAGAGAGGGAGAGGGAGAGAGAAGGGGAGAGAGAGAGGAGAGAGAGAGAGAGGGAGAGGGAGAGGTCTTTGCCAGACACTGAATCTCCAAGTGCTTTCGTCTTGGCCTTTGCAGCCTTCACAACAGTAAGGAAGAGGTTAATATTGTTTGTAAATTACCCCGTTTAAGTCATTTTGTAATAACACCTAGAAAGGACTAAGACAGGGGTCATGCTTGACCTTAAGAAACCAAAGAAAACATGGATTCTCTCTTCCTGGCTAACAAGCTTTAAATACTGCAAACTGAAATAGCAGTCTGCCAAGAAAGAGCCCTTGGCTGGGAAAACCACAGACCCTACAGGAAATCCTGCTCCAGTTGTGCTATTAAAGGGACTTGTTGTCCAATATGCCTTCTCAATGCTTATATTTGTACCTATACGTTAGTGTTGCTGTCGGATCCTCTCACTGTGGAAGCTTCTTTACGCAGTAGAGACTCACACTGATCGAAATTACTGAGAATAAGTGACTGTTAAGTGCTGGGTCCTAACCAAGATATCTATATAACTGTCTCTAAGTCTCAGAACATATTGTGGAAGATGGGGTATAAATACTGTAAGATCTAGAGATGGAGTGGATGGATGTGGCACACTGCAATCTGGATATAGCACAGCTGTTATGCTCAGGAATCTATTGTACCTGCGCAAGACTGGGCCTCTCAACATTTGGTCATGAATAAAAGAGGGGCTCATGAGGTCCACCCCACCCCTGAAGGATCGTAGGAAGTCAATGGCTGCTAGGAAAGGAGGTGTAAATTGCTCCAGTGTAGTAGCCCCTGATGAATTTTCCATAATCCAAGAAATAAGCCCACACCCATTCTCACGACAACAGCCATAATTGAACTCAGTGAGTCACAACAAGAAGAAAAAAAGACATTACATAGGGTGCAGGGCAGACTTGTTGAGAAAAAAAAAAAAAAAAAAAAAAAACAACTTTACTATGAGAGGTCAAGGAGTAACTGAAATTGATGAGGACTGAAATGCAGTCAGCCAGGAGAACATACAAGTACTGAGAAAACATTACAACAACTGAGCAGGCGGTATTTAGGAATGTATGCAATAACAAATATTTCAAGAGGGCCCATGAATTAGAAGGAAAGCAGAGAAAGGTAATTGGGAGGGCTTGGAGGGAGGAATGGCAAGGAGGGAGGAATGCAATAAATATACTGCAATCTCAAAAGCCAAGTAAAAAATAGAAAATGACCAAAATTCATGTATGAACTTATCAAATACTTTTTAAATTATTTTCTTTCTGTACATATACATTTATATTATTACACATATATGCAATAGATTACCTATGGCAAAAGAACCATGACACAATCAGGAATTATATAAATGTTATATTCTTAGTGTTTTGGCTATTTGTATTTGACAGCCTTGAAGAAGATATCTTTCCTATCATGGTGCATCTAAATTTCTGAATGTGAATCAATCTCCATCACTAAGATGATAATGTCGCATACTTTTTAACTATAGGAAATTAAAGTTTCAGAGCATGTATGTAGTAATTGTGTTTAGAACATTCCAAAGCATGGAAAGAGAATAGATGCAATTTCTGACAAGACATAATGGAATCTGCCATAATGAATTATAACACATATATCATATTGTTGTATCAAGTTACTTATGCTTATGAGCTTAACATTACAAGTACAGAAACTTTTGCCTCCAAATAGCAAGCAAAATTTAAAACAAACATTTAAAATTTTAAAATAAATGTTCTTTCAAATCCAGTGTCTGAAGAGAACATACATTGGGTGCAGCTGAGTGTTTCTCCATGAGAAAGGCACCCTTGGCCAGTGTAAGAGAGGAAGGTCACAGACCTCTCTGTAATTAAATCCCTTCTCCCAGATGATTTGCCTAAAGTAACAAAGAACTAATAGTGAAAATGGCAAATAAGCCCAATCTGTTTTTTCTTACAAAAATATTTATATTCACTATTAATGGAGCCAGTAATTATAAATTATTTCCCATGGGTCTTAACAGATTTGTGCTCATGCAGTCACGGTCTTTTATTTAAGAACACTGTAAAAACCTACCAACCCACATTTCTCCTTTTCAACTGAGAAATTCTCTGAGGCAACTTTGCAAAACTCATTCAATAGGGATTAAAAAAAAAAAAGACTCATGTTGATGGAATCCACTCCCCACTTACAGTAACTTAACCAACAGAGGAAAGGAAATTAATTAAATTTCACGTAAACCTCCTCAAGTCCCTTGTGAAACTGAATCAACACAATGGTTTGCCCTTTGGTTCCATCAAACTTGACTGTAATTAATACTTTGAAGTTGTGTTTTAGATTCTCACAGGAAACAAGTAAAATCTGGAACTTTTCCCTTTCCACTTACTGGCAGCACTGGCTGTGCCTGACTGCAAAGACTCTGGCGAGTCTTCAGGCCTTTAGAAAGTAGCTAGGTGTGTTTATATTCAGTAACAAGCAAATGTCTATGGGAATGGGGGAGAGGACAAAATTGCTATCTTTCTCAACACAAAGTTATTTGTATTTTATTTTTCTCAAAACTCCACAGTGGGTAGACAAAATTACTTCAGTCATGGTCTTAATTCATTGGATTTCATTTGCTTCGCATTCATCAGTTCTGAAATCAAGCAGCCTGGCTAGCAAGCCATAGCATTAGGAGATGAAGTGTTATCAGGCCTAGTCCCATGAAGTCCCACACGTAGTCAAAGGAATCACTGCTCCTCAAACTCAGTCAGCATCTCATGCCTGATGCTATTTCAACACAGATTCTTTGGCCGTTCTCTTGGCAGAAGGTATATGTTTTTTGTAGACTAAATATCTTATTATGTTTTCTGATATTCTGATTTCTGAGCTAGTTGTTTTTGATAAATGATGTTATTAGTTTCGTTTTACTAGGTAAGTTATTTATGCTACTAATTCTTTTTCTTTACCACCTTGTACAGACTAGAGAATGGTAGTGTGACCCCTCTGATTCTCCACCTTGAGAAACAATAACTCATGTATTTCAACCAAATTTTGTAAGCAAATTGGTTGAGAAAGAGTGCATTCAACAAGAAATGTCATGGAAACTTAAATTCCCAAATAAAGCTTAAATTTAACAAACGTGTTAGAATGAATGCAAAAGAGGAAGCCAGCCAATCTATAGAAAAGCATGTGTCTTGTTTCTATAAAGTATTCATTGGCTTTCAGAATGTCCTAGACACTTAAATTAAATATTTGCAAATCGCTAAAACATGTCATTTCTAGAAGATACTCAAATTATGTACTTGGTAGTTCACAACAGATACTGACCAATCAAATCATAGGAGGAACAGGGATAGATGATAGATGGATGATAGATACATAGATAGATAGATAGATAGATAGATAGATAGATAGATAGATAGACAAACAGACAGATATATCAAAGAATGATTTTTATTCCCTCTGTAAAAGTATACAGCATGGTTCAAGGTCAGCCTGTACTACAAAGCAAGTTCCAGAACAACCAGAGCTGTTACACAGAGAAACCCTGTCTCAACAAGACAAAACAAAACAAAAAAGTACACAACATATAGTTAATTTTAGGGAATTTGAAATTGTGGAAGGGAAAACAGAATTTAGGGGGAATAGTTTAAAGGAGCCCAATAAAATCTATTATCATAGAGTAAATATTTACTAAGCTCCAGTATATGCATCAAGTGCTCTAAGTGCTTTCACAGGCCTAAGTACAATTAACCTTTACTGTGATTTCTAAATTAATATTTATTTTTAAAATAACAATAACAGAGAAAAGGTAAAATGGTGTGTCCAAGATTATACTACTAAGACTTCCTGGGAATTCCCTGTGTTTAGTTGTTATTGTTACCTCTTCCATATTTGCCCCTTTCTCACCTATACACAGGTGTCCACACACACACACACACACACACACACACACACACACACACACACAATATGTTGCTGACGGAGTGAGAGGTTTTTACAATTTATTTCATTTTAGCCCCTGCTGCTCCTTATGCTGAAGTTGCTAATGCTGTCCTTTTCTAAAGTGCCTGTTAAATTGTCCTATTTACCAAATTTTAGATCTGAGGACTAGATCTAAAAGCCCATATGTGCAGAAGAGGTACCATACAAAGCCAAAAAGAAACTCTGTTTGCCTGACTGACCACTTGATTTCACATAATTATGTAGGAGCTATAATCATTATAGTATTTTGTCTCATTACTTTTGCCTCGGAATTACCTGCCTCAACCTTTCTTCTTCATTGTTAACATTCTGTTTATTTATCTGTCAGTCTACAAATTTATCTATCTAGCTACCTACTTACCTATACCTTTAGGTAAGTATTTTAGTATTTTAAATAAAATTCCTCATCAGTCTTTGGAGATTATACAGTAATTATTTTAGTTCTTCCAATGATCAAAATACCTATGTCATAAATAGTTTAAATGTATATCTTTCACAACACCTTCTTTTATCATACTAAATATTCTCTTGTTGTTCTAAAGCTTCTAGCTTTAGCTTTTGTGTTTATTTAATGTGTTATGGCTAATGACTGAAACTTTCTTCCTAACCAAGTATGTCCTGTATATACTGAAATGTGAAGTTGCCTGTCAATAGATTTCCTTGTTGGCTTTTTGCTTTGAGAACAATTAAGATATAAAAGTTTAAGAGAAACAGAGAAATTGTGAATAAAATACACTAGAAAAAACTACCCTGCTTTTCTTCATAAACAAATGCTTTTAGAGTTGGTAATTCTCCATGTTCATACAGGCATCAAATCAACAAGTACAGAAGTAGTGATATGTCAAATACATTTTTATTAACTCCATGTATTTTAATGTCTACTGATAATGTTACTAATGTACCTTTCTATAAATAATTGTAGGGACTATAACTCAAGATTCTGCCAATATCACTGAAAAGTCCACTACATGAGCAAGAAGGTTAAGCTATAAGTCAGAATCCTTGACACAGATTTAGAGATGACTTAACTGGATATTATGAAAAGTCCAGAGGCCAGAACTCTTCAAAACAGCTTTACATAAAGATGTCATAAGCTAGACTATCATTACTCTTTTTTTTTTTTTTTTACTTAGCATCCTTCTTATCTAGGACACATTTACACTTTATGAGACTTCATAACAGAAGAAATATATTCCCACACCAGAAGGTTGAAATATATGATATTCACTTACCTGGCTCCCTTTAAGCTAGGTATAAATAATGGTCCTAAACTCTGCCAATCATATGCAACCATGACAGACTTTTAATACAGGGCCTAATAGTGCAATAGCCATGGTCTCTTTCATTGACAACATTAACAGCTCCAATAAAGTCAAGATATTTGTAGTGTGCAAGCTTGGCATCTTGTACTTAATGAGGGTGGACACACTTTCACCATTTGACCAGTTCTCAGGTGAATCTTGATAAAATTCTCACGTTAAAACATGCAGGCTGCTTGCCCATTTCTCTCAGGTGTGTGCACCTATCTATAATATGTTTTTATTTCTATTGCCTAATAATTAGACTAGTTAGTTCAAATTTGCTTCTAAGCTACAAAAGGATCAATAGAAAGGGTTTTTCATTTTTGTTTTGTTTTTCGAGACAGGGCTTCTCTGTGTTTACCTTGGCTGTCCTGGACTTACTTTGTAGACCAGGCTGGCCTCGAACTCACAGTGATCCGCCTGCCTCTGCCTCTCTAGTGCTGAGATTAAAGGCGTGCGCCACCACGCCCAGCAATAGAAAGTTTTTGCTCATGGACAATAATTCATATCAATTATTGAATCAGAGAAGAAATGCCAGACTGGTTGTTTATCATGTGTCTATGCCTACTAAGTAATGTTGTCAGTTATTATTAGGTGGGAGAATCCAGAATTCTGAGGTCTTTTCCTAAGTCACTATCAGGCGATTTTTTTGTTATGTTTTGCTCTGTTTTGTTTGGTTTTATCAAGACTTGTATTTAGCCCGTTTGCTTTTCTCTTCCAACTCAGTCTATATTTATGATGAATTAACTGGTACTAAAATGGTTACTTCAATATGTCCCAGTCCATCAATGTGTTACTTACTGGTGAATAGGCTCCTATAGATCACAGGTGGTAAAGTGTAGCCAAGAACATTGTTTAAACTAACGTTCAGCTCTAAATCTTGCACATTAGTACCGTGAGTCTCAACTACAATCCATCCTACCTTTTCAAGGAGAATGTTTCAGAGGTAGTCACATCTTGGAGTTCTGTATATCTTGCCTTTTCCACCTTGCTAACTATATTGTCTGTATCATTTATTGTTCTCTAGTAACTACGGCTGGCCTTCTTCCTCTTTCCTTATACCTCACCTAGACTTAGTCAGAACCATTGCTTCACTTTAGTAATTTGTGTTTATGTGTAGGATTCTACTCTAGTCATGAATGGTCTAACCATTTATATTAACAATCCTAACCAGAGTAATCCCCAAACAAAAGCTTAGTATTAAACATTTTTAATAATGGATTTTCTCTAAAAAAATTTATATTTAGTAACTTTGAATTCAAACATAAATGAGAATATATTATCCTTCTAAGCATTGGATTAGTGATAATATGAAAAAGATAAACAATTGAAAAACAGTTTATGCATGTGGTCATGAACAGATTAAATAAAGCTGCTTCGATATTGTGGGGTTTTTTTTGAATTTTACACAAAACTTTTAAATTTTGATGATCTTTCCATATATCTTAGAGAAAGTCTCTCCACAAGTATCAATTTAGCTTTCCATATAAAAGTGTAATGTTAGCACAATATTTGAAAGAATCTGGTGAAATATAAAAGTAGTGTTGATCAATGAACAAATGGGACCTCATGAGGCTGAGAAGCTTCTGTAAGGCAGAAAACACTGTCAACAGAACAAAGCAACAGCCTACAGACTGGGAAAAGACCTTCACCAACTCTACATCTGACAAAGGTTTAATATTCAAAATATATAAAGAACTCAAGAAATTAAACACCACTTAACCAAATAACCCAATTAAGAAATGGGGCTCAGAACTCAACAGAGGAATATTGAATGGCTGAGAAACACTTAAAGAAATGCTCAGTCTTGTTAGTCATCAAAGAAATGCAAATCAAGACAACACTGAGATTCCATTTTACACCCATCAGAATGGCTAAGATCAAACATTCAAGCGACACCACATGCTGGCAAAGATGTGGAGAAAGAGGAACACTCCTTCATTGCTGGTGGGAATGCAAATTAGTACAACCACTTTGGAAATCTATCTGGCGCTTTCTCAGAAAAATGGGAATAGGGCTTCCTCAAGACCCAGCTATTCCACTCCTTGGAATATACTCAGAAAATGCTCCACCACACAACAGGGACATATACTCAACCATGTTCATAGTGGCCTTATTCATAATAGCCAGAACATGGAAATAGCCTAAGTGTTCCTCAGTAGAAGAATGGATAAAGAAACTGTGGTACAGTTACACTATGGAATACTACTCAGCTATTAAAAACAAGGAATTCCTGAAATTTATGGACAAATGGATTGAACTAGAAATGATCATAATGAGCGAGTTAACCCAGAAGCAGAAAGACTTTCATGGTATATACTCACTTATATCTAGACACTAGCCCAAGAGGCATGTCCCATGAAAGTCTTCACTTACCAGGAAAGAGGGTCAAAAGGGAGGACATCCTACTGGGACTCTAGGTGAGGGAAGCATGGGAGAATGGGGAAATAGAAAGATTCAGAGGGTCCAAAAACCTACACAAAGAACATTATGACGGGTGGATCTGGGCCCAGGGGTCCTGCTCAAACTATGGCACCAGCCAAGGACAATCTGGGCAGTAAACTTCAAACCCCTACCCATATCTAGCCAATGGACAGGACATTCTCCACAGTTGAGTGGAGAGTGGGGTCTGACTTTCACACGATCTCTGCTGCCCCATATTTGACCACGTTTCCTGGATGGAGAGGCCTGGTAGTACTCAGAGGAAGGATAGCAGGCTACCACGAAGAGATTTGATACTCTATGAGCATATACAGGGGGAGGAGGTCCCCTTCAGTTACATAAATAGGGGAGGGGAGTAGAGGGAAAGCAGGAGGGAGGGAGGAATGGGAGGATACAAGGGATGGGATAACAATTGAGATGTAATATGAATAAATTAATACAATATTTTTTAAAAAGTAGTGTTTATGATCAAAGGTTTCACAGAGCTTCACAAATTCAGTCTTCCCCATTTACGGTATGCCTGACTTCAAGTAGATACCCTTTCCATGCTCTAGTGCCCTAAACTGTAAAAGAGAGAGAACGTGAATCACAGGTTGACACGTGACAGTACCTACTTATGTCTAGCTAAGAGGAAATGTACACTGAGGTTTGGTTCTAATTAACATTTTTCCTATTCTAGACAGACACTGAAAAGAATGCTAGCAAACTGCAATGAGTAAGCTTCATTTCAGAAGTTCTTAGATTCAAATAGTGGGACCCTTGAGAAACAGTAAATCATATGCTTAAAGTTGTATTGGATAAGTTTTTGTATTGAAGAAGCCTCCTCCTTCCCAAACCATCTGTACAGAGCAGATGTTAACAAGTTACATGTTCTGTCTGAAAAGATTTGTTTATACGATAGAGTCCGGAGTCCAACTTCAGCTTTTCATATGTAGTTCTATTGGTTTCTATATCATGACTACACATGTCTCTTTTCTTCTTTAAAGTGATACCGGCTCCCCAATAATTTAAATTTATCCCCTAATACTGTATTTTGTTTTCAAAAGCCATTCTCTTCTTTCAGGAGCAGAGATTCAGCGGTCAAGAAAACAACTATTTCACGGAATAGAGTTGCTGCTCTTGTCATCTACTCACTGCACGACATATGTGCATTCTTCAGCTAACATCAAGGGGAACCTAAAAACCTTTATATCTAGGCTCAGAACTGGTTTGTACACTCATTCACTGGGATATAAAGATGATTTTATGTCTTGGTAGGTACTCTGTTCTATTTAAAAGGAAAGAATGGGGTGCAAATAAATGAATTATGAGGTACAAAAGCACTAGGAGGGGAGGAAAGGGGTATATCGTGGGAGAAAGTTCGCAGAGTGACAAGGTCTAGGAGAACCTTTCCACTGTGACTTTATGATGCCCTGTGTTTCTTCACAAAAGACACCCAGCACCATGCAATAACACTTTCATTTCAGGCTTTGCAAGACCTGTACTGTAGATAAAATATGATGAACAGTCTCCTTAGAGATGTTGTGTTAATAACCTGCATCTCTGTCTCATCTTACCAATGGGCTCGCTTCTTGTAGAAACGTGCCAGGAGACTTAGGGCTCCACCTTCTTCTCCTTTTGAGGTACAGTTGCGAACTGCATAGTATCCAGCCTATAATTTTGATACGGTTTCTCACTTACTGTCCACGTGGTCTTTCACCTGACCCTATTTGTTCTAAATTATATTATGACAGGGCCAGAGGCATTGGGAGCTGACAAGGGTTGGTCTTGCTTTTGCTAAAGAATAAATGATCAGAACCTGACTGAGTTCTTCTTTTTCTTACCATCTATATGTATGAAAGTGCGGCAAACCAGTTTGTTGTCAACCATCAAAGCTAGGCTTATGGCATGTCTGACTGCCTGCTGCAAATCAGGAACACATTAGAAAGCCAGCAGCCACAGTAAATAACAAAAGCCCCACATCCTCATCAAGTATAATGCTAAGAGTATATGAGAGTTATCGTGGCCACGGGAGAGACATAGGATGCTTGCGGCGTTTCTTGTGTTGAATAAAGACTCCTTGGAGGAAGCCACTGAAGGCAACGCATTTTGAGGCTGACTTGAGCACCTCAAGTGTATGTTATGATAAAAAGGGTTGAAGTCGCTACTACATTCTGTAAGACCACTGGCCACACATAAAAATATAACATATCATGTATGGAACATAATAATATTTACCTGAAGACTTTAATACCAACCATCTCCAGAAAGAGAGGAATGAAATAATCCCACCTACCCTCTCATTCTATGTCCCTGAGGTTTTTTTTTTTTTCCTCCTATAACATGCGTATACATAGCTGTCTCTGTAACATGTGTATACATAGCAGTCTGTCTTCTACTTCATATGGCAGAGTGTTTGAATAACCTCTAAGTTGCTCTATCTCCAGGGTCCAAGAAGATACCTATTATGATATGACACACTGATATTTGCTGAACAAAAGAAAATATGAATGGATTCATGAATCAAATTACACTGCAATAAGTTTCAGATAAATGAACCCATAACCTTAGTTAAAAACTGTTTAATTAAATAACACAGTTATAGTTATTTCAGGGTGGTTCTTGATTCTAAGAATGTGAGGTCTACAAACTATGGATCTAGTACGTTCAAACACCAGTATTAGTATCTTATACAAAGTAGACCTTCTTATGTTTATCTCACGTTTGTCGTGAAAATGTGCTTCCCATTTATTTGTATGGCTAAATGTTTTCAGATACTTTCAAATTCATTATATTATTTCTTTTCCACATCACCACTCTGAAATAGGTTAGGGTATTATAATTTCACATTTTCAACTGCAGAATAACATAATTTCCAAGATGACTGAGTGAGTTTTGCTATGCCACAAAACAAAGAGAGTTCATGATGAAGCCATAGTCATTTATCCAGCACAGGTGTACTGAATGTCCGCCACACAACCAGCTTCATTTTAAACTCAGGAACCAAAAGAAGAAAATCCTTCTGAAGACAAGGGGTTCATTCTGTATGGAACAATTGTAGAATACATATGGTATGAAATTGTGAAGAAAGACTGGAAGCTAAAAGGTTAAGCTGAGATTGGGGTAATGGTGGGGAAAAGGTGAGTAGGGATGAGTTAATCAAAACCAAGGATTTGTAAGGAACCTATACAAGACTCCATTTGCTTATAAGATATTTAAATATATATTTACATATACTTAGATATAAGTATATATTTATATAAATATTATACATTTAGAATGGTATACAAATGTACTTTATATATTAAATATGTATGTATATGTAAATATACATATTTTAAGGGAGCTTGAACCAAAGTATATCACATTAGTGAACAATGCTACCCCCTCCAAAAAACATGAGTTATTAGCTAAAAATATCCCTGTTAGGCACAGAAGGTTTCCTTATGACTTGGTCAGAGATGCCATAGAGACATACCAAACACCCAGACTATTGATACTTATTTTGGTTTCCCACCATAACTATCTGGTAGGACCATATTGCTGAAGATAGCCCACATTTTGGTTACATGACATGGAGAAGTCAGTCTAGACCTGACCAGGAAAATCTCTGGCTGGTAGCTAGTGATCAAGGTGCTAGGAGGTGCTATACAGACTGCCAAAGGTGGAAAAGTATCAGTGGCCCTTTCCAGTGCTGGAAACTTCCTGCTATAATACTTGCTTTATAGACAACTGGTGTAATAGTGGCAAGACTATTTAAGGGGATTACTTTAATTGGAGTTAAGGCTTCCTCCATAGGAAAAAATTACACAAGGTACTTACTATAAACCTGCTCAGAATTCATGGTTAGGAAGTCATAGGCCCACAGAGAAAATCTATTGATATGGTTTTGCTAAATGGCCATGTGGTCAAATAGACTTCTAAATATTTATATTTGTTTCTACTAATTTGTGCTGCATCTGATCTTAGTAAGAGAAACTTCTTATTATATTTGGTAATGGCTAATTTAGAAATACATTATATTCAAAATAGTGAGAATCAGTAGCAGAAGGCACACAACTGTAAATGGAACCTGTATATCAAATGTTCCTCCCACATGTAAGGCACAGAAAGCATAAAAGAATATGGTGTGAAGAGAATGTAAAAACCAGAGTCACAGAAGGAAAGTTTTGAAATGCTGGTCTCCAGACTTAACCTGATTTTGCACACACAAGCTGTACACAAAATGGAGGCAATTTAAGATCCCAGCAGGGGTATCCAAGGCTCCACCCCTAGGTGCAGCTGGTGGTTGCTGGGAGGAGAGAGGGTCATTTTTCTTAAAGGATGTGGTTACTGATAGGTTCCCCATTCCTGCAGACTCAATACGATCAAATGTGATTGCAGATACAAAAATACTCAAACGTTAAATGCAAATAACCACAGGGTGATTGTGTGATTGTGTGTGTGTGTGCGTGTATTTGTGTGCGTGCACACACGTGCTTTAGCAATCATTCAAATTTTTTTTTTAATTTGGTAAAATTTGATGGCCTGCTTGCATGGCCAAAGGGTTTATTAAAGAACTTCAAATAGAATTGTTTTATGCCTTTATTGCAGAGGAATTCAAAAATAGATTATTTCTGTGTGCGTGCTTGTCACATTTAATGATAATAATCACCTTCGATCCATCAAAGTAATTTCATATCTAAGCTAGAGACAGTTTTTCTCTTAAAATTCTGATAAATTTGTTGTGATACAATTGCATTGACTAAGCAATTAACAAGTAACAGGGCTGAGATTGCAGCGGTGGCATAAACAACAAAGCAATTTAAAGTGACAGAACTGTCAGGTGAGTGACTCTCATTTGACAGTCTTACCCAGTTTTAATATCTTACTATTTGTGTTCTGGGAGTAATGTAAATGAAGCATGAGACTAAGTTTGTCAAAGATTTTGTTTTGCTTTGCTTTGTTTTTTCGCATACTTATTCGTGTCATAGCTAGTCATTATGCTAAAGAATTTTACCAGGTTACAGTGAAATAGTGTTTACCTTCATTCGTATTTATGAACGTGTGTGTATGTGATGACACAAAAGGCACACATTGCAGGCACACAACAGAAATCCACCTGCTTCAATGTGAACTCTTAGGCTATGTACGAATGTCATAATTTATGCAAGATTTATTTAATACTATGGAGTCAGGTTTTGCAATAAAAAACGGTTTCAAGTTTGACATTCATATACTGAAATATGGAAAGCAATTTCACCCATGTGTAGGCTGCACACTGACATGTGTCACAGAATTCATGAGAAAGTGAATGTTTCCTTTCAGTTTGCATTTAATATATTCACAGGAAAGTTTATTCTCATTGCACTGTATATGTACTGCTTTTTCCCTCACTAACCATACATTTCAAACTGGATAGTACACACTATCCTCAAGCAACTGCATTTGGACAATTTTGACCAAACCGAAAATGGCTTCAACTGTCCTTTCATTCTTCTGAAAGAGAAAATTGTGATCACTTTTAAAAGATGGCACTAATGTGTAAGTTACTAAAACTCAGGGATTCAAGTGTAGACTTTCCTATTTCATTGCTAAACCTCTATGTGTTTTCCCACTGAGTCATTCTCAAAGAGCCTAGATTCTGCCTACAGTGAGTATGGATAATATCAGTGTGACTCACCTCCATATTCACAGAAGCCAATAAGCTGCCAATAAGCACTCATTTGATAGGACCAAACGGCTCCTACTAAATTCTTAATTTTCAAAAGCTGCTAATAAAAAGTACTTATGTGTTTTGGAAGTATCAAAAGATAACATCAGGACAAAATGCAAAGCCATCTTTTCACTCTGACTTGACTATGAAGCTGCTTTATCTTGGGATAAAAGACAAAAATGTACACAAACTGTAAGTCTCACAGTTGATAGGTTGTCTTTGGGGAACATTGATCCTAATGGCTGTACTTGCACTAATGGAACAGTATTGGGTCACTTCTCTTATGGTAAATTCTTTGTTTCTGTGACTGTATAGGCATAAGCTGTTAAATATCTATAATTCTTAGATAAAATTAATTAAAAGAAAATAGCTATTATTTTTTAAGAAATCTAATTTAAGTGTTCCTCGAGGCATATAAATCAGTCTCAAGGTTTTCCCATAAAGTACATTTAAATTGTTGTTTTCTTCAATATAAGCAAAAAATTATAATTGAATTGACTTTCTGGCTTCACTCAAACTGAACTAAAATACAACTGTAGAGATGAGAAGATGTGTTTGACAAAATGAACAGACAGAAGATTGGTCACTGCCGTGTCGCCCACTCTGAGAGAGCTGTCAGCTCAGCTCTGCTCCCTGAAGCAGCTCCCAAGCCTAGCAACACGTAAGAGTATGATCCAGCAAGCGGGATTCATAGCACAAGTTTCCAATATAAATCATGAGCAAAAGCCTCAGGACATTCATTCAAGTCCAGAACCTAATAAGAAAGTTATAAATCACCCTTTCCTCTCCCAGGACAAACCAAGATTGTGAAAGGAGCTAGCTGTGATAAGCAAGGATGTCCCCCAAAATTATGGGCATCTTGAGTAACTAGATCATCTTTCTGAACGATCTCTCTCATGTGTAAATGAAGAAATTTAGAGAGACTTCCATAAGCAATGAGCACAAATGTGATTCATATAACACAGAGGCCACAAATATGCTTCGATTTTGAGATCTTCCCTAATGCTGCCATGACTATCTTTCTTCTGTTGAAGTCTAGGTGATCAAAGACATAAAAGAATGGTCCAAAATATTTAAATATTCAGAAAAGAGATCACTATCCAGGAAGTAGTTTTATTTAATGAGTTCTTTCTTTCAATATCCATAGGCATGTAAGAAATGGCTATACAAGTGTGTTGGGTTGTGCTGAATACTGTATTCTGAGACAGCTTTATGGATTTGTTTACTACAATAGTTCAATTTCATATGAGTTCAGACTCAGATTCATGTGAGTTACTTTCTTCTGAGGTATCTCTCAGCTGCTTTTATCGTTATTGTCAGGACTGTGCTGATAATTATATAGTGGCAAAAAAAAAAAGGTGTTCTCAGTTTCATGTGAGTGTGATTACTGCAACTCTGCTTAAATGATGAGAATAATGACTTCTGGGTAAGAAACTATAATCAGATCCTATGTAACCATGCTTACCAAGTGCATTCTAATTTATGATAGGCAGAAATCAACTCAAACAAGGAGCCAAAGAGCAGAATGCAGTCCCTGTTTTGAAGAATGCGTCTTAAAGTCTTATGCTTAAACACCATGACTTTGGCCCCAAATCCTCACTGTTAATCAAGAAGCATTGGTACTAGTTCTTCAAAAGTATCAACAGTTTGGAAGTTATGGAGGTTTGAATAAGAAATGTCCTCCAGTGTCTCTGACATGTGAGTACCCAGTTAGTGGTGCTGTTTGAGGATGTTCAGGGGGGTGTAGTCTTGATGATGAAAGTTTGTCACCAGGGTGGGATTTGAGAGCTCTGTGCTATATAGAGTTTGCTCTTTCTCTCTGTTTGTGGTTGTGGTTGTGGTTGAGGTTGTGAGCATTCCGCTTCCTGCCACAGCTGGCATACCTGATGCGTATTGCCATCTTATCACAGTCATTATAGACTCTAACCTTTTGGAACCGTAACCCAAATAAATTCTCTTTTATGTAAGTTGTCATGGTAACATGTTTTATCACACAGCAATAGAAAAGTAACCAAGTCAGTAGCATAAAGTAAGAAAGTGGTACCTTCAGAATAACTATTTAGAAAAACTATTAAGTGAAGAGCACAGAATTACAAAGTAGAGCAGGAAAAATGTCTTCTTGGTGTATTCATGGTTAAACCTCAATGGTTTTCAAACGAGGCTGCTAGGGGACACGTGATGGTACTGTCTGGAAGCATTTGCACCATGGCAAATTCGAGGATTCCACTGACATCTAATAAGGAGAAATCACACTTACATCATGCAGAGGATCCTGCAATGCACAGCAAAGTCTCCTGCAACAAACCGTCATCCATTCCAAAGTGTAAGTAGTGTCACTGTTGTGAGGCTGTACTCTGGAAATGTTACAGTAAGTCCAGTGGTTCCTATTCCTGTTGACTGTAACCAAGTATGCACAAGAATCAACATGCAGGGAGAAAGGCGTATCTGAGCTCAGGGTTCAGAAGTTTCACTTCCTGATGATTTGTCCCATTGTCATAAAGCCTATAGGAAGACAACACACCACTGTAGGGAGTTTATGGATGGAGAAAGTAGATAGAGATGAAAAAAATAGGCTCGGATCCTAATATCCTATTTAAGGAAACATCCTCAATAGCATAACTTCCTCCCTGTAGACCTCACTTTCTAAAAATTCCAACATCTTCCAAGAGTGATATGGTTTGGGGACCAAGCATTTTTAACAATGAGTCTTTAGGAGTACTTTACAAACTATAGGAGTCAGTAAGACAAATAGCTGTTCATAAATGCACATATATTTACATATTTATATACTTAAATACATATTTATGCACCCATATTGTTTGGCTAAAATAAAAAGCTACAGAAATTAACAATGATTGACCTCTTGTCTTGACCAAATGTTATGTCTTTCACACTATGCATTATGAAGTAAATTCAGACACTTTCACTGTCTAGCATCCGTTTCTCTCTATCTGGATAAGTACTTTTCCAGGTCATTAAAGTAACATTCTCAAGAAATTTGAGTCCAACACACCACAACAGAAAGCATTTTTAGACAGTCTGCTAATCCCTTGAGTTGATAGAATCAACCAATCCTGCCACTCCAATTTTCTCTTGTGTGTCTTTGTGTGTCTCATGAT
The DNA here is from genome assembly GCF_903995435.1 of Acomys russatus. NCBI lineage: Eukaryota > Metazoa > Chordata > Mammalia > Rodentia > Muridae > Acomys > Acomys russatus. Next base: position 5,968,632 of record NC_067164.1, on the reverse strand, counting down.
TGTTGGTTAAATATCTATAAACTGCAAATATTTATGGTGTCATTTTTAACATTAAATAAATCCTTCCAGTAATTGTCTGTCATCCTTTATTCTGTTCTATTATCGTTGCTTGCTAAGAAATCAGAAGTTCATACAATTTGCCTTTAACATACATCTCAATATTTGTTATTAAGGGCTATTTGTTATTAAGGTTATTAAGGGTTGCCTAACTCCTATGACAGGAGAGCTACAATAAGGCTACATAAACCAGACTTGAACAATGACAATACCAACAGACTCACTAATGTAGAAGCTGGAAATCTCACATGGCACCACCCCTAGACAAAGAACTACAGGCAATTAAAACTGCTGAAAGACAGAGAACTATTCTTCCTCAAGTATGAACCCCCTAATTGATTATCAATACCATGTGATCAGCGCTGAAAACATATACAGGTCTTGCCAAAACATATATAGGACTCAGCAAGTTGAAGTTTTATATTTATGTAAATGTATACATATGTGTATATGTAACAATAATAATAAAATAAAAAGAGGCCATGAATTTGAAAAGGAGCAAGGGAGAGGACATTAAAAAATTGGAACGACGAAATAATGTAATTTTATTTTAATTAAAATTAAAATATACAAAGTTGTTGCTGAGAATAGTGGCATTATAGCACTCAGGAAGGGGAGAAAGGAAACCTAGGCATTCATGGCCAACGTTGGGTACATAAGTGCCTGTTTCAAAACAGAAAAAGGCAAACAATAGCAAACACACACACACACTGCACATGCACACTTTTTGTGTGTCTGTGAATGCATATGCATGCATGCGTGTGTGTGTGTGTGTGTGTGTGTGTAGGAAAGCCACAGTACCTTCTGTCAGTCATTGTTTATTCAAAAGAATATTCTTTAGAGAATAACAATTACAAAAAGGATCAAATGGAAACCCCAGGTGACTAATATTTAACTTGAGATACAGTCAAATTCCCATCAGCTTTTGACTCAGATTCTTTGAATAGATGATGGATAATACTTCATTTATAATGGATTGATGAAGATAGATCAATAGATAGATATGTAGACAGATATAGTACGTAATGGATTGTTTTTATATTTATGAAAGGCATGAACATGTTAGATATATTGCACACAGTGGATGACACAACAAGGACCACAGAAGAAACTTGACAGCTCTGAGAGAGTGTAGTAAATCTAGTGACAGGAAATTTCATCAGTGTAATAAAAAGAAGGAGACTTGACTGTACTGGACTTAACAACATTGTAGATAGTGAAACAGAACACAAACTCAAAAGCTAAGCACTCTGTATTCAAACCTTGGGACCACATGAGAACTGGGTGCTTTAACAAATCATTTTACTACACTGTGACTTATTTTCATTATCTATAAAGTGGGATTAATTATAATTCCAGCCCCCCAGGATTGTTTGAGAATTAAATGACTTCATGTATTTAAAGGCTTAGAAAAGTGACTGACATAAAGTCACTTTAGGTGAGCATGTGAGTAGAGGTGATATGGTTTCACAGCAGCAGACAAGAAAGTGGAAATAATCGAAACAAATCAAGAGAGTTGTCATAAATTTCATTCAATTTGAGTTCTAAAATGAAAAGCATTAAAACTAAAAATTAAAATGTGTGTGTCTGTAGGCTGCATTCTGGATAAATAGCAACTAGATTGAGAAGACATTTCATTATCTATTTGGCTGTATTTCAACATACTTAGGAGACACACCTCCAGACATGTATGAAGATTTTTTTTTCCACAGAATAATGAAGGAGGCAAAATATGCTCTGCATTTGGGCTCTGCCATCCTATGAGCAAGGGAGTTGCAGGCCAACTGAAAGAGGGAAAATGATTTTTAAAAATTATATGAATGCCAGAATTCATCTCTCCCTTGCTTCTGATCTGTCAAGATTTGAGAAAGAAGCCCCACTCTCGGCAGCATAGCTGTAAGCTGTTCTGCCACCTGGCTATCCTTCCTTACCATGATGGTTTTGCTGAGGGTCAAAATAAACCCCTCCCCTCTTGAGTCACAGAGGTGAGACAAGTAATTAATCCAACAGATTCCTTTCTTTGTTTACTGATAGTTATTTGAGATCTGAAGAACTGGCTAAAGAGACAGTAAAGGAAATATAGAAAATAAATATGTTCAAAGAGGCATGTTAGAGGAGGAATGGTTCATAGAAAGCAGGGAAATTTGGTCTAAGAAAGACCCCATAAGAAGGGCCAGAAAGGTGGCTCATCAGAAAAGAGCATGGTCTGCTTTTAGCCAAGGATCTGAGTTTAGTTCTCATTGCTCACAAGGGCTGGCTTTCAACCACTTGAGTTCAAAATGAAATTATGACCTCCTCTGGCTTCTACAGGTTCCTGCACTCACATCCATAAACCCATATCCCCCCTCCAGCCCCACCCTTCACCCCACTCACCCATATACACTCATTTATAAGAATAAAATTAAAAACTTTCAAGAAAATGTCTCTTGGAAACTTTTTTAAAAAGTATTCTCCCAAAGCATTTCAGAAATCAGAAGTTCTCCTATTAAAAAAATATAATACTTCTGGGCTGGGGAGATGCTTTAGTGGTTAAAGTTCCTGCCATGCAAGAATGAAGGTAGAAATTTGGATTCTTGTCACCTACATTAAAGTTAGATCCTGCAGAGAAGATCTGTAACTCTAGCTTTGGGAAGCAGAAACGGAAATTTCCTGCAGATCTGTTAGCCAGCAAGTCTAGCTGAAAAGTGATATCAGGTCCAGTGAGAAACTCTGTCTCAAAAAATTATGTGGCTGGAGAGTAGTTAAAGAGGTAAGAGATATATCAGGAAAGTTATAATAATCATCATGCATGTTACACACATATAAAACTGTCAAAGAATAAACTCAACAGAGGTTCAGTTATCAGTAACCTCAAAATGTATTAAAAATAATAAGATGGACCCTCTGGATCCTTTTATTTTGCTGTTCTCCCATGCGTCAAGTAGCCAAGAAGAGACTTGATACCCTATGAGAATATATAGGGGGACGTAATCCCCCTCAGGAACAGTCATAGGGGAGGGGAATAATGGGAAAATGGGGGGGGAGGGAGGAATGGGAGGATACAAGGGATGGGATAAACATTGAGATGTAACAAGAATAAATTAATAAAAAAAAAAGAAAAAAAACAAAAAATAAAAAAATAAAAAACAAAAAAAAATAATAATAAGATGGAGAAGTGATGGAGAAAGCACTTTGATTCTAACCCCTCACATTTACATGTGTGAGCATCAGTGGACACACCTATACCAATGTAGACACTCATACATTACACAAAAATTAACCGACTTACACTCACACATATGCGTTGTTGTTCTGAGGAATTATTTAATAATAAAGCTGCCAGAGGTGAAGCTGGCATAGCTCAGTCTTAGTAACAGAGTCAAAGAGCTATGGTAATAGACAGCTTGTTCAGGGAGTGGCAGGAATGCCTTGGAGAAGAAGCATCCCAACCAGAAGTGAAGTGACTGAAGTAAGAAAAAATCCAAAGCAACCCATGGTGCAAAGAAGCAGCAAATCTTGCAATGAAGTCACCAGTAATGGCATTTTAGAGACAAATGTACAGAATGCTAAAGTGATGAACAAGCCACTGAGCATTCTTCTCAAACGCTGCCTCCTCAAGGAAGCTATTATCTGACCACAGCCGCTGTTGAGCCCTCTTTAATATCATTATCTTTACTGACTTATGCAGCTTTTGTTTTTTTTTTCCTTTATCATTGTCTGAAATGATTTCATTCACCTGCACATAACCACTATTTTCTGTCTTCTCCTAAAATGTAAGCATGGTAAAAGCAGAGACCATTTTGTTTCCTACTCTTTGTAAGCATGGAATGAACACCAAATGTGCAGTGCACAAATTCAGTAAACACTCAAGACTCACATGAACAGATGTTCAGATTTATCAACAAAAACCCAGGTCAGCCAGAAGCCATGGAGTTCAGTGAGAAAGCAAACTGTTAGTTTTTCCAAAAATAAATCTAGAGTTAATGAGTGACCATATGGTTTACATATTGAGACCTAGTGATTTGGGGGATAAATAATACATCACAGAAAATTAGAAATAGTTGGAGAAATTGATAGTGAATATGCCTAAGGGTGTTTCAAATACTAGAATAATCTATGTAGTGCACTACATAGGAGACTTTCAGTTAATTACTCTAGAATAACAGCAACAAAATCAGCTACGTATAATCAGTATCAATAGTGAGCCTTTTTATTCAAACCTCACCAATCCTTCAAGCATGAGGTAGCAAGCCATGTTTACACTCCTACCCAAGTGCTCATAAAGCATGAGAGTCAATGAGTTCTGACACTTGAAGCATTCTGGTCCCATGATTCCACAAGGAAGGAATAGCTCATAGCTCAGCTCCAAGTTCCAGAAGGAAATCCATACCATTTTGTAAAATGTGAACACTTTCTGGAATATGAAAACAACAAAAACAACTAGAGTAATTCCTTGTTGTGTCAATAGCCTATTACAACACTTTTTTTTTAATATTTAGAAAAATGATAGATTTAACAGCAAATTTCTTCCTTCAGTCATTCTCAGAGCCTTAACCCTGGAAAAATTACTAAGAGAGCTAGTGTTATTTTGTAATGTTTTGCATATATACTTGGTCAAAAATGTCTATTTGCTGCTATTTGCAGCATTAATCAAAGAAGCTTCTCTTTGCAGTGAACAAGAGTGAATATGAAGATCCATTGCCATTCAAGGTAGCAAGACTACATGACAGTTGAGTGCTAAGCCCTAACCAAGGCATTTATACTATTATCTGCTTTGTCCAGGGATCACTTGGGAAAAGGGAGCAGAAAATGAGAAGGAAGAGAAGGGATGTGAAGTATCTTTGCACAGCTCAGCCTTCACAACTGTGAGTTCACAGAAGCTTCCATCATCCACACTCAGATGGCAGACCATTGGCCCAGTCAGCAACAGTCACTGATGGGAAAGAAGTCATAGAGTCCTATCCTTCATGCTGAGCTATTGGACACCCATAGGTGTTGTGGAAGGAGTTGGCATTTTCTTTTTACTTTGTACTTACTGGTAAGTTCACTGAGATCCAAAATATAGCTCTAAACTGAAGGTCACACAGATGGTCCTGGTTAAACTCAGTGGGTCACAAAACAAAACAAAAAAGATGTGAATGTGGGGAAAGGATTTGTAGGTGGTGGTTGGGTGGGTTATAACAGGAACGGAAAGAAGATTAGAAAAGTGGAGAGGAAGAGTTACGTTTCTTTAAATACATCTGTGACTTGTCAAAGGCCAAATTCAATAAGAAAAAAAAATCAAAGATAAAAATAAGGATTTTTACTGCTACAGTACATCTTTTTATAAAGCTTTGCCAAACACAATGTATAAAAACACATGCAACACACGCACACAAAATTATCAGAAGAACACCTGGCATAATTGAACAGTTGAATTCGTTTTCTATGACTCACAATGGGTGTTAGGGTCACTCTTGCTGTGATTAAACACCATGGACAAAATCAAGTTGAGAAAAAATGGTTTATTTGGCCTATAATTCCACATCAGTGACCATCAAAGGAAGTCAGGATGGTAATTCAAATATGGCAAAAACATAGAGGCAGAAGCTGACGCAAAAGTCATAGAGGGGTGGTGCTTACTCTTCCTCTTGGCTTGTTCATGGTCCTTATAGAACCTTGGACCATGTGCATAGGTGTGTCCCCACCACAATGCACTGAAAACTACCCTGTTGAATATTAATTAAGAAAATACACAACAGACTAGACTAGTTGCCACACAAATCTTATGGAGACATTTTCTCAATTGAGATTCTGTCCTTTCAGACGACTATGTCAATCTTGTGTCAAGTCTGGTGTCAAGTTAGCTTAAAGCCAACCAATGTATCATGTCTGCTTATTTAAGTGTTATTTATTTTTTAATTTAGTTATATGGTAATAAATATTTAATTATTTTTATTGAAGATAAACATTTTATATGATATATTCTGATCATGGTTTTTTTCTTCCTCCAACTTCTCCCAGACCCATCCCACCTTCCAATGTTCTCTCCTCTCTCTCTCTCTCTCTCTCTCTCTCTCTCTCTCTCTCTCTCTCTCTCTCTCTCTCCAAAAAACAACAAACAAAAAAGTAAACATACCAAAGTTAAAATAATAATAATAATATGAAAGCAAAAAAAACAACACAAAAAATAAATATAAAATAAAAATATAAGCACAACAGCAACAAGACAAAAGAAAATCTCCAAACTCAGGAATATAAGCCCCAAAGCCTACAAACCTGCCATAGCACTCCTTTTGTGTTGCCATCTACTACTGGGCATGGATCCTGCCCTGAAGTGTGGGAACACCCTCAGTGAGACTCCACTGCAAAAAGCTAGCTTACCCTTTGCAAGGGAACGCCAAGTGGAGACAGCTTCTTGGTTAGGAGTGGGAACTTGCGTCCACTTCTCCGTCTCAGTGCTGGTACATCTGGCTTGGACTTGCACAGGTCCTTCGCTGCCACCGTCTCTGTGAGTTCATATGTGTATTGGTCTTGTTTTATCTGTAAGGCATTGTTGTCTTGGTGTCCTACGTCTTCTCTGCTGGCTCTAACAATTGTTATTTCTTCTCTTCTACATAACAAGATATTCCATTCTAATGGGGAGACTTTGCTTCTTCAATATCAGATAGAATGGGGGTGTTTGTTTTGTCCTTTTAGAAAATTGTACCTTCTAATACTGGAGATGTAAAGAACAGATGTGTCTGTAGTTCTGGAACTGTTTACTACATTTGAGCCTCCTATTCATTCCGCATTTTGAATGTGGAATATTTATAAGTGGAAAAGGAGGAAATTTTATTTTTCTCCGTAGTTTAAAAAACTAAAATTGTTGTTGGTTATGATTCATTAAACAGTATTACCTAATGAGGTATTAGAAAATGGAATTTCCTTGAGAACGTGAAACTATGTATATGAGTTACACTGTCCTTAGCAACTTTTCAACTAATTTACTTAAGCATTTGCAAATTCCATTTCAAATCAGAAGGAGCAATTTGAAATGCTGAACAAAAAAATATCTGTATATATAATGCTCATTAAAATACAGGAAGAATTCAGCACTGTCTCACCAAGAGTACCTTCTAAGAGGTATTCAAGCAGACACTAGGAGTTTTGTGGTTTCTATAAAGTACACCAAGGGATCTTAATAAACACTAATTAATCAAAGAAATATTTAGTTCCACTTCCAATTAACTCCTGCAATGAATGTTTGTAGGAGATATAGATGCTTGAGGACAAATCTATTAGTTATTTAGGCATTACTTATTTATGCCCTGACTACATCCAGAAATAATTGATTCAAGCCACAATGCAAATAATCAATAGAGGAAAACAATTTTCAAATGCACAGGAAAAAAACAAGGCAGGCAATATGCAAGGAGAGGGAAAGGAGAGTAACTGTAGAACAAAAGACAAGTTGAAGACACTGTCACGTACACATCAAAGTTTATCTTTGTGTATCCTTGACTTACAGGGCAATTGACCAAGTTAGTCATAAACCTAAACTTGGTAACATAAACTTGGTAATATATCAGCATTTTGAATGAATTTCTAATTAATGTCTTCAATTTTTGTTTTATTGGAAATGTGACTTTTTACATAAGACCATCTCTTATATGGTGCTAGTAAAACCAGAGAAATACCTATTCCCATTGCAGTAATCATGTTTACTGACCTAATCTAAGATGGACTTAAAGCTATAGTCAGGAGGAAAAGTAGACAACATGTCTTTTCCTGTAATCCCTTAGAATAGTAAGTGGGTGTTTATGTTAAGTTTTCCTGGACTTTTGATAGGATTTTATGAAAGATTATTCCATCCTAGGGAAGCTTTCAATACTTGGAGTTTATATATTTGGGGTTATTGGCTGATTTCTGCCCTATGAATGCATATCAACCGACATTATTCCCAAGAGCTTAAATCTACTACATAGACAAAATAGTTCCTGGCATATGAAAGATCAACAATAGGTTAATGATGTCAAATGACCCTGCCAAGAAGCAAGGCATATTGATTTTTACCATGACTGTTGACATGACTTAAAGAGATTTTGTGATTCTTTTATGAACCAGTTAAGGCAGGATTTAACTTTTTTATGTCAATGAAAACAAGACCAGCTTGCCTCATTTGTTTCCTCAGTAGGCGACATTGAACAAAGGCTTTCACTCTTGGGTGTGAAAGAATATAAACTGTTGTTGCGGCTGTTGCTGCTATTGCAGCTTCTACTACTGCTGCGTCTGTTGTATTTTTGTTGTTGTTGTGGTGGTGGTGGTGGTGGTTGTTTCTCCAGGCCCAGCAATGTGTTCAGCATAATAGATATCTACTAATCATCCTTACGTGCATCACTTGTGTGTGCATGTGCCTGTCCATGTGTGTGCATATACATGTGTGTGTGCATGTGTATGTGTGGGCACATGCGCGCGCGCGTGTGTGTATGTGTGTGTGTGTGTGTGTGTGTGTGTGTGTGTGTGTGTAGGATAAAGAGAGGATCAAGTGGGAAGAAAGAATCACTTTGAAAGTGAGCAGATCCATCCAAAGGCCTGGTGTCACTGGATAGTATAAAATGAATTTAGGGTTGTCTTGAACTTGGTCAATTGCTGTGTAAACTCAGGAAATTAAAAGCCAAGGGTTTGCATGTCTAATCTCTGCTGCACGTAAATGTGAGCAAGCAACTGTAAGAAGCTCCATGGCCAAAGAGCTGTTCCTACCACAATGGACTGTTTCCTTCTCAAACCAGAATCAAGCATAGATCCTTTACCCTTAAAATGATTCTTGTCAGGTATTTGTTTATAACAATAAAAAAAGGTAACTACTATTGTGCCCAAGTCAAATCCAAATAAGTAGTCATTATTTCAAGAGTCTGGGAAATCACTTATGTTAAGGGATTTGTTCATCCAAACAAACAAACAAACAAAAAAGCTGGGAGGTGGTGGCACACACCTTTAATCCCAGCACTTGGGAGGCAGAGGCTGGTGGGTTGCGGTGAGTTCAAGGCCAGCCTGGTCTACAAAGTGAGTCCAGGTCAGCCAAGGCTACACAGAGAAACCCTGTCTCAAAAAAACAAAAACAAAAACAAAACAAAACAAAACAAAAAACAAAGAGATTTGTTCATCCAATCAGGTATCATGAGTGCATACTACCTCTCCCCACTTCCCGGCTCCAGACCCTGTTCTGAAGAGGCAGTGCTGACCTGAGTAGACAGTGTCTGTCATCAAAAATACCAAGAGCTAAGCAAATAATTACACAAAATCACACCTAAGTTCCAAAGGAAATGGTTCAAAGGAAAACTACAAGTATTGATTGGAAAAACCAACAGAGAAGAAACATAAATGCTTGCTTACAAGACTGTGTCAATGACCCCTTAGGAATGATGGGGACCAGCTCTTCTGAATGTGGCAAATATTCTTGGAGCATTTCTTTTGTTAGGACTCCAGCCTGTCCCTAAGGTACAAGTGATGATGAAGATGGACCCTCTGTACTTAATAACCTCAAAAGCTAGCATAAAGATGTGCTCTAGCTATAACCTAGAGGAAAAATTTAGTGGCTACATAGAAGAAAGACCACAAATCCACTTATAAAGTTCAGAGGATCAAAAGCCACTCGGAGTTGAGGTGATCAGAGAGCTGTCCAAAACAGACATTTGCAATGGGAATTAAAGATGCACATGTAGAAAGCTGATGGATGGAAAAAAGGAGATGGATAATTTAGTGAACAGAAAAGCAGAAAGCAAAGGATGGGATAGCATGAGGAAAACCAGGCTCCCAGCAGGTGTCCGTAGGCATGGATGAAGGACACACATAAGTTAATAGGGGCCCACAAGGCAGTACAGGTGGGTTACAGCCAGTTCAGGGAACGAATAGAGGCCAAACTACAAAGCCTGTTCTTCATTCACTATGTGATGGGGACCCACAGGAGACTTTTGATTGAAGGAGTGACATGATAAAAAGAGAGCTTTAAGAACCTTAAATCCTGTAGGTGAATTTGAGAGATGTGAGGCAGAAGTCAATCAGGCCAGCTGGTAGTCCAGACAAGAGGTAATAAGGGCTTGAACTATGACAGTGGGAATGGAAATGAGGAATTAGCAAAGAACACTGAGCTCTGAACCCATTAGGAATCACCTGCGGTACCTGATCTGATCACAGCAGCCGTGACACCTCCATTAACTCCATGGCAGAGCATCTCTAGGAGCAGAAGATCTGAAGGACCTGAAGTAAATTACTCCTAACTCGAACGCGAGCCTGTTCCGCCACCATTTGCATGATGGAGTCCACCACACACAGTCTGTAGCCTTTGACTAACTTTTAAGACCACATACTATGTTACTGATAGTACAACTTTTATCCCACTGGGCTCCTTTGCATATCTTTGAATTACTATAACAGCTGTTAACTTTTTTCTTTTTTTCCCCCTCATTTTAAGACATTTTATTCAATATAGCTTTTTCCTATTTATTTGGCAATTTTTATTAATTTATTCAGATTACATCTCAATTGTTATCCCTTCACTTGTATCTTCCCGTTCCCCCTCCCCTCTTTCACCCTATTCTCCTCCCTTAGACCTGTGACAGAAAAGGACCCCCTCCCCCACCATATGATCACAGCCTATCAGGTCTCATTGAAATAGCCTGCTTCTCCTTCCTCTGACTGCCACCAGGCCTCCCCACCAAGGAGAAGTGGTCAAATGGGGGGCAGAGTTCATGTCAGAGGCAGTGCAGCTCTCCACACAACTGTGGAAAATGAGTTGTGCATTGGCTAGACCTGAACAGGAGGTCTAGGTTGACTGCATGCATTGTCCTTGGTTGGTACAGCAGTTTTGTGCAAGCGCCCATGATCCTCCCTCTGCTTTGTTACAAAGGGACTTGGTTGCAGCTACCTTCACATGATGAGAAATCTCACCAGCTCTCCTTTCCTCTTAACAAACGTAACTCTCTTTATATCTTAGCTAAGGTAAGCGCTTAGCCAAGGTCAATCCATAGATGAGTACATAGCTTATGGTGTTGGACCTCGCAAAAAGACTAGACCAAAATCCCGTATTCCAATACTAATTACTAAAAGCACATAGCCAAAAGTACTGGATATCTTTATCCACACACATGCCTTTAAAAAAGAAAGTATTTGTCAACGGTACATGTTGGCTTTTAATAGAATCATAACACAGACAGCAATCTCCAGTGTTTGAAAATGTGACCTCGAAAGTAACATTCTAGACTTCAAGTGTAGACAGCACAACTTACTAGCTGTGAGATCTGGCAGGGATTTGAAATTACTTCAGGACTTGTTCACCATAAAAATGAGAGCAGGATTTCAATGACCTAATGTGTTGTCTGTTGTTGTTGAAGACCATTTTTTTTTTTAATCTATGTGAAACATTTGAACACAGTACCAAATAGATAACATGTGAACTATTATTATTATGTTAGTATCAATTAGCTCATATTAGATAAAATACTTCTGTCTTCTGGCCTCTCTATGAAAAAAAAAAAAAAAAAAAAAAACAGGTATAATCTCACCGTATATTGGAACAGGTCAAGAACTGTAGCCTAGTGATTCAGAGAAATGTGCTCTAGAAAATGCAAAGTTTATTTTCCCTTTTGGCGGCTAAGATAGGGGCCTTTCCCTTGGACATCCTTCCTTCTATATCACCTAAGACTGTCTAAGAAAACCAAAACTTCCACTTCCATCCATAATTATGAGTTAAGAAGGTATTTTTTTTAAAAACCCACTTCTCTCAAAGACACTATATCATATGATCTCCTCCAAGCTTGCAGTAAAGTGAAGGCTTCCATTTTGATTTTGTTTTAAATTTGAAAATTTCATATATTCCATCCACTTCACAGGAAATTATTTCACTCCAAGGTAACGTGTTTTGTTTTGTAAAATAAAAATATGGAAAATTATCTGTTTTCTATTTCCTTTAATGTGTAAACAGAAATTTTTAACATCTTCCATATCCGCTTCTCTCAAATCATACTCTACTGGATGGTCCCCTGAGGTGTCTTTTTTCAAGTGATAAAACAAATGTAGAAAAATTTGTATTCCCTATTCCTGGTGCCCTGGGGAAATCAACAATGAACACTGACATTTTAACAACTTAAAAAAAACCTTTAAAAAAATACATGGATGTGTTATCCAGTTATCCAGACTTAAAATTTTAGGCAAGCTTTCATTACTGTTACAAAATACATGAGGTGAACAATTCACATAAAAGAAATGTGTATTCCATCTTGTCAGTTTATGGTCACCCAGCCTTGTTGTTTGGGGACTGTGGTGAGGGGGACCATCTGGACAACATGGTGTGATGATGCAGAACTGATCACTTCCAGTAGTCAAGAAGCAACAGAGAGAAAGAAAGAGCTAGGGTCCCACTAGCCCTTCCATACCATAGGCCCAGCGATCTGACTTTCTTCTAGTCAGCCCTACCTATCATGGAAATGTCCCACAATCTTTCAATATTGCTATGGGCTGGAAACCAAGACACTAATACATTGCCTTGGCTGTTTGGAAGTACATTTAAGATGCAAATCATAGTACTTTTCATTTTAATAACATAATTTGAATATTACAAAGAAAATTTAACATGTAAAAATGATGTTTTTATGTTTAGTCTCATCTACATTTTAATTAAGTCCATGAGAACCCTGATCTACTTTCTAAATTAAGTAAACTCCAGACAAATAGCTTCAGAGATTGAAAGCAGTCATTTATTTCTTAAATGATGTCCACCATTGATCTTTTTAAGGGATTGCTATTCCTAAAATTATTAAAACAAATTATTATAGGTGGCCAGAACTTAATTAAAATAGTTAGCCTCGTGAATATCTTATGGTATTAGTATGCAAACTATTGGGGGTATTTTTAAAAGCTGTCTTGAAATCTCAGTTGAACTATCAACAAAAAATTTCATCCTATTGTTTTTACATCCCACAGTAATCATTGCAGGAGACATTTCATACCTACTGTGTGGCTGGGTGTTTGTTATTTGAGAACTCTAAAGAAATGCTTTTAATCATCACATGGCTGTATATCACAAAACAACACATTCATGGTAGAAGATGTCATGTGGATTTCCTAAGAAACACTAACTTTTGATCTTCTTTTCAACATGAGTAACATATAAACATGAAACAGTGATTCTTTCTGGCTTAACAAAGTATGGTTTTCAAGAAACATCTGTTCAGAACTCCCAATTACATGTTTTGCCAAAGCACTCTCAAATTCAATAAGACCACTAATCTAAACTGAAGTACAACTTAGCAACACACATGTTGTTGGTATCTGTGATGTAAGCATCTGTACATAAAATTCGATTAAGAGGGCTTCTCAACAATTTTGTCAGCTTCTGTATTAGTCCACAACTAACACAAGTTGGGGAACAAGAAACCTAAAATTTTGGGAAGAATTTAGTGAGTAAGAAAAGTATGGGAAAGAGGCAGACATTTAGGGTTTGCTAGGAAGTTCTAAACTTCTACAGCTAGAAGAGGGTTTGTAAGACTCTCATGTTGCCATCTTTTTCAGAGATTTTTTAAAATTAATAAATGAGTGTGATTATATTATAAAATATTGTCTAGAATATGATAGGATATGTTTAGCACTCTGCATAGTGAAGTGATAATTCCTCTTAGCTTGTCTATATAAGATAAAACTTCACTATTTCAATGAACAACAATATCTTGATCATTTTTTAAAGTTTCATTCATCTTTCTGTTTGATTATTCCCCATTGATATCTGTTTTATCTACAAAAATAAATACAAAGAAAGGAACCCTTACTCTGTGTTAACAAATCAATCACTGGCTTAAAGATGAGCTCTAAAGACAAAAGTCATTTAATCAGACTCCCAACAAACACATACAAAAAGCACTATAGATTTGGGGATCATACTATGAATAACCCGTTTTATCTAGATGACTCACATTCATTTTTTTCTTCTGAAATGTCAGTTTCATGTTATGCACTAATTAATAAAGATTTGATTATTGGTACTTTCTTACTTTATGCCTATTATAATTTAGTAACACATTTTTAAAAATTTAGTGACATTCATATATGTGTGTATGTGTCTAAGTGCATGTGTTCCTCTGTGTGTGTGTGTGTGTGTGTGTGTGTGTAAGAGAGAGAGAGAGAGAGAGAGAGAGAGAGAGAGAGAGAGAACCAGGTGATGATTCCACAACTGTGTCTGTGTAGAAATAGCATGGCTGCATTTTACCTCTAAATACTTAAGAACAACATCCCTTCTACTCACCTGTCATCTCAACCTTTCTTCTATTCCCAGAGAGAATATCCTCTTCCTCTATGAACCTAGCTGTTCTATTTCTATAGGAAAAGACTGGCTGTTCTCTACCACAGCTTTCACAGAATCTGAATTTTGTATCTGGTTCTATATTTTCTTTTCTTTTTTTTTAAAGCTTTTGTGTTTTTTTTTAATTTATTTATTTCTTTTTTTTATTAATTTATTCTTGTTACATCTCAATGGTTATCTGATCCCTTGTATCCTCCCATTCTTCCCTCCCTCCTATTTTTCCATTATTTCCCTCCCCTATGACTGTTCCTGAGGGGGATTACCTCCCCCTGTATATGCTCATAGGGTATCAAGTCTCTTCTTGGCTACCTGCTGTCCTTCCTCTGAGTGCCACCAGGTCTCCCCCTCCAGGGGACATGGTCAAATGTGAGGCACCAGAGTACGTGAGAAAGTCATAGTTGAGTGGAAAGTGGGATATGAATTTATTTATTCCTTCACTTTACATCCTAGTGGCAGCCCATCCCTCCTTACCTCCCAGACCCACCCTTCCACTCTCTCCCCATCCCCCTTCCCTATTCCTCAGAAAAGGAAATCCCCACTTCCAATCCACCCCAGCTCATCAAGTGACAGCAGGACTCTGCGCATCCTCTTCCCCTGTGGCCTGGCAAGGCATTCCCTCCAAGGAGAAGTGATCAAAAAGCTGGCAACAGAATCCATGTCAGTGAAAGCTCCTGCACCCACATGAAGCCTGAGCTGCCCATTGTCTACCTATCTGTAGGCGGCTTAGTTCCTGTCTGTGCATAGTTCTTGGGTGATGCTGGTTCTATATTTTCATTGCCTTCTAACATCTGCAATAATAAAAGATGGTGGTTCAAAAAGACCAAAAAATAAAAATAAAAAGATAAACAAAGGTCATTATTATCTCTCATCAATCAATATATGACTATTGGAAAATTTTTGGCACTATCCATTTCTTTAATTTGAGATCAGAAAAGGGGATAGCTTGTTATCTGTTTGTACCACCAAAGAAAAGCTAGCAAGAATTACAAATGAAAATGATGGAATTTAAGTCAGCAAATTGCCACTAACCTGATTCATTCATCTTTTGATTTTAAATAGGATACTAAAATTCAACAATTCTCAGTTTTTGCATCTGCAAAGTCATGGAATTAGTCTAGAACAGTGTTCTTCACTTATTTCCCAAACCAATTTACAGACCATGAGCAGAGCTGTCTTCACAAGTCTAAAATCTGTGCAGTTTTGCTTGCTCAGAGAAGCACCAAGTTTGAATTTATGATCAGCTAGCAATACTTTGAAAATCTTAATAACTCTTAAAACTTAGATCTCCAAGTGTCATTTTGCTTTGTGCCTTGTGAAGTTACTTTTTCTAATTAAATAATTTTTTGTGGACTGAGATCAGTTTTTTGTCCTTAATAGAAAATAGATGAAAAGAGAAAACTCCTTGACATAACACAAGACATAAGCACTCTGTACTGAAATCTATGTTTCAACTCTATTTATACATATCCAAATGTGTGAGTCGGAGTGGGAGAGAGGAAGGAGAAACACTGTGAAGAGGTCTGCATATATATTTGGTTGAAGATGAAATCTGATTTTATATGAACTAGTGTTAATGAGAAGCTAAATGCTAAGCTTGCTAGGACTTCTAATATTCTAGGACTCTATGTTTCTACAATTAACAAATTGGGTTTGTTTGGGGTTTTTGTTTTTTGGTTTTTTGTTGTTTTTGTTATGGTTGTTTTGTTGGTGGTGGTTGGGTTTTTTGTTTTGTTTTGTTTTGTTTGTTTGTTTGTTTTTTGGTCTACAGAAGAAAAGCCAATTATCTAGTAGGAAAACCTAATCATTCCCATGGAAAGATTCAAATTCTTAGATAGCTAAAGCTGTTTCTCTTTGGATATAAGCGTTTAAATTCATTCTAGACTACAAGCTGAATTCAAAGTTAATTCGGCCTCCACCAGATGCTATCTTCTGATACAAAACAAAAGGGAAAAAGAAAAACAATGAAAATTTAAATATTCTCATCCTGGGTTACATAGAATGCTATAATTCAACCAAGCCTACATAGTGAGACACTGTTTCAATACGTCTCCCTGAACTGTTGGTCAGGAATTTCTCAGAGAACATCAAAGTGCTACTGGTTGTTGTCACTGCTCTTACCTGTCCATCTGAACTTGATGATGAGGCCTAACTGCTAAATACACCACACACTTTGGTCACGAGACATGGAGAAATGAAGTTGGTACTGACCGAAAGTTTTTCTATCTCTCTATCTCTTGGCTAGCTTTGACATTTATATGTGGGAACCTGGGGGGAGAGGGTCTTACACCCATGTGAACCCTGTAAATTACAATAGTAAGCAGACTGGCAAGAAAGTAATAGTGGTTCAAATACAAAGGATGTAACTACTTTCAGATTAGATTCAAGGTCCTCTCTAATATTGTATTACAATCTAATATTGTAAATGCCTTCTATTGTAAATCTGGCCAAGAACTCATTGTTGCACATAAAAATGTCCCAGAGGTTAACCTACTACAACTATTTTGCTAAGTCAACACAGTACCATACTACACTCAACTATGTACCTGTATCGTTAGTGCAGCTTTCAGACCTTGTGAGGGAATTTCCATTGCACAGTAGCTTGTACTTAGCACTGAAATTCAATATTGATAAAAGCACAGAAAACAGTTTTGGAGGAGTGCTCAGCTGCATATGAGACATCCATCCATATCATAAACTCTTCAATGCCCAAGAACCATCATGAAAGAGAGGGTGAAAAGATAAGAGCCAGATGTCAGGGAGGATCAGAGGAAATTAGTGTCCCTTAACAAATGACAGAATTGCTGCCATTGTAAACTCAAATCTATAGTTGACCACAGAAGACCTGCACATATTCAAACCAGTTATTATTCCATCACAGAGCAAAGGAGGCTCATGAACCTACACCTCTACCTAAGGAACTATTGATAGTTGATGGCTTCTGGAAAAGGGGGTTAATTCTCCTTAAAGCTACGGCCTTCTACATGGCCTCATACCCCCATGAATATATGAGCAATACAAACTGAACTTGGTGGCTTATATTTTTTAAATAATGCAATAAGTTGGGAGATGTAGGAAAGAGTGTAAGACTCAGAGGGGTTAGATGAGTGTGGCAGTGAATATGATCCAAATGTACTGTATGAATGTATAAAGTTCTGAATAGACTAACAAAACTAAGAAAGAAATAAAATAAATAAAAACCCAACCCTATAACATAAGAATATTAAAATAAATGTGTCAATATAAAATTGTAAAGTTGGATACTGTCTTGGTAAAACAAGATCAATACCCCATCGCATACAACAAAGAAACAGGAAGCAAAGAATTGGGCTCTGTTGGCAGCATCCTTACGTGTGCTCTCCAAAGCTGGTAAATGCTTAATGGGATTCTCATTCCACGTTCAACCTCCAACGTTTCCATCACACACACTCATTTAATTATTGAACCTCCAATTATCTAGAACTTCTGTTAAGCCTCTTTCATAGCGATTGCATTATAAATATTGCACACAATACTCTGACACATGTTTATTGACTCTGTGCACTAATGCTGGGAGTGCACATGATATTTATGCAATAATAAGCATTTCCAGAGATTGGTGTGTTGATAAAAAGCAGCTAGATACGCTTAAGCAATATAGTTTGTTTCCATGTTTAGGAAGCAACGGCATTCTCTTTCTTTTAAAGAAACTACTTCTCTACCCCATATTTTTAAAATGTGAGCTTTCCAGAGATTAAAAGCTTTCTCTGGCCAAGCAGAAATAGGATGGAGCTAAAACACTTTCTTGACACACTCTGGACTGGACAGAGTTCAACAGAAAAGCTGTTAAGAAAACCCATTCTGTGGTAATACACTTCTAAGAGAATGTTCAAAATATAAAATTATGAATCCCACAGTGGACTGAAGGCCAGAAAGGCCTCTGCTAATAATTATAGTTCCAAATACATTTTGATTTAAGTACATTTTCGAAGCTTCCCATATGTGGACTGTCTGTCAAACTAACATTCCGTGTGTGTTAATGTGTGTTTTGGGTATGCACCTTACTGATCAAATACAATTTGGCCATACAGACCTAAATTTGATAAAGTAATATTACTTCTATGTTTAAAGAAGTCATGTTGTTATCCTGGCTGACAATGCAAAAGACATTCTCAACTATGTCGTAGTAATGAAAAAAAAATCACTAAGGAATAGACCAGAAATAGTACAGCTAATTTGTGTTAGCTGTGGAGAACACACACACACACACACACACACACACACACACACACACACACACACAAACACACACACACACACACCTGGCTATAGAGCTACGTAGGAAGTGGACAGCTTATAAATAATGAAGTGAACAGGTAGGTGTCTGTTTCTTGTTTCAACTCCAGTCATCATTTTATAGATCTTCGTATTTCAGGTGCCTTATTGGTAAGAAAAGAGGCAAATGCACTGCTAGAGATATCTTCCAAAGCCTTAATGAGAAGAAAAGAGGTGGTGTAACCTCTATATCCTAAGTCTTTTATCCATGGCTCATCCTGTTGTATGAACTAGGGCCACTCAGAAACAAAAAGGCCTCAATGTTTTCTCATATATACAATAATCATTTCTATGCCACCTATTCCATAAATTAATACAAAAATGAAATAATTTATTGCACATTAAAATAGATTTGTCAGCAAAAAAATCATTATTTTGTATGATAAGTTACTGCCTTGGGGTTATATGAGATATTTCACAAAAGATCTAATAAGGATTTTTAAAACAGCTAATTTCTCAAGGCAATGACTATAAGTGAAATATAAGTCCGGTATTATCAGATATTTTAATTTCTAATTATTAAGAGGCTACTAGAGTTAGTATAGGAACAAATCAGTTTGATGGTATATCCATGCTTAACCATTTCAAACAAAAGAACAGTGAAATACTGAAAGTTCAGTTATTTGATCAGAGCCACATAACCTTCACCTGACAGGTATTGAGATATTTGGCTTCTTCATAGAACTCCCTACTGAGCCAAATAGGTGTTAGTTATTTCTTTCCATCTCTTCTTACTGTGTGATGGCTGTTTCACATCCTACACACACTTCTATCTTAGAAACCTTTATAACTGGGGCTAGGGGGAGAAGAGAGTTGAGGAACTAACATTTAAGTTAAACATCGTCAAATTTTTACCATGATGGTCTCCCTAAAGTACCTATATTTAGAGTGGACTCATCCGCCTAAGCCCACAGGCAGTATGTAATGGAACAATGTAGACTTCACAATAAAATGCTAGTGCTTGTTCCAGGAGAGTAAATAGATATCAAATGGTTAAAGATAATACAACAGAACACTCCAGGCAGAAAGGTCATTGTTTTCAGTCCTGACGTTTCATGATCTGAACCTACCTTCTGCAGCATCAGTGTCTGCCTTGTGGTATTAGCTTTTACATTCTGTCTGTGTCTAAATGTCTCTCTTTATTAACTCTATACCAGTTCATGGTCTCTACAATAGTTGCTCCACCTGGCTATTACATTCATGTTATGAAGACTGATTTCAAATAGTCAGTCTTTGATATCCTCTTTCCTAATGAGAAAGCTGGCTGCTATTGCCTTCTGCTTCCTCACAAAATCCTATGGGTGGACTTGCCCTTGACTCACTGACTGGAGAGCCCCTGCATTTCTCGCTCACTCAACTGCAGCATAAAACTAGGTTCTTGGGATAGATGATTTGCATCACCTCCCTTTGGTGTTCTAGACACAGACATAGAACTCAACTTCTTCTCTGCATGCACAGTTTCTGGAATTTACGATGCTTCTAGGATTGTAGACAGTTCACAAGGTAGATTGGGATCAACTTACAAAAGACAAAGGAAAAAAAGGGTGAATCCAAACTATAGCACCAGAGACGATCCACAATCTATTGCTTGTGACTATCTCTGCCAGATGGCCAAGAGTTAATCCTGTAATAGTCTTGGCACAGGCTGGTAAACTAGAGGCATAGACACCAGGAGAACAAAGAGGAGGAAGTCCAAGGAGAACAGCAGACTTCTTGTATCACATCTAGAACTAGCATCAGCAGCTCAACTCCCTAGGAACTGGAGTATCAGGAGCCCGGCAGAATCCAGGGTTGAAGAAACTGCTAGCAGTACAAGGAATGGGTAAAATAACTGTGAAGACACCATCACATGGGGTATGAAATTGATCTCCATCTCTTGCCCAAATGAAGATAAAATGTGGTTTTATGTTACAAACACAGAAAACTGAACAAATGAACTGAAACAGCTTTCTCACCATAATCTCATCCAAGAAAAAGTTCTCACTGAAAGGACTCTAAAAAGCACATTTGCTAACTCCTATATTTATGAGAGACAGTAAAGGAGTGAAGCAAATTCACAGGATGATGAAGTATATTGGTTTTAATGCTTTGGAGATTGTTTTAGATGAGTTATTCATATGCCATTCCAACGTGTATGAATAAATGGCAGGTTAAGCTAAAAAATGTGTGGTGCAAAAGATTGCACACATACATAATACAAACTACCTGATTTGTGTTTCTAATAAACATGTGAATTTTAAAGAGCCAAGGGAAATAGTTAATGTTGAATATTCAGAACAAGGGGAAGTTTTATCCAAGGGAGTATTTCATAGGCAGATGGAAGTGAATATGCAAAATTGTTCCAGTTAGGCAAATGTTCCAGATAAATTTTCGAGATAAAACATGTTAGCAGTCCTATGTAATGTGCACTATTTTAATAGTCTGCTACTGAATTTCTTTTATATGACTTAAGTTATTTTATCATCCTACCCCTACAAAGCAACATTGTGTATATGAAAAATGAAACTACAAGAAGAGCTTCTGGCAAGGCAGTGGGTAGGAGTACCAGTGGGATAATGACACTTCAACAGGGATATGAAAGGATAACAGATGTACACAGGAAAGTTTTTAAGTATATTAGAGATAAAGCCCATTGAGCCCCCAAACCTTGTGGTATCTGTCTCATCATTCACTCTGGGATTCATTATACAGGCGATCCAGTACTTCCAAGATATATTAATATTGCTGGCCCAGTGTTATAGCCTCATCCTTAGAAACACCCTGTTAAATTTATGGGTAGAATTCCTAAAAAGGGAAGTAAATAATTAAGTGATTCCAAGTCTAGAAATAACTGTACATCACCAGTGCTGTGTTAGCAAACAAGCCCAGAGTCAGAATCACTGAACTTGACTCCCGGCTCTGTCAGTTGTAAAGCATGTAGCATGATGGGAAATGTTCTCAGACTCAGGTCCCCTTGCTTGGAAAATAGACGCAGAGAGTCACTGTGATAACAAATTATAGTATGTCTATTAAATGACGTCACATAGTAAGTCCACAGATGAGGTCATAGAAAATGGCTGATATACCACCAAAACAGTAAAAGACTCTAAATGGCAATAACCCAAAAGCTCTAAGTATTTCTATTTCTTTCCCATGGCATCCAATGCTGCCTTCCTCAAACTAAACTAAACAAAGCAAGTATGAATTTTAGTATTAAAAAACAATGTCTTCATACTTATTGGAAATTACCTCAGCTACTCTCAAACTAGTTTCATATTAACTAGAAATAACGGACAGCGAAGTCTCAACCGAAAAGAGCTACTTTCAGTATTTATGCTTCTTTGTTGAACCAAACACAGAATTGTGTAACTCCTTTCCAAGGTAAATTACAAAACAACCTTTTGGAAATTTTTGGCACAAAATTTCTCAGAAAACTCGAAAGTTGAAATGGATATGCTTGAGCTACAGCACAATGTAAGTGTTTGGTTCACATATTTGTCCTTATGTTTCACTGCACGGCACTGTAAAGAAACAAACAGTATATGTACATGCACACACACACACACACACACACACACACACACACACACACACACACACACACAATTAAGATTAGTCTTTGGTAGAATCAAGGCCAAAGCACTCATCTGACAAAAGAGAGTAGCACCAAAGGCCCCAAATATATACAGCTTGCACAACATATTCAAGTTAGTGATTAGGGTCAGATACTAAAACCAGACATGCAAGAGCAATATTCCTCATTCCAAGACAATCACATTGACAGTGGGATGATTACTAGAAAGAGAGTTCATGTTTTAATAATTGCTTAATCTACATCAAGTTTCACTGAATGCCGAGTATCATATATAATGGCTGATTTGAAGTCATTAAGAAATTGCTTTGTCAGTCTTATAAATCTCTACATTTGACCAGTTATTCTCTCTCTCTCTCTCTCTCTCTCTCTCTCTCTCTCTCTCTCTCTCTCTCTCTCTCTCTCTCTCTCTCTCTCTCTCTGTGTGTGTGTGTGTGCGTGTGTGTGTGTGTGTGTGTGTGTGAGAGAGAGAGAGAGAGAGAGAGAGAGAGAGAGAGATTTCATTAATTTTACCCATGATTCTGATTATTCCTTCACATCTATTCTAGAGTGTTGGTTGTTTCTGTTTTAAGGGTCTTTAGGCACATTATTAAATTACTAATTTGAGATCTCTCAAATTCCCAGGTAGATTACACGATACACACTTTCTCTTATGACTCCTTTCATTGTGTCTCAAAGATTTCAGCGTGTTGTATATTCATATACATTCACTTCTAGAAATGTTTCTAATTTATTCCTTCATTTCTTTCTTCACGCAATGTTGATTCACTATTGTACTGTTTAGCTTCTATGAGTCTGTGTATTTTCTGTCATTTTCTGTTATTGTTGATATCCAGCTTTATTCTAGTGTCGTCAGATAGAACGCAGAATGTGATTTTGAAATGTCTTGTACTTGTTGTGACTTGGTTGATGTGCTAATTTGTGGCCCGTTTTGGAAAACGTTGCACGGACTGCGTGTGTTTCATTAGTATTTGGGTGGAATATTCTGTAGATATCTCTTAGGTCCATTTAACTTATAATGTCATTTAATTCTAGCTTTTCTTTATTTAGTTTTTTTCCAGTTGACCTATTGATGAGTGTGGGGTGTTGCAGTTACTCTTATCACTATGCTTCGTCAGTCTATGAGTCTTAACTTTAATAGTTTTTTTATTAAGAAACTTGAAAAAAACTAATTCATGATTCAAAATAAAATTTAATCTGCTGGGCCATAGTGGTGCACACCTTTAAGCCTAGCACCTGGGAGACAGATGCTAGTGGATCTCTGAGTTCCAGGACAGTCAGGGCTACAAAGAGAAACCATGTCTTAAAAAAACAAAAACAAAAACAAAAACATTTAATCTTGTATTCCTGGGAGATGGGGATTAAAATAGAACATAAAATAAAATAAGAACAATAAGCTTCAAAACTTCTTGCAAAATGAGAATGAGTAGGAAGAAGTATTTATTCCCCTCCAGATTCAAGGCCAAAAAGTAAGAAAAATGTAGAGAGACTTTTAGATCAATATGATAGATTATGTGTGCAAAGATGGCTACAGTAGGATCTTCTACTTGAGACATTCATTTACAATGTGGCCTTGTCATTTGCTCATCATCAGGCAAAATCTGTTAACAGTCTTTCTCCTTGCAGATGTGCTGACCCTGTAATCTTTTTTGAACAATAAAACATGTTGGAAGTCATGCTAACAAAAACTTTGAAAGCTAGGCTTTAAACTATCTGCTGCAAAGCTTCTGCTGCTTAGGAAAGTTCTGTTACAAACTTGATCACCATGCTATAGGAAACACAGAAGACACGTATGGGACTTCTCTTGATAACAGAGGCTCTTGGCTGTCTGATGGGTAGCAGAGATCAGGTCCTATAAGACCTCAAAAGCCAAAGGGGGAAAAATGTTCACTAGATGCTTAGTGGATAGAAAATGACAGATAATTAGGAAATGGTATGATACTATTTAACTTTTAGAAATTTTTCTGATTCTCATGGGAAAAATAATAAAATGAAAAGTAAGAGAAACAAAAACAAGTGATTGTAAATTATTAGTTCAAGAAGCATTGCCTTAGACTCTGGACAATAGATGGAGACTACTGAAGACACAAGGCATGTATTTAAGGTAATCCTACCATCAATCAATTTCCTTGAACCAAGCAAAGAACTTCAACGATCTATTCTATTACTAAAACCTTCGTGTCAATTACCCTCCTGTTGAGCATATGTATCACTATTTCAGCGCTGATTAAAATGTTGATGTAGATAAATTTTGTTTGAGGCACAGCTACTCTTCCAAATTCACATATTCCTAAGCAAAAGTGTGGCATACTTAATTACTAAAGTTTTATAAACACTATTAATTCTTCTGAAATGAATCTGAACATAATAACTGGGTCAAATATGTGACCTGAGGTCATCTCTTGCAGTATTTTGCATAAAGTACATAGACAAATATACACTACTCTGCTGTGTTGTGTTGTATCCCATTTCCCAATACTAAGTGATAACAACATGCAGCAAGTTTGAATTTCCTAAATGACAGGAACCCAATTTTCTCAAATAGTCGTTGCTTGATTTCTGACGTTATTTCTGATGAAGAATACATTTGGAAGCTTTTGTTTTACCCTGATCAACCCTGCTGTTCCTCTGAAACTCAGCAGTGGAATTCTTGAGATAAACTAGAAATTGAAACACCAGGAGAGAGATATATAACTCTGAGCTATCCCAAGCCAAGCCAAATAAATTGGTGAACTACCAGAAGCATGATATGTTTCTAAAGGCCTAGAGTAAGACATGAGTGCATAAAATGAACCTTAAATTGCAATCTCCATCTGAGGAATTATAGCCTATCTGCTACAAGTGTCAGTCTTGAATGAAGAATTAAAATAATACATAGCAACACAGGGAGTCAATGAAGACCTAGCTGATCAAGAATCAACATCCTGCAGGTATTAAGATGGGAATAAAAGCTCCTGAATTGCCACCAGGCCTCCCCATCCAGGGGACGTGGTCAAATATGGGGCACCAGAGTTCATGTGAAAGTCAGTCTCCACTCAACTGTGAAGAATGTCCTGTCCATTGGCTAGATCTGGGTAGGGGTTCAAAGTTTACTGCATGTATTGTCTATGGCTGGTGCCCTAGTTTGAACAGGACCCCTGGGCCCAGATCTGCCCATCATAATGTTCTTCTTGTAGGTTTCTAGGACCTTTTGGGACCTTCTCCCATGGTTCGCTCACCTAGAGTCCCAATAGGATGTCCTCCACTCTGTCCCACTTTCCTGGTAAGTAAAGACTTTCATGGGACATGCCCCTTGGGCTAGAGTCCAGATATAAGTGAGTCAAGTCTTTCTGTGGCCTTCTTTGTTACCCCAGTCTGTCAGCTTCTCACTGTATGCTCATGAGCAGAGATGAAGGAGCAGAGAACTGTCTAGGATCTCTTTCGTGAGAGCTGAATCCCACTCATGAGTTTCACTCTCGTCTAAATTACTTCCCAAAGGTTCTCACTCCCTAATGCCATCAAACTACATGTCAGAATGACACCAAATAAGTTTTTCTGTGGTATGCTCAGTTGAGAGCAATTGCCTGTTCCTTCTCTGTACTTCGCTCTAGAGCCATTTTAGTCTAAAATATATATTATTCCCTACACAAAACGTATTTTCAGTAAATGCTTATTGCCTGAATAACTAAATAATTTCCTCCAATTACTGATGTGAAAGAAAAACTTTGGTCCTAATTTATGAAGTTCTGGGGCTGTAGAGATGGCTCAGCATTTAAGAGCACTGACTGCTTTTCTAGAGGTCTTGAGCTCAACTCCGGGCAATCACATGATGGCTTTCAACCATCTCTAATGGGATCCAATGCCTTCTTCTCATGTGTAGACAAACACGCAGACAAAGCATTCATATACATAAATAAATCTTGAAATGAAATAAAATAATAAAGTTCTGTCTAGTTCAGATAAGTGTTCTTCCAAAAGCCTAAGAATTTAAGGCTTGATTACCAACAGGTAACGCTATTGCGGGGGCGCGGAACAAGGTATGTGGTAAATCTTTAAGAAATTGGTGTTTAGTTGATGATAATTGGGCCACAGGGAAGATGACCAAAGGGAGATACTGAAGCACCACTCCTCTTTCTTCTTGACTCTCCACTCCCATGAAATGAGCAGCTTCCTCTACCAGCCCCATCATGTTTTAATATCTTGCCACAGCCCCAAACAAAGAAACCTCAAAGAACAGGCCCCAGAGCAACCCTTCCTATTTCAATTGCATTATCACAGACATGTGTTATAGAAATAGAAAGCCCTACAGTTAGAACTAAGACTAAGCAAGGTCTTCATCAAAGTAGAGATTATGTTCAGTCTATGGAGATAGTTTGGATTTTTGCTGTCATGCTCCCTTCTACTGTTCAAGCCTTGGTTGTCAACCTATGGTGCTTGTAGAAGCTTTGGGAATCTTTACAAAGGACATACTGTGATGAAGTTAGGCCACTGTGGTGATACACTAGAAGGGGTTCTCAGGATCCTAGCAACCTCCTTCTCCTCCTCCTATTACTATTACTACTACTATACACACACACACACACACACACACACACACACACACACACACCATCTCTTTATTTCCTGGATACCATAATGTTAGAAAAATTTCTTTGTCGTATGTTTTGGCTAATATAGGTTATCTTGCCCAAAAATGAGCAGCACTGAGTACATTGACCATATTAAACCTGGCAAGCCAAAACAGAGAGTCAAAAACCACCTTTTTTTTTTCCTTATACATTGATTTGTCTCTGGCAATTTATTTCAGTGACAAAAAGGTAACTAAAATGCCTGCCTCAAAGAAGAATTAGGTTTAATCATGTTATGGATTTACAAGAGAAAGTTAATATCCAATTGCCCACGTTAGATGTAATGAAAATTTGGGAGATGGAGAGGTCATTTACATTGTCAGAGCTCAGAGTTTTTAGGTATACAGTTAATTATTTATATATAATTTAAAGTCTAAATATCAATAGTCATATATAATCTAAAGTATGTTATTTGATATTGGAGGTTATGGCTGAAAAGTATTTTAAACTATAAAATAATTGATTGTGTTTATGAACAGAAATGTCTTTTTTTAAGAAGCAGGCAGATCTCTGTAAGTTCGAGGCCAGCCTGGTATACAAAGTAAGTCCATGGCCGGCCAAGGCTGCACAGAGAAACCCTGTCTCAAAAAACCAAAAAATGTATTTTTTTTTCTAATGCTCTGAATACTGGTAAAATAAAATTAATGATATTTTGTTTCCTTTTCAAGGAAATTCCTTGAGGGCACAAGGCACTACATTGCTGATGCCATAAGAAGAAATTTCTTCACTTCAGTGGATTACAGTGTAAAGACCGTATAAATTACATGTAAAATCATGATGTCTTATCTACAGACAATACCCAAGACCCAGACAGAGGTCAAGACCACTCGTGATTTCAATGGCATCAGCTGACCCAGTGCAATAAGTATAAAGATAAAGTGCTTTAAATCCACAAGATTCTGTGAAC
Source organism: Acomys russatus (assembly GCF_903995435.1). Taxonomy (NCBI): domain Eukaryota; kingdom Metazoa; phylum Chordata; class Mammalia; order Rodentia; family Muridae; genus Acomys; species Acomys russatus. The sequence continues at coordinate 5,940,889 of NC_067164.1, read as the reverse complement.
AGGAAGACGATAGTAAGGATGTTCATTAGACTGAGGGCAGTTTTCAAAAGAAAATAAATGCCTTTGAACATGCTCTTTGAATTGATAATGAAACATCTGACTTACCTTTTGTTTGAAAAATACTTTATAAATGTGGGTGTGGGTGGCACATGCCTTTAATATGAGCACGCCCTAGGCAGAAGCAAGTGTACGTCTCTGTGAGTTCTAGGATAGCCAGAGCTATGTAAAGAGACTCTGTTTCTAGAAACAAACAAACAAACAATTGGTATAAGTTATAATAATCAGGGGTAAGTTTCAAGAGTGGCACATGCATCTGTGAGCTGCTCACGTCTGCACAAAGGTAAAAGTGGCTACACTAATAGTCATTAAATTGTGAAACAAGACATAGTTAACTCTTCACATGTAGTAGTTTGTGTACTAGCTTTGATTCTCACATAAATTTTGTTAGTTTTTTTTTCCAAATGTTGGTACAGATAAGGACATTTCTGATGTTACAAGGCTATGGAAACAAATATTCTATCTTCAAGTCCAATGATTAAATTCTCCTTTTTTCCCTTAGATAATTTCATCTGTGAACTTCCAGATGGATAACAAGAGTTGACATATGTTAATTGAAAGCGACTGTGCTTCCTTGCTCTTTCCTGTTCTATATTTCGTTCTCTCTGGTGCTCTTCCTCCGCTTCCATCCCCACTCCCACACAAATGTACACACACACATACACACACACACACACACACACACACACACACACACACACACACACACACACACTAACAGGAACAGCTAGAAAAACACTGTCAGCTGATAGATGTATTACTAGAACACAAATCAAGCTGAGAGCCCATAAAGCAAAGAAAGAAGACAAAAGGCTGACGATACAGAGAAAAGAAACAGGCCAGACGCCAGTGCCAACTTGAGAGAGAAATTGTTTTTAAATCATATGTTGTTTGCGGTTGAGCTTAGAAAATAAGTAGGGAGCAGCTCACAGCATTCAAGGCTTTCACACTGCTTTACACTGTCCTCAAAAATTTAGATTTTGTGCCTTCACATATGAGCCTGCTAAGCTAGTATGCAATCAGATACCAAATGCATGAAATAGCAGGTCCCTTCTCTGTAAAAGCACTGGATGGCTTTTATGTACTGTGCAAATGGAGATGGAAGCAGAGGAAGAGCACCAGAGAAAACCAAATGCACAACAGGAGAGAGCAAGGAAGCACAGTCGCTTTCAATTAGCATATGTCAACTCTTGTTACCCACCTGGAAGTTCACAGAAGGAATTATCTGAGGGAAGAAAAGAAGATTTTAATCATTGGACTTATACACAGGATACAGAATATTTTTTCCATAGCCTTGTAACATTAGAAATGTGCTTACCCATACCAACATTTGGAAGAAACTAGCAGAATGAAATGACTACTGAGTATAAATGGTCACATTTCATTGAATTCTTTTTGGCAAAACAAAATGCAATTGACTAAGTCAAATATCTCAAAAAAATGTTTATAGTGGATCTATATCCCTGAGAACCTCAGAATCTGGTTGCGTTTGGAGAGGGGGCTTTTAAAGAAATGAGGAAGTTAAATCAGGTCAACGATGTACCCTAATCCAAAGCAACTGGTATCCTAGGAGATTGGAACACAGACAACAGATGGAAAGAAAAGAAAAAGGCTGAGATGCTGCAGCAGAGACTAAGACTGCTGACACCTGGGTCTCATATTTCCAGCCTTAAGGATTGTGGGTAATATTTTTTGTTGTTGTTGCTTAGGCCACCACCCCATAGCATGGTGTTTGGTGATGACAATCCTACCAAACCAATACAGCTGCCAACCTCACAAACACTTGGTAAAAGGGACTTCTTAAACACAAACCTACTATTACTCACAACAGTCACTTTTCTGTAACTATTACCTGGAGCAAAATGGTACTATCACTAAGAGAATGCCTTATGTGATGAAGGCAGTGTCAGTAAGATACTTCCTGGGTAAAAGCATTTGCCATGCAAGCCTGACAACTTGGAGCTCACAATGACAGTGAACTAGCTCTCTAAAACCCTCTGAGATCTACCTGTGCACTGTATAGCAAATGCACCTGAGTTTATGTGTTCATGTAAGTACAGAGAGAGAGAGAGAGAGAGAGAGAGAGAGAGAGAGAGAGAGAGAGAGAGAGAGAGAGAGCGAGAGGAGAGAGAGAGAGAGCGGAGGAGAGGGGAGAGAGAGGAGAGGAGAGAGGAGAGAGAGAGAGAGAATATAATCTTAAGTAAATAAAACAAAGTCAACACGTCTTAAGGTCCTATATGTGTCTTCTCTCTAAGACTATTCAAGTTTTTCCACAACCTTGAAGTCCTGATTGGGCCTCAAAGGGACAGACATGTTACATTCAGGAATTCCAGACTAAGCTACAAAAAATCAGAAAGGCTCAAGCTGAGCTATGGAAACACAAGTTATAGTGTGTGTTTCTGAAAACAATGAAAGGGTCTCGAGAGGCAGAGAACCTCAAGGCAAGGTAGCTGCCAAGATTAAAGTCTCCATGACTCCTAATCTCTCTTCCAAATCTACTGAGATGCTAACTCCTGTTGCAGTTTGCGGCACGTGCACATGTCTGCCTTCAGTTGCTGGACAAAAAGTTCATCTAGAGCAGCAGTTCTCAACGTCCAGTTCATGACCCATTTGGAGGTCGACTGACCTTTCTATGGGAGTCAATATCAGATATTTACATCACAATTCATAACAGTGACAAAACTGCATCTATGAAGTAGCAAGGAGGGTAATTTTATGGTTGGGAGGGTCATTACAACACAAGGAGCTATATTAAAGGGTCACAGCATTAGGAAGGTTGAGAAACATGGCTCTGGAGCAAAGACCATTTGTCTGGCATGTTGAAGTGCATGCGTTTGATGATCGATAGTAAACCATTGATAAAGAAAAAAAGTAACGAAAATACATAAAAGCTTCAAAGTATCTGAGACTATTGCAAAAAGCTCATGATAAATAGTGCAGGCACACGAATTCGTAAATAGCAGCTACTGGCATAACTGCTATTGAACAACGCATACTCAGTATTTGCTAAAAGTTGACTAAATATCATTATATCCAACATTTCCTATACTATTATAGTATATTAAACAACCTATACTAATGATGAATCAATGAATATGAGTCTCTCCTTACAACATAAAGCAAACAAACAAACAAGGCTGCTAGAGTACCTAGGGATGAGAGGTACTCATTGGAAGGTACATGTCTATACTGTGTCTCTATCCGTGACATTTGTAGCTTATCAATGCACATTCACTGATCAAATTGACTAATCTTAACTCAGGTTCAAAGTATACTCATTAGCTCGTGTAGATCTAACACTTGAAAATTACTAAATATTATGATAGAAAACAAATTCCAATCGTGGATTGGACTAGAAATGCTAAGTGTGTAGGAGGAAACAAACGCTCGCAGGATCATCCCCTTCTGATTCACACAGAGCCTGTCAGTCACCTCGCACAGCTCCACTTTCATGTTGGTGAGCTGCCAGCAAGAAGGCACATGGATCAAACGGTTTAATCAAGGTGTGTTCTGGAGCACTCACCATGCCTGTTATTTTAATGTGAGCCGAACATTCATCATTTTAATTACACATCCACAGCACCTTAGCCATCTATTTGGCAATTAAATGACTTAGAAGGTTGACTAGTTGCTTATTTGAATCAAGAAAAAAAAAAGAGTTATATGAAGAGAAGGGGTGAAAGGGGTGTGGGGTTGACAAAAGGGGTGGAAAGGCAACTCAAATTAATTAGGTACATGTTATACGCCAACCACTGTGTTAGGGCCTTACTAGGACTCATGTCATACATTCGCATAACAACCTTCTAGGGCAGATACAACTATCTAAAGCCTCACTTCCAGACAGGCTATCTGAATCTCAAAGACTCACTGAACCCATTTGATAATTTTAAACAGAAATCACTTAATTATATTCTAATGCCTATGATGGATTTAACTGGGACATTCTAATGGCAGTAGAGTTCCTTAAAGCACTGCTGAAGCTAGATCTAGTAAAAGGTTGCCTCCATCTTGGAGAGCGAGCGATTTGTTAGGTAGGTACCTTGATCTTTATATGGTATTTTACATGTATGCAAATAGAGGCCCTGGCTTGGAAACACCATGTAACCACTCTTCTGTCTTCTAACTCGATTCTTTTATCTAAAGCAGTGACTGGGCCAGATCCATCATTAGTGAGTGAGAAATCAGCATTTTCCATGTAGTAGGAGAGCAGAAATAGAAACATTTTTGCAAGTTTTTGTCATCATCAAGTGATTTTATTTTCAAGTGCACCCAGCTAGCTGGTGCTCCTTGAGACGGGATTTGAAAAGAAATCTTCAGTCTTAACCTCCCACTTCATTTTCTCTCTCTTGTCATTGTTCTCTCGTCAACTGATGTTACTTGTGGGGAGAAAATTCTGAGTCTAATTGAAAACGTTCCATTGAGAATGTGGTACATTTACACTATGGAATACTACTCAGCTATTAAAAACAAGGAATTCCCGAAATTTGTGGACAAATGGATTGAACTAGAAATGATCATAATGAGTGAGTTAACCCAGAAGCAGAAAGACTCACATGGTATATACTCACTTATATCTGGATACTAGCCCAAGGGGCATGTCCCATGAAAGTCTTCACTTAACCAGGAAACTGGGACAGAAGGGAGGACATTCTATTGGGACTCTAGGTGAGAGAAGCATGGGAGAATGGGGAAATAGAAGGATCCAGAGGATCTTAGAAACCTACAAAAAGAACATTATGACAGGCAGATCTGGGCCCAGGGGTCCTGCTCAAACTATGGCATCAACCAAGGACAATACCTGCAGTAAACTTCGAACCCCTACCCAGATCTAGCCAATGGACAGGACGTTCTCCACAGTTGAGTGGAGAGTGGAGACTGACTTTCACATGAACTCTGGTGCCCCATATTTGACCACGTCCCCTGAATGGGGAGGCCTGGTGGCACTCAGAGGAAGGATAGTAGGCTACCAAGAAGAGACTTGATACCCTATGAGCATATACAAGGGGAGGAGGTCCCCCTCAGTCACAGTCATAGGGGAGGAGAGTAGGGGGAAAGTGGGAGGGAGGGAGGAATGGGAGGATACAAGGGATGGGATAACAACTGAGATGTAATATGAATAAACTAATAAAATATATATTTTTAGAAAGAGAGAATGATCTGCATCTGCAGGTCATTTTAAAATAAACTCTTCACTGATAAAAGAGTTCCCCAAAGTTAAATGCTTTGTCATGCTAATGTCATAACATGTTTCACAACCATTGAGTGAGGCAAGGCTTTTTGGATCATTATGTCCAAAAACCATAACATGCAAACTATAAAACAATGAATACTTAAAATTAAATTCAAATGCAGAGACATAAGTTTCAATCCATAAAAATAGTTTAAAACTTAAAAGAAAACAGCAAAACAAAACTGTGTGGAAGTGGAGCTAGTGTTAAAAGAGGCCACGTGGCTCTCTTAGAGAAGCACCAGAAGCCGCTTGATGACTATGAGAACTGTAGGGAAGTATGAATAAGAGCTGATGAAGACAAGGGAGAGAGGATAAGAACTGACCTTAGAACACGGAGGCCAAGGAGACGGAAAGGTTCTCCAAGTCCTTGTTTCTCATTTACATGGGCAAGCAGCATTTCATATGTAACCACAGTGTGGATTGCACGTCATTTTAAGAACTATTTTCTTTTTAATTTGTTTACTTTATGAATGTATGCATGTCTTGTCTGGGTATGTACACAGTTGTGTTCATGAATAAGAGGCCGGAGGGGGGTGTCAGCTCTCCTGGAACTGAAGTTCTGAACTGCCTGACATGAGTGTTAGGATTTAAGTTCTGGTCCCCTGGAAGAGAATTGTGGGCTTTTATCTACTAAGCTATCTCTCAAACCTCTATTTTATCCTCTCTCTGTCTCTCTGTCTATCTCTCTCTCTGTCTGTCTGTCTCTCTCTCTGTCTCTCTGTTTCTCTCTGTCTGTGTGTGTGTGTCTGTGTATGTGTGTGTGTGTGTGTGTCAAGCACTTGCATGTAAGCAGATTTGGAGTTTATAGAAGAGTGGACCCACCTGACGTATATGCTGGAACTGAACTCAAGTCCTCTGGAAGAACAGAAAAATTACTGAGAAATATTTCCAGCCCCAATATTATTTTTTTATAATTCAGTTAAGTACTTATTTAAGGCTTCAATTGCTCACATTTTTGTAAAATTCATTAACATAGAATATTTTGAAAATGAAAATGAACAAAACAATGCACACTATACAATTTAACAAATACAATTTGAAAAAAATCTAGAATAGATTTGTTTTTATTAGTAAATGCTGTATATATTACACACACACACACACACACACACACACACACACACACATACACAGAGGATAGCATATGAAGTTAAAGTTGTATTCATGATTTATCTATCTTGATAGTCACACTATCCATGAGAGGTTCTATAAATATCTGCGGCTAATTAATTTGTAGGCCTATCCACTCATCTTTCTTTCCATTTGTTCAAACATCTATCCATCCATTAGTTATTATACAAGGTCATTCTTGAACTATACAATTAAAAAAATGATGGAAAAATAATCAAGGGAAAAAAATAAAATGTAAAAACTCTTCAATTGCTTCAGTTTTCTGTATTATCAAGACTAAACACTAAAGAACCAAATTTAAAAGCTAATAATCACCAATATTCCAATAGACTAAATAATACCAAAGATAAGCAGAGTCCCAGCCTGTTGTGTATTATAAGAAAGCTCAGAAGTAAAGCTCTGTCCACTGGCCATGCCACTGAGGAGTCATCCTCTGTATCACCAACTTCAGGAATGTCCATCATCACTGTGCATTCTGGTACAAGACTTTGCTTGATTGAGTCTGCAGTGGTAATGCTCTATTTCACATTTTTGAGAAGCCACTGGATACCCGGTGTTTAAACTTTGTGCAGACGCATATACCCAAGTATGTTCATGTGGAAGCCAGAGAAGGGTATTGAGTGTCTATTGCTCTCTGCCTTACTACCTTGGGACAGGGTCTCTCACTCATCTGAAAGCTCACTATTATGTTGAGGCTGGCTAGCCAAAAAGCTTCCAAGAGACACCTGTCTCCCTTACCCCAATGCTGGGGGTAACCGGGCATGCGTAAGTAAACCTGGCTTTTCACATAGGTGCCAGGAACTCAAACTCGGGTCCTCATGCTTGTGTAGTGAGTACTTTTACCTATTAGGCATCTTCTCAGCCCACTGTAGTTTCTATTTTCTAACTTTTCACTGGACTTCTAATTTTGTTCAGAAATTGTTTTCCTGCTTTTATTAAACTGTCTGGATTGTTGTTGCAGGTAAGAGCCTTTAAAAGAATTATTTGTATTTAAATGACAATTTGTGGGTTTCCACATCTTTGGACTCTGTTACAGGAGGCATGTAGTATTCCTTGTATAAATTCATTGTAGAAAGAATTTTAATTTTGCAAGATACATAAGAGTCTTGAAGATTAGTTTTACAACAATGCATTTCACATTGCCAAACTTAAAAGCAGCAAGATAGAACATTATACATTTTGTGTATTTTGCCATAGTTAAAATCATTTTTTAAAAATGAAATCACAAAATTCACAGGTAAATCAATGGTGCTAGAAAAACATCATTCTGAACGAGGCAACCCAGATCTAAAAAGACAAACACGGTTTGTATTCACTTATACCTGGATGTTATGTGCCAAGTCTTCTACAATACATTTCACCACACATATAATCCATATAACCACATAGACTAGGTATACAGTAAAGGACTAGAGGGTAGTAGTGAACTCCCTAAGAAGGGGAAATAGAATAGATAGTTATAGAACTACAGGATGGGAAACCTAGAATAGGAGGATCAAACAGGGAAGGGAAGAGAAAAGAGCAGTGAGGAAGGGAATAAAGGGATAAACAGACAGAACTTAGCCATTTGAGGGGCCATGTGGAAATCTAACACATTAGAAGCTTCCTACAGCATATGCTTAAATGAAGGCGATCTAAATGGAGTAGCCTAACAATGGGGGAGACAGAGCCCCAACTGGACCCTTTTTTCATGAAATGAAGTCTCCAGTTTTAGAAATTGGTTCCGTATAACCAAGTTTTTACCAAAGGGGGCCCTGGAAACCCCCAAACAAACCAAACTATTGCCTAGTCTTTTGGTTGCTCTCTACTTACGGTAAGACCCAGTTACTGAAGACAACTACACAACTTATTGAACATGGAGAAATTGAGCTGGTACCTGCCTAGAGCCTTCACCACTACTGACTAGTGTTGATGGTACTAGAAGATATTCTGGATATTACCAGAGGAGGAAAGTAGCATCAACCCCGCTATAAACCCTGATTGGATGTAAGGCCCACGCCATGATATGGTATCATGTCCAAACAGGTCAGGTAGCCAGGGGGAAATATACTACTGTTGTTTTAGGAATGTAGCTATAAAATGACTCCTAATGGTATTCTGCTGAACTCATAGATCAGTGCCTTGCTCAACCATCAGCAGAGAAGAGTCTTCCTAAAGTAGATGGGTACAAGTATAGAGACCCACAAGTGAACAATATGCAAAGAGTGAGAGACCTTAGAACACTAAGCCCAAAATAGTATGTCTCCATTAAATCCTTCCCTTCAGGTCTTTGCAGAAGGACCCCTGCAGAAGGAGGCAAAAAGAATGTAAGAGCCAGAGGAGATGGAGGACATCAAGGAAGCAGGACTTTCTAAACACACACAGCAGGACCAACATGCAGGTGAGCTCACAGAGATGGTGGCAGCATGCACAATGCCTGCACAGGTTTGCGTCAAATGCAGTCACAGCACCGAGAAAGGAAGTGAACACAAGCTCCCATCCCTAACCTAGAAGCTACAACCAATTGATAACCACTAGTAAATGAAAATTTGTTTTTCTCCAATGGGGTCTCACTGGGATATATACCACTCGTAAGGCCCAGCTCTATGCTCGGCAGTAGATGGCCAACACAAAACAAACTCAGTGGCATTTTTAGAGAATTGTCAGGGTTGTTTTCTATTTATTTTTCTGTCTCTCTGTTGTTGTTGTTGTTGTTGTTGTTGTTGTTGTTGTTGTTGTTAGTTTCTTTTAACCTTACACGTCTTTAGTGTATATGTTATGGTTTCTGCTTTGGGGCTCTTATGGCATGTCTGCGCTTGAGAATGTGTGTGTCTCTGTTTCCTATGTTTTTTCTTTGTCTTTTTTAAAAATCTTCTCTCTGTTTGCTTTGCTCTATTCTTGTTTGTTTCATTTTATCATTTTTTTATTATCTTAGATGTCTGTTTTTATTCTAATGAAAGAGAAAAGAAAGGGTGGTTGGGTAAGATTGGAGGTGTTGGGAAAGAGGACACTGTAATCAGAATATATTGTTGAAAAAAATCTATTTTCAATAAAGAAGCATATATTAGGAAGTATAAGTAAAATTCTAATTTTATAAGGTATATGTTTATTACATATGAAATAGAAAAATGTAGAGACAGTTCTTTGCATTAGCACTTTAAGTAACAAATTAATATAATCCATTATTATTGCATATAATATTTATTTTCTGTTGTAATTTACATCTTATATCTAAATTTTAGAATAAAATTTTTAAATGAAAGTGGTTTTTTTGAAGTACCACTCAACATGTTTTATCTTAAGCTCTTTTTCTGTTTTTATTTTTTACATATTCATTTGTATTATTACATATATATACAAAGTGGTTTTTAAAAAGGCAGTTCTATACCTTTCAAGGTAATTGGCAGGGACTGACAAAGATAACTAAAAACACAAGCATGATGAGAGTCAGAAATGACAGTGAAGTTTCTTAAATCACTGAGAAGGACACAAGAGTAGAAAAGCACGTTGTCCTGACAGAACAACAAGGTACCACAAATGGTGAGAAGTCCAAACTGCAGAAGTCAGCTGCAGGATGCCCAAAGACCTTAGAGTTGGTTGCAGTAAGGACCACAGGACAACACTTGAGAGCTGGTGGGGCAGGTTATACCTCAACAGAAGCCAGCAAAGCCAGAAGCCATCAGTTCCCAGTAGAAGCTTTTCAATGAACATCAGCTTCTCTCAAACACAGAAGCCGTAAAAAGGTGACAAAGGAAAGAAAATGATAGTCCGGTCATTACAATAGTGTTTCAAAATCAATGTCTAAAACTATAAGTGTCTCAGTGTTTATAATCACTCTAGTTCTCACCATGAGCAGCAACACGCCCTCTCAATCTAAAGATGTATTTTCTTATAATAAAATAAACAAGATGTGTTTTGCATATCAAACACTGCAATGGGACAATATTATGAAAACTATATTCAGTACATGCCAACAAGGAAAATAACATTATCACAATCCAAATAAGACAAGGTTTGCATAAAATTAAGCAACTGGCTCAGCTTGGCATTTCTGCTAGCTGAGATTTCCACTCAAGGTGTCCCCTGGCTCACGGTCTACTCACTAATCATGGCAACCTTCTCAGCATGTAATGAGCTCCACGTGTGCATCAGGGTAATTTCTCAGAACGACATCTATCCCCACAGGTGTCTTAGGTACACACATCCTGAACAGCAATAGTTTTCTTGACACATTCCTGCTAAAGCTTTAGTCACAACTCAGTCTCCTATACTGCCTCGTGTGGCTGCAGCAATCCCTCAACCCAAATCTGTAGGCTTGCTCTAGACTGCTAAGTACGGCAGACATTCCTGTAGCACTTTATCATTCATGTCATCTCAGCACCACTGGAACAGGGGCCATGACTGTTCTCTAATGTTCTCCCAGAAAGGTTTCTGTCATAGCTCACAGTTATTTAGAATAGCCCCACCTGCAGAATAGGCGTATGCCAATGCCCAGATGCCCTGCTGCCCAGGCTCTTCCACAGGAAAATAGACAGGAATCATTGCAAAAAAACTATGTTTTACCTCCTGTATTGTCCTTGGCTGGTGCCTTAGTTTGAGCGGGACCCCTGGGCCCAAATCTGCCTATCATATTGTTCTACTTGTAGATTTCTAGGACCCTCTGGATCCTTTTATTTTGCTGTTCTCCCATGCATCTCTCATTTAGAGTCCCAATAGGATGCCTTCCCCTCTGTTCCAGTTTCCTGGTAAGTGAAGGCTTTTGTGGGACATGCCCCTTGGGTTAGTATGCAGATATAAGTGAGTATATACCATTTGATTCTTTCTGCTTCTGGGTTAACTCACTCATTATGATGGTAAACTTTAAACCCCTTCCCAGATCTAGCCAATGGTCAGAATATTCTCCACAGTTGAGTGGAGAGTGTGATACAACTTTCTCACGTACTCTGGTGCCTCACATTTGACCATGTCCCCTGGAGGGGGAGACCTGGTGGCACTCAGAGGAAGGACAGCAAGTAGCCAAGAAGAGACTTGATACCCTATGAGAATATATAGGGGGACGTAATCCCCCTCAGGAAACAGTCATAGGGGAGGGGAATAATGGGAAAATGGGGGGGGGGAGGAATGGGAGGATACAAGGGATGGGATAAACATTGAGATGTAACAAGAATAAATTAATAAAAAAAAAAAGAAACGTGGGACAATTGAAAAAAAAATAAAAATTAAAAAAAAAATAAAATTAAATTAAAAAGAAAAAAAAACTATGTTTTGTGGCCACACCTTGATAAATGCTGAAACTGTGCTGTCTTCTGCAGACTACCCAAATGCTTGCTTCCTCCCTTGGCTTCTCTGTCAATTCTGTCTCTCTGTGTACCAAACATCCTTGATTGTTGAGGGGTAAGCTCAGCTTTCAAGGTAAGTCCAGTAAACAGCCAATCCAATCAACATATCCTACCTTACAGAATACAGAAATTAGTTCTGGAGCTCGCAAATGATTAAATCTGGATTGCCTCGTGGTTACCCTATGAGCATATACAGGGGGAGGAAGTCCCTCTCAGTCACAGTCATAGGGGAGGGGAGTAAGGGGAAAATGGGAGAAAGGGAGGAATGGGAGGATACAAGGGAGGGGATACATTGAGGTGTAATATGAATAAATTAATAAAATAAAATAAAATAAAAAGAAGTGTTATAAAAGAGAAGGTCTTTTCAGGTAAAGTTGCTACCATTACCGGATGGAGATCTGGAGCCACGAGAACCACATAAGCCAAACATTATTAACCTTCGACAAATCCCAGTGATGAAAGAAGAGCCAAGGAGTGAAAGTCCTCTAGAATATCCTTCTGTCACAGACTTTAGATGAAGACAAACTGTGACTGGACTTTCTAGTTACACAGCCAATTTCCCTTTCCTTAATTGAGCCATTATTAGTCAGATTTAAGGCATTCATGACCCAAAGAGTTCTTAATAATGTACCTCTCAAATGAAGCAACACTGTTGCCCTGAAGACAAACAGCCTGCGTAGAGTCTGAGAAGTTAATTCGCTTTTGAGAGGCTGGTCATACAGCCTTTATCTCGAGCTGAAATTAAGAAAAAAAAAAAAGTCAAAAGATTCTTCAGAAGAAACTCTCTATATTTTTGTTGTTGTTGTTCAATCAAATGAAAGGCACTCCTCCCCCCAACACAAGCACCACCAGCTTCAGATTTCTGTTTCTATTGCTATAATTTACTGAGGTGTTGCAATTTTCTAAATGCCTCAAATTAAGATCCATTTTGTGCATCTTGTGAATCATATTAATCTTTTCAAAGTGCCTTGAGATTTTTTTTTTAGGTGAGAGACCAGATAAAATACAAAGCAACATTATTAAATAATTTAAGCATTATTATTCTTTCAAGAAAAAAATATACAAGACTGAAAATCTCCAGGGAACATGATAATTACGGCGACGATAATGGAGAGTTGATTAGGAAAAAAAGCCTTCTCATCCTTGAAAATAACAGGATTTTCTAAGGGCTTTTAGTGAGGTGTGGTTTGTTTTTAACATCTTCTCATTTCTTGCAGACCCAGTGCCTCTGCCCGCTCAACACAAACACAGACATCCACATAGGAAAAGTCTCCGCTCAGGGGCCTTTGTACAGATTCTTTAATAGGGCCCGAGGAAAAACATGGAGTGCTCCCCACAGTGGGGCAAAAAATGTCATTCCATGAGACACTCTATAAGGAGTTGTCTGGTAGGGATGGACATTTTTTTAAAGGAATAAGCAATAGGAAAATCTCAAATACCTGCTCTGGTGACTCATCTGAAGTAAGAAACTATAGGTGCTCTTAGTTGGGGGGGGGGCGGGGAGGCGGCTCATCAGTCATTCTACACAAATGTCTTACTTAACATCCCAAAGTTCAGGTGGTTTGGGGATGTTGAGTAGATCAGCCAATTGTGATTGTCCTAAAAGACAATTTTAGTGGACACTTGGAGGATGCACCTCCTGTATCTATGTCACGATTAGTTCCTATGGTGCCACATTACTTCCTATAAAGGTCAGACAAAGAGGTACTTAAGTGATGATGATGAAAGAGCTGGCCATCTCTTAAGAATTAATGACTGGAAGGGAGGAATTGATGGCCTTTGGTGCTACTTGCAGACATTAACCCCAGCGGGCTATTAATCCTCAGGAAATGCTCTGCACTGGGGATGTTATGGCTATACAAACTGTGACTGAAGGAAACTGCACATGCTCAAATACCAACGTAAGAAATTTACCCTGAGGAATAATGCACTCTAGAAAAAATATTCAAGAAAGCCCAGAGATGTAGCTGTTCCACATGGAATCCATTCAACCCCTTAGCTCCTTTTAGCTAAGTTAGAACTGAAACTATACATGGTACCAAAGCGAGGTTCTGAACCTGACTGGGTTGGCGTATGAGTGCAGTGATTGATATTCTTGTATTGTCAGTGTTCTTGATTAGAGCATATAATTACAGGGTTTATTGCTTATGTCAGTGAAATTACAAAGAAAAGATTAGCAGCTAGCAGAGGGCTTTGCAGACATTTCCAGAGGTCTGTCCGCCCACTGACTAGTTGATGGAGCTGGTATTTTGCTCTCCACCAAATTATTTGTAAAAAGGAGCTGGGCTATTTCATATTCCTTTCTGAGTGACATTTCCAAAACTGTCATCCTTATGCCTGAGGAGATAATTCCCCAAATTGGGTTTGCATGCTGAAAAAAAAAAATCAAAAGCTAATCCCCATAGGCTGTTTGAAATGGCACCTCTGCAGGGACTCCTCCTGAAGCAATACTTCCAGAGTGACATGAAAGGATTAAGAGGTAAATAAAGGAATTGGGTACACTCCAAAGTCAATCTATTCAAAAAGTAGGAAAAACAAAATGTAAAAGGAATGCCACATCGGGGTTAACAGTCAGGAGTAAAATTCATTGAACCGTAATAAGATTCGTAGCACACAATCAGAAGAAATATCCCGGGACAAAATACAAGACATTAGCTGAAATTTTTCAATGACTCAAAAGTTAGTTTTTTAATACACACCTTTCAGGGATCTTAGCCAAGTGTTAATTTTGATGCAGTTCTTTTTCATTTTGATAAATCAGGTTAGGTGTGCAGCCTCATATAACATAATCATAATGAACTTAGGTATGGAGGAAGTCCCAAGGAGATAATATCAAAATGTCATGATGACTTTTTTTATATTACTGTAGTTCCAGGAAAGATGCAAGGTAAGTGTTTTTGTTCCAATTTTAAAGTGGTAGAGAAGCCTTAACTCTGTGATTGTTTAAGATTCTGTTTTAAAACTGAGATCTCGAGTCTCTGAATCATTAGCATTCTGACCCGAAGTTCATGCCCTTTGGTCTGCATTCCTTTAGAAATATGTTCAGTGCTTGGAGTGCTGACTCACACCTGTAATTCCAGCATCTGGGAGGCTGAGGCAGAAGTGTTGTGAGTTATAGACCAGTCTAAGAAACAGAATGATTTTCATTCGTGGCTGCTATACAGGGTGAGATTCTTTCTCCAACAGAAAAAAGAAAAAAGAAAGAAAGAGGAGGAAGAGGGATTCATACAAATTATGACCCTTCTAGACCTTTCCTCCAGGATCCTTTGAACATGCTGCTGGCAAAACTGCTTTTTGCCATTCCTTCAATGTGTCCTTTTGATTCTTCGTATGCCATTATGAGCACCCATGGGGGTCTGTGTACCTCTTTCTTCAAAGACCCTCTCCAATAAATTCCATCTTTACACCTCCTGAACCACCCATGTTGTTCCCAAAAGCACTTGCCTCCTACAAACCGTATTTCATATTTGTGTATGTTACATATTTTCTTGTTTAGAATAGGTTTTAATTATAGTTAATCATAATCTCTCCTCATCACAACATCTTCCGAAAGAGTTTTCTAGATGAATGAATGCTACCATCTCATCACTCATAACTTTTCTTGATTGTCTGATTAGTAAACGTAAGCCAAATGAAGACTGCCAAGTATGAAGGGGTCACACGTGACCACTTGCAGAGCCTTGGTAAAATATTTTCTGATTTGATTCATTGGCATCCAAGATGAATCCTACAAACACTGACAAAGCACGCCTAAGCCCCTTCCTTGTTCTTTGTCCTGTGGTACCTGGTACAATCAGTGACCTGTAGGAAAATGGTGCTTCAAGAACCCAAAACACACTCTTACCAAGAAAAATGCAGCAGATAAACGTTTCTGCTTTTTGAACTAAGATTAGATTGGAGTCTAACATCTGATTTCTCTCACTCTTAGGACAAAATCAGAACAAATCTCAGTCTGCATTCCTAAAAAGTACACCACCACTCAAATGCACACCATCATAGTTAATTACTTGCAGTGACACACTGGGATGAGCATATGGTGTTCCTTAAGTCTTGTCACAGAAACCACAAACTACCTGAGCGACTAATCAGCATTGCTCAGAAAATGTCTTGGAAATCAAGACTGGTCATCAAAAGGATAAAACTGTTACGATTTCTTTATCTTCTCACGATTTCATCTTTAAAACACAATGGGCTTGATACAGGCACTACTTGTTAAATTCAGTGTCCTTTGAAACTGCCATCTTGAACCTCAAAAATGAGTTCTTTTTTAAGGTAGGTACAACCTGTGGTATCTGTTTGTCTCAGAGGAAGCAAGAGAGATTGTAATATCCTTTTCACTACTTAATTATATGAATCTCTGAAATTCTTTGTGTTAAATGTAGTGAAATTCCTCATGTAAATTTTGTCCAGACAATGAGATCATTCATAGGCTGTCTTCCATTCATGTGGCTCTAAAAATACTTGTAATAAATTGTAGTTCCTTTACCTATCTCTGTTGATAGTAAAATTTCTTGGAGGATAGGGAAAGGATTTTGTTTGTTTGTTTGTTTGAGACACGGCTTCTCTGTGTAATAGTCCTAAACTCACTTTGTAGACCAGGCTGGCCTTGAACTCACAACAATCGCCTACCTCTGCCTCCTGAGTGCTGGGGTTAAAGTAACGCGCCACCACACCTGGCCTGGAAAAGGATTAATTTTATGTTCTTGTTTTTTTCTTTACAAGGAAAATCGATGCGTAATATTCTATGCACTTACTCAAAAACATAGTAATTGTCTCATGTGCATGAAATTATAATGGAAAAAATGCTCTGGGTTACATGAGGTTCTCAGGGATCTAGACTATTCAAACAAAACTTTAGGAAAAAATGAAGAAGCCAAAGCAGAAGGCATAGAAAGAAGTACAAAAGATTCAGGAATATAAACGACAGTGAACAAAAATTATTTGAATGTTGAAAAACACAAATTCTAAGTGAGAATCTTATACATCTGAACTACATAGAATCATATTCCACTGAAATATCAGTCTACGTCCAAACATTTTAAAAATTGCATATTAATCAGATGGGACGATTGACTACTTCATGTATTACCACAAAATAAATCTATCTAGCAAGGAGGAAGAGCAACTTGTCTTATTGTAATCAGTTGACAAGATTCTTTCAAAAGTCAAGTAAATACATTATGTACTTAGACGGCATACACATTTTTAATTGCAAACAGACCACCCACTGCAGCCTCCCATTCCTCTCTGCCTCTAGATTCAAGGGTCATGCAGAATTCCCTGGAAACCAATAAGCCACACCTGCCCAGGAAAGGGGGAGGCAATCTTCAGATCATCACTGTCTCTCCTCTCCTCCAAATCCTATCTAGATTCATTGTCACACACAACGGCCATGTTCTGCTCTGTAGTGGACCACCTGCTATGGCCTCCCCTCTCTGTTCCTATTCCCAGGGAACTAAGCAGATGGTGGCATATCTAGCTGTGGACAACCTCAACCATTTCTTATAACCCATCTCCATCCTTAAGGACCAGCTCCCCACCTAGAAACACATTCCATCTGGAATTTCCAGTGGTCACACCAAGCAAGGTCTCAGAAGCATTCCCTACCAAGAAACCCCATGATCCCCACACTCCTCTAAGAACCAGAAAGGGCAACAGAAACCAAGGAATGAAACACTCACCCAACAAATATAAGACCAGATATCAGCCCAGAATTGCAATCATCCCAAAGCCAGCTGGTATTAAAATAATAATAATAATAATAATAATAATAATAATAATAATAATAACAACAACAACAACAACAACAACCAGGATGATATGTCTCAACTAGAGCCCAGGAACTCTACTCCAGTAGAGCCTAAGAAGTGCAGTATACATAAAGCACCAGACAAGGACTTCAAAATAACCTTTATGAGTATGTTAGAGGCCCTTAAAGAAGAAATGAGTAAATATATTAATGAAATGTATGAAAATGGATACAAAGAATTGGACAAAAGAGCTCAATACCTGAAGGGAAAATAGAATCAATAAAGAAAACCCAAAATGAGAAAAATCTGGGAATGCAAACTTTTAGGTACTCAAACAGGAACCTAAGAGACAACTTCACTAAACACAATACAAGAGAATGGAAGAGAAAATCTCAGGCACTGAAGGAACAAGAGAAGAAATAGATACCTCAGGAAATAGAAGGATCCAGAGGATCTTAGAAACCTACAAGAAGAGCATCAGA
The DNA here is from genome assembly GCF_903995435.1 of Acomys russatus. NCBI lineage: Eukaryota > Metazoa > Chordata > Mammalia > Rodentia > Muridae > Acomys > Acomys russatus. Next base: position 5,922,921 of record NC_067164.1, on the reverse strand, counting down.
ATGGGTAGATCAAGGTCCAGGGTGTCTGCTCAAACTATTGCACTAACTAAGACAACACAAGTAGTAAACATCAAACCCCTACTCTGATCTACCCAATGGACAGGACATTCTCCACAATTATGTGGACTAACTCTGACATGAACTCTGGTGCCCCATATTTGATGACCTCCCCTTGGTGGGGAGCCCTGGTTTCACTCAAAGAAAGAATAGGCAGGCTACCAAGATGAGACTTGATAGTCTGTGACCATAAAATGGGGGAGGAGATCTCCCTCGGTCATGGACCTAGGGGAGGGGAATAGAGTGGGGGTGGGAGGGACAGAGGAATTGGAGGATACAAGTGATGGGATAACAATTGAGTTGTAATCTGACTAAATTAATAAAAAAGGAAAAATTTTAAAAATAAAAAGTAAAACCTCAAGATATGAAACTTCCAAAAATTCTGAGAAACTATGAAAAAGTCAAATCTACATGTAATAAAAAGAAAGAAAAGGAAAGAAACCCAGGTCAAAGGCACAAAAAATATTTTCAACAATAAAATAACTCCTAATGCCATTCTGCTATATCTACATGTCTCAGCCTTGCTCAGTCAGCATCAGAAAGGCTTCTTCCTACAGTAAAATAGAACAAATAAATAGACCTACAGCCAGACAATATGCAGAGATTGAGAGACCATGCAATAGTCAGCCTTAAATAGGATGTCCCATTAAATTCTTCCCTGCCATGCTTAGAGAACTCTGCATAAGAGGAAGAAGAAAATATATAAGAGCATGAGGGAATGGAGGACATCAAAGAGACAAGGCTTTGTAAACACAGCAGCACCAATTCACAGTTTGTGAATTCACATGGCCAGCATAACTGTGCACCAGATGGTATCCTTGACATGAAAGGAGAAGTGGACACAAACTCTCATCTTCAACCCAGAAGCTATCTCCAATTAATAACCAGTTGTAAATTAAAGAAAATCAGTTTTCTCCGAGGGGATCTGACTTGGGAAACAAACTATTTTTATTTTTTGTAATTTTTTCACATTATCCCAATTGTTACCCCCTCCCTTGTATCCTACTGTTCCCACCTTCCCTCCCTCTTCTCTCCTATTTCCCTCCCCTAGTACTCTGACAGGGTGTCCTCCTTTCCCACCATCCTAGCCTATCAAGTCTCATTAGGATAGCCTGTATCCTCTTCCTCTGTGACTCTACAAGGCCACCTGGCCAAGGGGAAGTGATCAAATCTCTGGCACAAGAGTCCGCGTCTGAGGTAATCCCTGCTCCCCTTACTAGGGGATCAACGTGGAGAATGAGTTGCCCATTGGCTACATCTGAACAGGAGTTCTAGGTTCTCTGCCAGCATCTTCCTTTGTTGGTGCATCAGTTTGTGCAGGCCCCATCCCCAAGTCCAGATTTGTGGGATTTGATGGTCTCTTTGTGGAGCTCCTGACCCTCTGGGTCCTTCTATCCCCCACTGTATTTTTAAGGGTAGGTCCCATGCTCAGCAGTGGATGGCCAACAGAAAATTAATTCAGTGGTATCTTTGGAAGATTTTTGTCTCATAATGTTGTAACAGGATTGTTTTGAACTTTGCAGGCCCTTTGTGTATATATTATAGCTTCTTGTTTTATGTATTTATGGAATTCCTGTTGGTATGAACATGCATCTCTGTGTCTTTATATGTTTCTTATGCTTATTCTTTGGTCCATTTCCTTCTGTTTCACCATATTCTGATTGGTTTGGTTTTGTTTTACATTATTTTATTATTATCCCTTAGATGCCTGTTGGTTTGCTAAGGAGAGAAATAAAAGAGGTTGATCCTAATGGGAGGGGAGATGTGGAGGAACTTGGAAGAGTCATGTGAGGGGAAAATCTATTTTCAATAAAATAAAGAAAAAAGAAAATTGCAAACATGTATACAATGGACTTTGTTCTTATCCATCCCCTGCTATCTCCTTTCAGCTTATCCAGAACCAAACAACGCATCTCTCTATATATATTATTGTTGTTTTCATAGCTGTTAATGGTCCCCGGGTCCAGTTCCTGCCGATGATATGTGCACTAAGTCATGAGCAAAGTAGAAGTGATCACAGCCTACAAAGAAAAGCCCCTCTGTCCATCTCAGCAGTCATGGACTGCCAATAACTCTTCAGCTAGTGGTAGAGCTTAGGAAGCTGCTCCTCAATTCATGCTTCAGTTTCAACTGGCTTGATGTTGTGCAGGATTTGTGCAGACAAACACAGCTGCTGAAGTTGATATGTGCCTCAGCCATACCATGCTCCACAGTCAGCACTCCACAACTCCTCCCTATCCTTCAGCTCTCATATTCTTTTTAAAAATATTTTTTATATTTTACATATACATTTATATTATTTACATGTACATCCAATAAACTACCTACAGCAAGAAGAACCACTAAACAATCAGGAATTATATATATATATATATATATATATAATATACATATATATTATATATATAATTCATAGTGTTTTGGCTATTTGTACTTGGCAATCTCGAAGAAAACATATTTCCTATCTTGGTGAGTCTAAAATTCTAAATTTAAATCAATATCTATCATAGTTCATCTCTACCAACTTAAAACATTTATCTAGAACTAAAAATATCTTAACCCGGGAGATCCAAGATGACGGAAAGCAGAGTGGGCCCTGTTTAGAAGCTCTAGTAAAGGATTCAGGGAATTGCATGGAATTCTTAAACAGGAACAACAAGCTCCCCACCCCACTACAGCGGGAGTACTCCACAGTCTGAAAGGACCAAAATACAGAAAACCTGCATACCCCTGCACAAGGGAGGAGCGTGGATGTTCTCGGACCAGAGCGGCAGCAGCAGCGGCAGCGGCTGAGGTTTGCAGCTGGGAACCCTCCAGCAGTGGCGATTGGTGTGGTGACTGGTGGGGATTGCTGCAGGAGAGGGGACTGTGCAAGATTTGGACCCCGCGGTTATTTGTCTGTTGTCAGTTATTTAAAAGTGTCTTGTTTTACATGATAATGTCTATTATACATACCTTGCTTCAATATGTGTAATAAAATTTTTCATATTAATTGGGTTAGTTGTGTTTATTTTGATACATACATACAGGCATTCTGTGCTGACATCAGTTTTGAGGGGATATATTTACGTGTGTGTGCGCGCACGCCCGCCCTTTATAATTGAGTCTTATGCCATGTTTTCAA